>NC_048311.1:16810865-17147568 GCF_013100865.1 Trachemys scripta elegans | reverse complement strand
CCGCGCGCCCCCGGCTGGGGCGTGTCCCAGCACCTCGGTGCGTTGCGTGTGGGGAGGGGGGTGGTGGTGGGGTGGGGGGTGGGTGGTGGGGGGGGGGGGGGGGGGGGGGGGGGTAGGACACCTGCCCTGCCCGTGAAGCGACACTCTGGGATGGTTGGGCTCCACCCCCTGGCAGAGAGAATGCTGACTAACCACAGCCCTTTGCACTGGAGCCTGCTGGGGAAGGAAGCTGGCAGGATTATCTGGTTTCCCTTTGCAGCTCATCAGCCCAGCTGTTCAGCATCTCCAGCCTCCCTCCCCGCCCCTCAACAGCCAAGCTGGGCAGAATGAGAGCCACATCTTTGCAATGCGCCACGGCCCATTCCATGCCCCGGGCCAAAGGAAGGGCGGTGCAAAGTGAGCCCCCACTCCCATAGGTGGTCTGCATGACAGAAGGCCTATGCCAGCCAAGCAGCAGCACAGCCCGGGGCCATTCGGCTGCAGTGTTCTCCTCACCAGTTCTCATTGTTGATGTGGTCTCCAAACCCTGGGGTGTCGATGACGGTCAGCTTCATACGGACGCCTTTCTCCTCAATATCTGAAACAGAAACGTCCAAGGGATGGTGTAGGCCGCAAGCAGAGACAGGCCCAGCGTGCAGCCTTGCCTTACCACCAGAGATCTCTCCAAGCAGCTGCAGGCTTGGTACCTGCAGCCCTCCAAAGATACAGCATCCTATCACATCAGTGGCATTTCAACTGCATTATAAAGAAGAGACTACACCGCTTGGCTCTTTCAATAATCCATATAACTCCTCCCCCTGTGAGGCACGATACCCTGCCAGCAACCTCAGCTGATTGCGTTCCGGCATAAAGGAGTCTAGGCTGGTGGATACGGAGAAGATGCTCTAGCTTCTCTTGGCCTAGGAGGAGCCTCTAGAACTCTGTCACCCCCAAGCTGCGTGTCTGCCCAAGAGACTCACCATGAGTGATCGACTTTATTTCGATGGTTTTGGGGATCCGCTCTTCAGAAGCTGGCTGAACGGATTTCCGGCTGACTTTGGATTTGAAGAGGGTGTTGATTAACGTGGACTTCCCCAAGCCACTCTGACCTGGAGGACAAGGAGAGTCAGAATTGGAGTTGGAACTGTCTCCATTTTACCTTTATGGGAATTTCCCATTCACACCATGCATCAAGAACACATTCTGCTAACTAGGGTGGGGCCAACTCCGCGGGCAGTGGCTTTGCACATACCAACAGTATTTCCCACACCCTCTGGGATATTTCTTCACACAAGGAGATGGCTGCATATTGGCTTGGGTACATGTGTGCTGGCACCCTCTACTGGAGCAAACATTTCATGTTTTGTGCCCCCTGCTGGATGACATAGCAAAGCGGTTCCTGTAGCCCATTCAGCCCAGGTCTGTTTTGACAGGGGAAGGTTCTCCTGCTCATGCCACACATTAGTCAAGTAACCTCAGCTTGCGGGTGTGGATCACTGGAACTGCAACTCCCTCTTTACTAAGGATGCTTTCACTTTCAATGAGGCAACACACTCAGTGGAAACAGCTTCCTCCTGCAATCAATACAGTTCTTTGCTCCCTGTCCCTGTTCAGAGTGGAACACAAAACCCATGTGTTTGAAGACATTGCCCAGAGATGTGGGATGGAAAGCGCAAGGATCCAGCACCCCGTAGAGTGAAGTCAGACAAGTGACTCCCTCCACTATGGAACAAGATCTCGCTCAGTTGAAGATGCGCTAGACGGAAAACACGGCCCATTTGGGCACAACTAGACAAACTCATTGGGGAGCATGTGAATAGCTAGTTTGTCAGTAAGCTAAACAGCAGCGGCTCACACGACCCGTAAGGGCAGAGATACACATAGCACTGAAGGGCTAATGTTTACAGAACCCCTTTATTAACCTTAACTGAGCCAACACAGAGGCCACACAGTCATCTTGAGTTATTTATTTGCCCCCATAAGGCTGCAATAACCATTTCCCTCCTTAATAAGAGGATGGGAAGCAGACAAGCTCTCCCTCTGCCATGACCCCTTCAATAAAGATTCTCTTAAAGGGACTTACAGATTGAAATGGCCCATAGGAGGGCTGATCTACAGGCTTCCTTCACTGTCTGTCCCACATGAATTCCATTCCTTGCAAGGCTCCCTCTAGCTTTATCTCAGCTGATATTAAAGAGGACACACTAAACTGTCTCTTATGTTTTTGATCATCCACCATGACAGACTGGTTCCCCCAACCTCTTCAATAAATCCTGCAGGGGACAGATACTAATGATCCAGGCCTGGGCTAAAAACACAATCCAATGGTTTATGGCTGGGATCACAAAGGGGAATAAATTAGGTTTGGGGATTGGTTGGTTCTTTCAGCTAGACTGATGAAGCATTGGCTCTGGCCCCAGAAATCAGTCGCATTTAACAGGATCAGAGGTTCTCTTAAGGGCCAGATTTGGGCAGCACATGGCAGCTTGGGCTAAAACCATCTCTGCTGTTTAGATCAATGTTCCAGGAGAAATAGCACAATGCTAGTGCTAGAAAATTCCTAGGAAAAATGCTGTCAGACAAGCCTCAGCTAACGAGCGGGGCCACTAGCTTCTAACTAAATTTGCAAAAGCGCTTCAGAGTAAGCTTAGTCTGTCAGAGCTCCCAGCCTCTGCCCCACACCCAACCTCCACGCCCACTGTTCCAGGACCCAGAAGATCAAAATACCCCCTTCCCCTCCCCCCAAACATCCAGAAAGCTCACAGGTCCCAAAACCTTTTGCACTGGTTTGCTCTCCCATAGTATCTCCCCACCTGCTTTTAGCCGTGCCAACAGAAGGAAGTCTTGTTTTTGTCAGTAGGCAGAGCAGCTATGGGTGCAAAAGAAACACAGGGAACCAATACAGTTCAAGTGTTTTGCCCTTTGCAGAGAGTTTCATCAAGCAACAGAAGGGTTAACAATGCCTGAACTGTAAACAAAATAGGCTGATCTAGGTATTCTATTTAGGATCTTGTTAGTTTTTCTCATATGCTTCTAATTAAGAGGTGATACATTGTTGCAACCTGTGCTAGTCTGTTCCTGCATCTGACACTGTTTAATTAGCTGGAGTGAAACACACTAGAGAAGAGCAGCTCCTGGGAGCTGGTAGCAGAGACAGAGGTTGGAATGCGAAGCTTTTTGGCCATCTCTGGTCAGTACATACTATGCTGATTTTGTTCAGGAAAGTAGTTACTTTGCAGCTTCTCAATACCCCGAAGTAAGGAGCCATTTTTGCATAGACCTTTTCCTGGCTGTAACCACACCTTAGTGGCAGGGATTAGGGGACTAAAGTAGTTCTGGTAAATCCAGACTGACCCACAAGTTAAACACTTCCAGGAATCTGATCGAAGCTCTCAACAGTATTGTAGAGGACATTAGTAGTGCCCATGGTGGCAAAGGTCCCCAGAGAGATTTGCTCTACAGAAAGGATGGTCCTGTGTTGAAGGCACCAGACGGTCACAGGACAACTGGGTTCAATTGCCAGCTCTGCCACAGGCTTCCCGTGTAATTCTGGGCAAGTCACTTAACTTCACTGCCCCTCGCTCGCTTCCCCAGCTGTAAAACAAGGATAATAGCTCCTGTCTTTGCAAGTGCTCAAATGCCAGAGTGGGGGCTATATTATACCTAGATAAGGGTCTGGGCAATACAGTGAGGTGTTGTCTGGCTCTTTGTGGGGCTGCCCAGCTGAGCACTAATGAAGAAAGGCAGAGGACGGACCAAGAAAGAGCTGACTGGAAAGAATGTGTCCAGGGAAGGCGTGCTTCTCTTCAGCTCCTGTAAGCAAGTCACCTGGGAAGTTTCTCTCCGATACAGGTTCTTTGGGTGCTCCGCACTGCCTGAAGACTAGGCTAACCCCGAGAATCCCACTTCGCTGCATTCAAATGGACTCCACAGAGTGCATGCTTTAGACTAAGCCCATCAGGAAGAAGGACTGAAACTGCTTGGCTACTCCTCATTTCTCCCTTCTGTCTGCCCGAACCAGAAACCTGTGGGTGGCTTCCAGACAGTTTCAGGAACATGGCAAGACTCCCAGATTCAGTCAGTCAGACACACACCAAAAGTAATATCTCAGTTCTGTGGGAGCCCTGAAATAAGCAGCTGCCCCATCCCCTTGCCCTTATCTGTACAGATTCAGGAAGCCTGTTTTCTCCCAAACTTGCTGTGGTATTTAATCAGGCAGGAGAGAGTAAGGGGATGATGGGAGATCCCATCCTGGGGCCTCAGACTCAGACCTGTAGGGCTAGAAGGGACCTTGAGAAGCCATCTAGTCCTGCCCCCTGTCCTGAGGCAGGACCAGCTAACCCTAGACCATCTCCTACAGATGATTGTCCAACCTGTCCTTATAAAGCTCAGTGATCCATCGCAAGGGTTACCCTCCCATTCACATGCACTGAGCACCGCCCGCACGCTCTGTTGCATACCCTGTGTTTTCCGGTGATCGGCAGAGAGTTTCAGCACTTGTTTAGACTGCCACGAATTCCCCAGCCTGTGAACACTCAGCCAGGAGCTTGCCAAGGAAAGAATAGAGTTTTCCAGCCACTGTGAGGCATGGAAGTCCGGGCCCCTCTTAAAAGTCTCCCATTACCACGAGAACTGCAGAAGGAAGAGGTGCCCTCTCACTGCAGCCTGCCCTTGGATGACAAGAGGAGAGTTGTGGCTCCTGGGAACCCCAGGGCAACACCCCCAAGCTGTGAGCTCAGGGTATCCCAGGACAGGGCAGAAGCAAGTCCAGCCCTGGGAGGGGCTATGGGTCTCAGATCATGCAACTTCAGATCTCATGAAGAATCTTGATCTTTGGGGGACAGAAACTCAGCTGAAATTGCAACTGATTTGGGGAGAAGCTATTGTAACCCCCCAAAACCAGCTCAAGCTCACCAGCCTTAGTGACTCTGACCCAAGTTCTAAGTTTGTTGTGAGCCAGACCTGGTTTTGGGCTCGCTGCACAGCTCTTTGGGGCTAACCATGGTAACCGGCAAGGAGGCGCCGGCTGTCCAGGTGCATGTGGGAAAGTGATGAGGGCAGAGAGAGCAAGAGAGCTACATGTTGGGGGCAGGGAAGCCAGGTGCAGAATCAGGCTCCCAGGGGAGTGGATGTCAGAGGAAAGTGACAGTGATAGCACACGCCGCAGGTTAGCCAAGCCACTCCAGTAGTCTTCGACCCCCAGACTTTCCTTCTGTGCTTCACCAATCCAGGCTAAAGAGCGCTTTGTACCCTCCACCATGAGGGGTGAACAGACATTGTCCCGCTCCATCCCCACCAGCAGGAGGCACTGAGGGACAGGGAAAAATAACCATGCCAGAGGCCTTGCGCTCCACACAGCCTCAGTGTTGCGTTCTCTTCTCCTTGCACCCTGCCACGGGGCGGTCACCTTTGAGACTGCTTAGCTACAGTTGCCTGGCCAAGTCCTGCTTACAGTTGCTCAAGAGGAACTGAGGAGGGGACAAGCCGCTTTGCAAACCCTTATTCCTGGGGATTATGCAGGAGTCAAGTGTAGGGTGATCATATTTCCCTAACTGAAAACGGGACATTGGGTGTAGCTGTGGGGGGCTGGCCCGAGCCCGGCCTGGCATTGCCCCCACCCGAGCCCCCATGGGCATCATGACTTTTTTGGCAAAACTGGGCATTTCTCCCGTTTGCTCTTACCTGAACGCTCCTCTGCACCTCCCCTAGGGCAAGAGCAAATGGGAGAAATGCCCAGAGTTGTGACATCCAGGACAGAGTTTCAAAAGGGGGTCTGTCCTGGCCAAAACGGGACATATGCTCACTCTAGTCAAATGGGTTCTGACTTCCAGATCCCAGGCTGAGTTTCATGGGGCCAGGCAAACCACCTTGAACTTTGCAAGCCGAGTTGCTTAGATCTGGGTACACTGCAAACCACGGAGCATCGACGACAGTTCTACAGAGACACACGGATAGCGCAGGGAGCACAAATCGCACTGGCTGTGCTCATTTCTTTTACAGACAGATGCTGCTTCAAAGTTTGTTCTTCTGTAAAGCCTCCCCCTTAATAACCAAACCTATGGAGTCCACGTGCTTGGATTTCAATTGCTATCTGCTGAGGCAGACAGCTTTAACCTGAGGCAAGTTTCGGCAGAGCCAAGCTGTAAACCTCTTACATTAGAGGCTTATCAAACGGAACCTTTGACAACCACAGAAATAAAACTGCAGCTAGAGCAGCAGTAAGGAAACCGGAGGCCCCCAAGTGAGGGCAGGTGGGTTGTGGTGGTGGGGATGGCAGGGGACCGAAGGAAGACTCCAGATTCCTTGTCCTTTATCCACTGCAGTCTCAAAGGGATAACAAGAGCTCAAGAACGTCTGTCGGCTTATCAGGTTTTGGCACCAAGCTCATCATTCACAAGGCCAGAGGGAAAAGCAAAGCTCCTCCCCCTTGCCCACATACCACAAGCACCAGGGATGCTATAATCCCAGTGAACATTGCATATTGGGATCCCAGGGGAAGCTTTTATATGCTGCAGGCCACTCAGGCTGGCAAATGGTCCAGCCAGAGGAGCCTCAAAATGAGGCCAGCCCCGTTGGGGTCCTTTAATGACATCAGCAACTGTTCAGTGTTATTTCCTCCCCTGCTTATAAAGCTGCTGCACCCCCAGTCCAGCTCTGAGAGCCAAGTGGTTTGTGCCTCACCCACACAGCAATGGAAAAGGGAAGGCAACCGGGACGCAAAGCGACAGCCCCTCCTCTTCATCATAACACATCAAGAATTCAGCTGCAGGGGAGTAGAGACCCGGGGCCACGCTGTGCCATGCTGCACAGGCCCTGCTTACACCACAGCAACTATCCTGATAATGGTGTTGGTTTCCAGCCCCCCTCCGGCACACCCCTCTTCATCTCCAGCCTCGTACACCCCACCTGTAAACTGCACTCTCCCTCCCTCCCCCCAGGCCTTTCAGGGAAAGAGCCTTGCTCTGAGGCCTTGTTTCACAAGCAGCACCATCTCACACAGCGCCTGGCATCCCCTGGTAAATGCAGCAGATCTGGGGAAATTCTCCGTACAACTTGGGCAATGTAGCGGGGTGGTCACCCACTCCTGCTCTGAGGGGCTTAGAACAGGCCAGCAGAGGGCTGTGGCTGGGGCAAGCAGCTTCCAGGCTGATTGGGGAAGTAGACACAGCTGGGAGCCACGCCCCAAACAGACCACAGCCGGCCCCTATAAAAAGGCTTTGAGCCAGGAGCACAGACACTCTCTCTCTGTTTGTAGAGGGAGAAGGGCCTGGCTGCTAGGGAGTGGAGAAGGTATCTGGGGGGAGCAGGGCTGGGGGAAGGCCAAGGGAGCTGGGGAGCTCCGGCCTGGAAAACCCCAGGCTGCGGCCTAGTCTAAGGCCAATTGGGTACTGTGGTTGCAGAGGGCAGCCCACGGGTAGGCCGAGGCAGCAGGTCCAAACCCCCCTTGCCTATGATGAATGGCTGAGACACTGCAGTCTGCCCCAGTGAGCGGGGGCTAGATGGTGACTGGCAGTAGCCAAATACTGAGGCAAGGTGGGGATAGTGGGTGGGGGTTCCTCTGAGCGGGGAGACCCACAGAAATGGTGAGGGTATTGCCTGGGGGCAGCACCCAGAGAAAGGGTCATCTGGGGTCCAGGAGGGACACGGGGGCCAAGTGGCAGCGGGACACCAGCCTGCAGAGGGTGCTATGGAGGCTGGAGAGCTAATTCCCAAGATGACCAGCAGGAGGCGCCGCAGGCAGAATCACTGCTTACTCCTTGTTTGTCTGTAGTACAGTAAAACCTAGAGGCCTCAATTGAAAACCAGGCCCCATTGTGCTAGGAGCTGTACATACTCACAGGAAGAGGTTGAAATCATGCAGTTATACTCCTGGCCTCCCACTTATACCATCAAACCACTGCACTGGGGACAAAACAGGAACAGAGAGGGGAAAGACTCCTTGGTCCACGGCACAAGTGGGGGCACTCCACGTGGATCTGGCCGTGGAGAGCCCTCACTAGATTTAAGGGCACATAAACTCTTAAATGCTAAGAGATATGCCTGGCAACACTGATCCCAACCCACTCTGCACTTTAACAACTGACAGCAAGACAGGCCCCTTAAAGTGGAAGGGGAGTTTGCTGACTCCCAGTGCAAGAATCCCAGCATTAAATCTTAGAAGCTGCTCCTGTAGAAGCTACAGGGAGAATAATCCTGCCAAGGAACTATAAAATAAACAGCTTGTCCTCCACCAACCACAGCGCAGCCGGCGTCTCCTCGGAGAGTAGTGTCTGACGGGAACTCACCAACTACCATGATGTTGAACTCAAATCCCTGCTTCATGGCTTTCCTTCTCATCTGCTCGAGGATGGCGTCGATCCCGACGTAGCTGAAGTCGGGGGCCGGCTTTTCGGGCCGCGGTGGTGCCGCCTGCTTGAGGCCGGCGTCTCTGGGGGCGTCTGTCATGCTGGGCGTGTAACTGGGAACTGCCTCTGGACCTGTGGAAGTGAAGGAAGAGCAGTGAGGAACTCTGGGAAGTAAATGCTGAGTGCAGAGCAACGGGAGGGGACAGCAACAAACATCCTCTTGCCTGTTAGCTTGGAAGTTAAGAGATGCCCTGAGCATGAGTGGCAATGACTAACCTAGCCAATCACTGCAAGTGAAGGGGACAGACGGGTTAAAAATGGATAATGCATCACAGACCGTGCTTCCTTGGAGTGCAGTGAGCTTGGTTTACCATTCACTGCACCCAACTCTGGGTCTAGGCACATTACAAAGCTTATTTAAAGCAATTTAAAATGGAATAATAGGTTGTCCAACCAGGCCCATACCAGAGCCCCCTCCTGCAGTATCTTCCCAACCCCCATCCATTTCCCCCCTACCCTCCATTCACAAGAGCTGCCTGGTAGAACAGGCTGCTCTTGCATCATATCCCAAAGGTCATCAGAAATCTGATGATGCAAATCAATCACAGCAAGGAGGGAGGTGAATTCCAGAGCCAAGGAACCTTCCTGTAAGTGTCCTAGTCAGAATATTTAGTAAGATTGATGAAGTCTTAGTGAGATGAGATCTCAGTACAGACCCTGCTACTAAGGGCTTGTCTACATAGGGAAATTTACTGACTCAGCCATAGTGGTAGTATTATACCGCACTTAGTTTTGCTTCAACTGCTTCCAAAGAGACAAAAGCTAGGCTGAAAAGAGGCCACTCTAAATCCTGAAAGAGTATCCACACAACGTGGGGTGGGGGTGTTGGTTTACACTGCATAGTTGCAGAGATAATTATACTGGTGTAGTTCTGCTGGTAAATTTCCCTGGGACAACTCCCTCCCTACTTGTTGTTCATAAACGGGACGGGACTGCCTGGTTTGAGAAACCGTTGTTGGGTTTGTGGATTAGCAGAGGAAGAATTAGTAAAGTTCCATGGTATTGTCACTATTAAGAGTGTACGTGGAGGCGGGGGGGGAGGAAGTAGCATGTGGGTATTAAGAGCTTCAATTAGTCTGTGTAGAAAGAAAAAACAAGTGGCTAGTAACTCCCACACCCACATGTTAACAGAGCTGCAAGTTCATGCGACCTGTAAGGAAACACTGCAACTTTAAGCTGGTAAAGGGCAATCACAAAATACACAAGTGTGCCCCACTTTGTTTGGAAGTGGCTTGATCAGGGAAACCCAGTAAATTAAAGGGGAATAGCTAAACTGCATCTCCAATCCACACGTGAGAACCCTGCTCGATTGGCCAGTGTGTTATTTCTGGGCTGCCCAAACTAAAGTAGCTCGTGAATTCTCCCTTCCCAGAAGGAACCAGAGCCTGCAATGAGAGCCAAAGAAGTTCAGTTTTTAGAGAAAAACTCCAGTAGAAGCCAAAAAGCTGCCACCCTATAGGATGTTCAGCCCCCCCACCAGCCTGGGTCTTGGAAGCTGCAGCCTAGGGCAGCGTTTCTCAAATGCGGCCACCAGGGGCTTTTCTTGTGGCCACAGCCTCCTGGGTGGTGATTGGATGGGGGAGAGGGGGAGCAAAGCAGCAGCCCCTCCCCAGGGGCCACCAGCAGTGGTTGGACCCTGCCCTCCTTTGGAGAGAGAGACAAGCTGGAGGAACAGGCAGCCAGTGAGTTCCCCACCTTCGCGGGGTGGGGGTTGGGCTCCAGCCAAGGGGGTTTGGTCTCCGCCTCCAGGCCCTGTCCCCTGGCTGCGTGGTGGCAGGCTCTGGTCCCGAACTCAACCCCCTTAGCCTCTACCCCCCCTTAGCCTTCCCCAGTGCTCCCATTGCCTCCGTATCCAGGGCTGAGTAAGTCTGCTGTGAAAATGATATTTGTATGTTAGTTAATATCACTTTTCACAGCACACTTAGTAGCCAGCAAGTCTTAAAACAAAAACAAAAAAGCAACCAAGTAAAGCAAAAGAAACACCAAGAAAAAAAGACAAGAATGCTCAAAGCACCTTATTTGTGTTTCTATTCTGTTTAGGTCCAGTAAAGAACAGGGGCAACCGTACATTATTTTTATTATTGAGCCTGCAAAAAAACCAACCCCTACGTAGATAAATTACAATGATTTGGACATATGGATGTGCATATTTGTTTGTTTTTCCTAAAGTATTTTAGGAAAAATGGTCAGAGCAGCCACCAGCAAGATTTGGTGAGGCCACCAAAAAATTTGTTGTGAGAACCCCTGGCCTAGGGCCAGTGCTTTGTTCTCTATTCTGGGGTAATCAATGCCTTTTGGGAAATCTCAGAGGCTCTGGACACATTCCTCCCTCACTGGTGCTAGGCCTAGCGAGGATGACATCAGACCCGCTCCTGGCTTGTTTGCCTCACTCTGCTGTTATTTTTGGCCTTTTATGATGTGCTAGGTGCTTTCCCCCCCTCCTTAAGCCCAAAAACATGTGTGTGTGACTGTGTGTGTGTAAGTTTAGCCGAACTAAAGAAGCCTACATCCAAACACAGCCACTTTCACATCCACCATCCCCTCTCTGCCAGTGAGCCACAAAAACTTGTAACCTCGTGTAAGCCAGACAGTCAGGACTCACATGGATCTGGCACTGGGAAGCATTCACTTCTCCCAAGTAGCACACATTTCACATACTCAATCCTACATTGCAGAATACAAACTGACAGCACAAATGCATTTATGCATTTAGATGACTTAGAACTTAAAAAAAAAAAAAAAAAAAACACCAGACATACACACACACACACACACACAATACCAGGCTCTCGAGAACAGAGTTACACACAGATCCAGTAGAGAACACACACCAATTTTTATATGCACAGTAGCGGCACGTTCCTTCAAAGCATAGCTTTGTACCAAAGCCACAAAAAGCCATGTTGATAATGGGCTGCTGGCCCCAACACTGCTCCTTGCAAAATTATAGACCCAGCAAGCCAGAAGTCTTTCCATGGATCCTGAATTAGTGCCATTTTCAAAATGGCAAAGCCAAGAGTGGAAAAAAATCCTACATACCACTTGAAAAAACAAATCCACTTGGAAAGAATGCGCCCGCTAGGAGAAATACTGGGCTATGTAAGGGTTTAACTGTTGCAGTCACAGAAACAATAACACAAAGCACCCTTTTAAGCATAGCTTAGGTAAGAGAGATCAGTAGGACTGAACCCTAAACCTGTACGATTCTGGGGTGGTTTGTGGGGATTGCTCATGTACGTACGGGAGCATATAGGATTGGGGAGCAATAAGGTAGCTCTGGAGCAGAAAGCTGATAGCAAAGAAATTGGAGTTTACTCTCTGTGCTCAACTAAAGAAGACGCATTGTTTGTACTCTAAGAGTCAGAACCGGGAAATAAAATATCTGGAGAAGAGAGTTATTCTCCATTTGCAGCAAAGGAAATGCACCTACAGTATCTGCCCCCACAATCTCCAACCCACCTAGCTTCTAACAATGCTTGCAATGCTATGAGAGAACGCAACATTCATTGGTACATAGGTCTGTGCTTGGCAAACAGAAAGGCAAACCGCCATATGATGCAAGGGAATGGACTAGACACACCGAGCTGGGATGTTCCAACCCAACTCACACAAGTCCACACTTGACTACACCAAGGTGCTCATGTTTCAGAAGACCAGATAAAAGCCCTACATCAGAGGAAACGCAAACAACATCCTATTGGTACAAATCGTATTGACTTGCTGCCAGCTAGCGTATGGCAATGCAGTTAGGTAGCAGCTCATTCCACGACTGCTTGGTCCAGGCTATAAGAAAATGTGATTTAAAAGAAATTCTTTTCTATGTTTCTCTCTCCTCCTGCTGTGGTCTGAAAGCTCAACCTGACTAGGGGAAGGTTACTGACCCTACAGGGCGAAGCAGTGTCACCAACTCTGTATGCAGTGCTCTCAACTGCACAAGAGAGATTTTTGTAACGAAGAAATTGAGAATATTTTTTTCATTTGACTTACCAGTGCTGCAAGTAGCCATACATGTTACTTGTTGCAAATGTAGGTGAACAATTTTTAAGATGTGTGACTCTAAATTGACAGTGTTCCTTTAATAACCAGCAATTAACTAACAAAAAGTCATCGTCAATAGGTGCACTCGAGCGTCCCACTTTGGCATGGTTGGTTGTGTCCTGGCTTTATTCTCACCAGCCAATCTGTATCCAGGATTCCTCTGACATTCTGAAGCATGAGTAATTTGCCTGCAGCAGTTCTTGGAACAATAGGCTCTCCTGCTTTTCTCCAGGCAGATCTTTCCATTATGGCTGAGGGAGTGTTCTCACCAAACATGTATAAAACAGCCTCAGAACTAAATCTGAACAGATGCAGTAGTTGGCTGTAAATACATGCTGCCAGGATTTCCTGTTTGTATTTAAAACGTATCTTCTTGATCATGGTAACAGTGCCAGAGCGGCAGAACTTTCCATGATACTCATATCAACACCACTAACCAGAAGCTCTGAGTGCTAGAAGCGGGCATGTACCAAGCTACACAATACTGATGCAAATCTGTGGTTGCCTAAGAAATTCATGGTTGTCACTATGCTGCCCACCTAGAGAACTCATAGCAACACCTAAGACGGATCTCAGATGCCTCTGCGCCCCAAAAGCCCCTACCCCTTTGCGCTAAAGGAAAATCTCAGTCTAGGGCCTTTGACACATAGCCAAGCAGTTCCAACTGCATTCTGGAAAGGGCAGTGGATACACAGTATCCAGCTCATTACAGATGTCTTGTTTCCTCTAGTTGAGGATAACCTGGGATAACCAGGTGCAACCCTCCCATGAGTTTTGTGGTGACAGCTAGCTGACGAAATGCATGTTACTTTGCATGCTGTTTGCGCTCTTCAGAGATACATGGATAGGGGATCATCAGAATGTCACCGCACTAGCAAGAACAAAATAAACCAAGTGCTACGCTACAGGCAGCAACAAGACCCAGTACAGCTGTGCAGGAGTTCAGTTTGCCAGAGACCCTGGGATGGTTGATAGCAGTATGTACACACACACACCGGACACAAGCCAAACTCAACATCTGTGTATCAACATGAAAAGCTCACCTCGGGCACAGAGAGCACACCTGCTACCCATGCGGGGCCGAGCTGGATGCTAAGAGCAGGTCCATGCACAGGCAGCTGCAGTTAGTTAGCAGAGTGCATTCATTCAAAGACATAGGAACCCCTGGGAGCCAGCAAGTAGCTGAGGAGAAATGAGGGCCTAGAAAAAACGGACAGGCAATGCGCCATTCACAGCTCAAGAGATAACCTAGAGTGTTTAGGAGGCCAGGAAGAGAGCAATTGTAGACTGTGCATATTGACTGAATTCCCATTACAGTCCGAGTGCTTCTAGTACCCTAGGTTTTAGAGCAATCATAAGAATGTAAGAACAGCCACATTGGGTCAGACCAATGATTCCTCTAGCCCAGTATCCCGTCTTCCAACAGTGGCTAATGCCAGATGCTTCAAAGGAAATGAACAGAACAGGGCAATTACCGAGTGATCAATCCCTGTTGTCCAGTCCCAGCTTCTGGCAGTCTGAGGTTTAGGGACACCCAGAGCATGGGGTTGCAGCCCCAACCCTCTTAGCTACTAGCTGTTGATGGACCTATCCTTCATAAACTTAGGTAATTCTTTGTTTAACCCGCTTATGCTTTTGGCCTTCACAACATCTCCTGGCAATGAGTTATTCAGGTTGACTGTGCGTTGGGTGAAGAAGTACTTCCTTTTGTTTGTTTTAAACCTGCTGCCTATTAATTTCCATCAAGTGACTCCTGGTTCCTGTGTTATATGAAGGAGTAAATAACACTTCCTTACTTTCCCTGTACCATTCATGATTTTATAGCCCTCCGTCATATTCCCGCTTAGTCTTCTCTTTTCTAAGATAAACAATCCCGGTCTTTTTAATCTCTTCTCAGATAGTAGCTATTCCCTACCCCTTATCATTTTGTTGCCCTTTTTTGTACTTTTTCCAAATCCAATATATCTTTTTGGAGATGGGGTGACCAGAACTGCATGCACTATTCACGGTATGAGCGTACAATGGACTTATATAGTGGCATTATGATATTTTCTGTCTTATTATCTATCCCTTTCCTAATGATTCCCAGCATTCTGATAGTTTTTTTGACTGCAGCTGCACACTGAGCGGATATTTTCAAGGAACTATCCATAATGACCCCAAGATCTCTTTCTTGAGTGGTAACATCTAATTTAGATCCCATCGTTTTGCATGTATATTTTGGATTATGTTTGCCAATGTGCATTACTTTGCATTTATCAACACTGAATTTCATCTGCCATTTTCTTGCCCTCTCCCCAGTTTTGCGAGATTCCTTTGAAACTCTTCCCAGTCAGCTTTGGACTCCACTATCTTAAACAGTTTGTATCATCTACAACCTTTGTCGCTTCACTGTTTACCCCTTTTTCCCTGATCATTTATAAATATGTTGAACAGCATAAATTCCAGTACAGATTCTCAGGGGACCCATCTATTTACCATTTTCCATTATGAAAACTAATACTTTATTCCTATCTTTTAAGCAGGTACTGATACATGAGAGGACCTTTCCTCTTACCCCATGACTGCTTATTTTACTTAAGAGCCTTTGATGTGGGACCCTGTCAAAGGCTTTCTGAAAGTCCAAGTTCACTATATCTACTAGATCACCCTTGCCTGGTTGCTTGTTGACACCCCCCGCTCCCCCCAAAAAGAATTCTAATAGATTGGTGAGGCATGGTTTCCCTTTACAAAAGCAGTGTTGACTCTTCCCCAACATACTGTGTTCATCTATGTGTCTGATAATTCTGTCTTTACTAGAGTTTTCATCAATTTGCCTGGTACTGAAGTTACGCACCGCCTTGTAATCGCCTCTGGAACCCTTTTTAAAAATTGGCATTACATTAGCTACCCTCCAGTCATCTGGTACAGAGGTTGATTTCAGTGATAGGTCATATACCACAGTTAGTAGTTCCGAAGTTTCATACTGGAGTTCCTTCAGAACTCTTGGGTGAAACCCATCGAGTCCTGGTACTGGTTAATTTATCCATTTGTTCCAAAACCACCTCTACTGACACCTCAGTCTGGGACAGTTCCTCAGATTTGTCACCTGAAAACAATGGCTCAGATATGGGAATCTCCCTCACATCCTCTGCAGTGAAGGCTTATGCAAAGAATTAACTGAGCTTCTCTGTAATAGCCTTGTTTTCCTTGAGGCTCCTTTGGCGCCTTGATAGTACAGTGGCCCCACTGATGATTTGCAGGCTTCCCGCCACTTTGCACGTGACTTTCTTCAGAGCCTTACAAAGGGGGATAAACACAATTATCCCCATTTTAAAGACAGGAAAATGGAAGCACAGAGGTTAAATGGCTTTAAGCTGGAAATTCCCTGCTCCGCCCTCTAGATCATGCTGCCTCTATTTATGAGGAGTCTGAGAGGCGCTCCATGCAAGGAAAGTGTTCATCAGGAATGGCAGAGTTAGGGTATGTCTATGTCGTGGAAAAAGTCACCCACGCATTGATTTTAGTTTACAGACTTAAGCCTGAGGCCAGTTTATTGCAATACATACCAACGCATTGGGGGTTGCAGTTAGAAACTACGCCCCCGATCAGAGCTTGCAGGCTTCTTTTATTTTTGCAAACCGCAAACGTAGTACAAATTATACGTTATTTACAAAAATAAAAAGAGTTAGGGTTTGTTTCCTTTTCCGGCACCTTTTTTATTATTTTTTAAGAATTGGGTGCATATTAGGGTGGAGGGCTTCTTGAGAAGCCTGATGCGGTTAAAACTTGGCACCAGCTAGGGTACATTCTCGGTAGGGTGCACGTTACTTTTTCGGGGTGTTACCGATAGTGCACTGGGGGGGTTCTGGGCACCCAAAAGAGAGACGCGATTGGCTAGTTTTGCATTTAGCTAGAAATTCGGGGAGGTCACAGAGCACCCAGAAGAGAACCATGATTGGCTACCTTGCATTTAGCTGGAATCAAGGGAGGAGGGTCACAGATCACCCAAAGGAGAAGCTGCATTTAGTCAGTTTGCATTCAGCTAAAGTTACCTATTGCTTCACACAAGCGGTTATTATATTTTACCAGCCATGAACATATTTTATTAGTGCTGCTGCTGGGGCTTTTTATTTTTTTCCTTCTTTGCCCCGCTCCCTCCTCTGGTCATGACCCTTGACCGAGACTGGCAGAGAACATGACACTTAGTTTGGTTCAGGCTTGTGGCCTGCAGGGCGGGCCTATATGAGACTTCGCTGATGTTTTGATCGGTGCAAGGGAGGCCAACCAGGCCTATTCCCCCCCCCAATTTCCCTCCTCTGATGCCGTGTAGGCATCACCAAGATCTGTTTTTGCTGGACACGGCTGAGGATCGTGAACTGGCCAGCTTGGGAGTGCTACGATTGGTGCCGGCATGTTTAAGGGAGTTAATGCTAGGGGTACTGACACTAAGTGGGCCTACAACCTCCGTTTTAGCTTCCAGTGCGTGCTGAACTTTTTTGAGTTCAGCCTTGTTATTTTTGGGCTGGGTGACGGGGAAGAGTAGGGACTGGGGAAGGAGTTTGAAACTGTGGGGACTTTAATGGCCAGAGTGTTTAATGATTTTTTTTTTTATTTAGATATTAGGTGTTATTTTAGGAGCACTGACTATAAATTGGTTAGGCATACCAGGAGGTTTATTTTTTTAAATGTTTTGGTGAAGTACCCAATTTTACATGCATTCTTTTTACGGACCTGGCAGGATTTGGTATGTGGGAGCCCACACCCCTCCAACCGGCCCATATGTTTGGGATGAGCATTGCCAACGTTTGCACTTTTACCCAGAACATTTTTAAGTATGTCTTCATGGCAACAGATTAGATGGTACTTTTGAGGTGTTTGTAAGGGCAGTAGGCCACACCTGATGTTTAAGATTGCTTTGAACGGCCGTGAGCTGGTTATTTAGAAAATTTTAAACTTTTGAACATGTTAGATTTTACTGCAATGCCTTTTTAGACTTGCTGATACTTAATACCATTTTTTGTTAGAAGTTTTTGGGTTATTGCACTAAGGGCGGAGATAATATGTAATTTGAAAACTGGATAAGGACAGTGTGAATTTAATGGTCCCTAATGTGGCATTAATTACAGTTTATTGGTGTTTTAACACACTAATCCATTTTTTTTGTAAGCTAAATTGTTCCATCTTTTGCACCCCAAAGGGGGTGTTCCTGGAGGCTCCTGAGACCTCCCAACAGGAGGTCCTGGGGGTCTTGCAGGTTGTTTCCCCAAAGGAGACGCCAAGCTCGGATCTTTCCCCAGCCCAGCAGGAAATATTGACCCAAGTCCCCCCATTACTATGGGAGGGCCATGCAAATCAAGTGGGTTGTATTGCTTCGGTGCAACCAGTCAAAATTCGGTTGGACCCAAATAAGCCCCTTCCCAGGATTCTACAGTATCCTCTTTCTAAGGCTGCTGAGGAGGGGATCCGGCCTGTTTTGGTTTCCCTGATTCGGCAGGGAATCATCTTCCAAACCACAAGCGAATGTAATTCCCCTATCCTGCCAGTTAAAAAGCCTGGGATTGGTGTTTAGCGCGCCATATGTGAGATTAGGGGAAGAAGAGAGGTTAAATTTCTCGGTTGTTCATCCCGTTCCCTGTTGTCCCTAACCCTGCTACCATCCTATCCTGCATTCCCCACACAGCCACCTACTTTACAGTGGTGGATCTGTGTTCTGCCTTTTTCCTCTATTCCCATTCACCCAGAAAGCCAGTATTTATTTGCCTTTACCTTCCAGGGCTTCAATATACATGGACCAGACTGCCGCAAGGCTACACTGAATCACCTACCATTATACTGAAGCCCTGGAAGGTAAAGGCAAATATATACTGAAATAAATAAATAAATAGCTTGCAAAAGCTAGCCAAACTACCTAAATATAAAACTTTTAATATTCCTCGGCCTCTCCTCCTTAACGAACTTGGGGTAGGGAGGGAAAATAATATTTTTCTAAATCTTAGCCAATCAGTAGCCTCTAATTTAGCCTGTATCATATTGCAATATACCCCTATTTATATCATTAATATTAGTGCCTCTTTGCCCTTTATAAAGGGGTTTAACCAACAAATGTAATATAATACTTCACGTGACTAAGGGGCTGTTTAATTGCAGTGTAGATGCCTGAGCCCGGGGACCGTCCCACCTCACAGAGTCCTAGAAGCCTGGGCTCCAGCCCAAGCCTGAACATCTACACTGCAATGAAACAGCCTCTTAACCCGAGCCCCACAATCCCGAGTCAGCTGGCACGGGCCAGCAGTGGGTGTCTAATTGCAGTGTAGACATACCCTTAAAGATTGAAGCCAAGCTGAGGGATGTTGCTTAAAGCCCTACCAGAGAAACTGGTTTCAAGTCCTACACAACAGCTATGTCAGAGTGCAGCACCCAACCATGCAACATGATTCAGCATCATCCCTATGTATTGCCATGGTTTAACCCTTCATATGCTATGCACGTCTCTGGCTACAAAATGCCCCCTCTGCCAAGGTTACTGGAGCTAAAGGCAGAAGAGTGGGCCCATAACAAACTCTCCCTTTCAAAGGAGCCAGGAGAAGCACTGCTGCTAAACTGCCCGAAGCACCATCATGCACCTCTAAAAGAGCAACAGCACCTTCCACTGGGACATTCGTGGGCCTCGAGCCTTGTTCTGTGGGATCTGTGCGGCCCAGTTAATCACTCCCGCCCTCCCCTAGTACTGAGCGCTGGTCTCTAGACGGGTCACAGTCTTCACTCAGATTAGCACAGAGGTTTGTACACCTTGGAGGGTATAAAACTGCCGCAGAAAGACAACTTGATTCTCCCCTCTTCTTCTTGGAGATCTGCACAAGGATTTCCCCTCCACAGAGTTCATTTCTCTCCCCACAGTTTCCTTCTATTGCTGGCCTTCAATCTTCAGTTTGCACTTAGCACCTGATTACCTCCTGGCGATTCCTCTCAACTACAGGTACCAGAGCGAAGGAAAGAAGCTCCAGACCCCACAAGGGGAAGGGGGAGTTGCTACAAGCTGCTACAAATGATCTTTCTCTGTGTTTCAGGCATGGGTGTGACAGGGAAACACACAGGTCTGTTGAGTGGGCTCGTCATATCACGCATGTGGGATGCACAGCGCTGAACCAACGGTATCAGTCAGCTGAGGGGATGAAAAGCAACAGCTTCTCAGGGTCAGGTATCCACAAACGGCTACGAGAGCAGTACAGACCAAGGCCAACTAACCTCTGAACTGTTGGGCGCCGCAATCCCATGACGGCCTCGCTGGCGTGGATGTGTTTTAGAACCCGAGTGTGCATTTGGAGCACTCGGCTGGTTAGAGTCAGACTCAGCAGCATGGACCAAGCACAGCACGCACAGGGGCTGGGTCCCCTACCTTCATCCTGCAGCTCCATCCTAGGCCAAGCTTGCTGTTGCAGCCCAGGCATTTCCTGAGCAGAGGGGCCAGGAGTTCTCAAAGGAGGGAGGTTCCTAACTCCCATTGACTTTCCATGGGATTTGGGCCCCATGTTTGCTTAAGCTCCTTTGAAAAATCAAGCCAGAATGTATGTCCAGAGATACTATGGGTGAATGTATGGGGATTAGGAGAACTCTATGGTCATCACAGACTGCACTTAACCCCACGAGGCAATTATTTCATGGCCCTTTTCCCCCTCCACAGCATTTCTTCCCCTTCCTCCCCACAATCACCCACTAAAAAACAGACAGCCCACAAGAAACGAATGCCATGGGGCTGCTCCTGGTGCCAGGGACGCCACATGGGAGACGCCAAGCATGACCCCATTGGACAGTCTCGAAGAGGGATGGCTGCGAAGACGGCTGCTCCTGAATTAGGAGCACTCTGAGTCTTGTCTGCAGAACCTCTGAAGCCAAAGGCAATACAATGAAGTCAAAAGGTAAGTAAGAAATATGCTTCAGTGCTTTGGTTTTAGTCCATCTGATGCAGAGGTGGAAGAGGACTGGGCAGCTGAGTTAACGGGGCAATTCATGCCTCAAAGCTGTCGTTTCGGACTCTCTGCAGGGGCATCTGCCCCAGCTGGCATCGGTTACCCTTGCTTCAAGTTTTGGAGGTTCTTATGCCCACCACAAAAGCCATAAGCCAGAAACGGGAGAAGGATCTCGTCTCTGCCTCCTGGGTCGATTGGTGAGATGACCAGACAGCTGCCGTATATATACACTGATCAAGGTGATGGTTTCTGTCCAGATCCTAGTGAGGGGGGTCTCTCATCCCAAAGAGGTGCCCGTGTTGGTAGCCTCTGCAGAGAAACCAGGCCAAAAGTGAACCTGCAGACAGGCCTCTTTTCTCATTCCCAGATGGGGAGGCACACTGGTGATGCAGATGCTGCTATGGAGTGAGTTGTTCAACCTGCCAATCCAGCATGTGACACTTCGAAAGTGGACGGAAAGGAACTGAACTCAAGCTAAACGACATCCTGCTTAAACACACAATGGGAGCCCCTGATCCTTTAGGACAGTGGTTCTCAACTAGGGGTAAGTGTACCCCTAGGGGTATGCAGAGGTCTTCCAGGGGATACATCAACTCATCTAGATATTTGCCCAGTTTTACAACACACTTCATAAAAAGCATTAGCGAAGACAGTGCAAACTAAAATTTCATACAGTGACTTGTTTCTATTGTGTTATACTTACATTTCAGTGTATAGTATATAATATTTATATTCCAATTGATTTATTTTATAATTACATGGTAAAAATGAGAAAATAAGCAAGGTGTCAGTAATAGTGTGGCTGTGACACTTTTGTATTTTTGTCTGATTTTGTAAGCAAGTCATTTTTAAGTGAGGTGAAACTTGGGGGTACGCAAGACAAAGCAGACTCCTGAAAGGGATACGGTCATTTGAAAAGGTTGAGAGCCACTGCTTTAGGATATGTCTATACTGCAATTAAACACCCATGGCTGGTCTGGGGTCAGCTGACTTGGGCTTGCAGTGTAGACATTGAAGCTCAGGCTGGAGCCCAAGGCCTGGGACCCCATGAGGAGGGAGGGTCCCAGAGCCCAGGCTCCAGCCCGAACCCAAACATTTACACCACAATTTTGCAGTCACATGGCCCGAGCCAGGGTCAGGGCCAGCCGTGGGTGTTTAATTGCAGTGTAGACATTCAGTTACTGAGTTGGGGAGAAGCTTGGGTTAAATGGCTCCAACCCTCCTGATCCGCACTGCTTGTTCCCTCACCAGCAAGTGGCCATTTGAGGCTCATCTCTCACTCATTCATTTGCAAGAGAAGCAGAAGTTTTGCAACTTGCTTCGCAATTCCCACTCTCCTCCTGTTGCTTCTCCCCAGAGGGAGGTTCTGTGACAGTAAGAGAGTTTAACCCTGTCAGCGCTACACTATCCCATGGGGGCATTTCCCAGGAGAGGAACTCACACTAATCCCAACAACTGCTGTTCACCATTCCAGCTGGCTTCTATAGCTAGGGAACTCCACGCTGCGGGGCACCAGCTGCCCTCTGCTGTATCCCATGGCTCCTGTGCTCAGTCCCCTGTGACTCGGGCAGGGTTGTCCCCTGTCTCTGGGATAAAAAACATGATCTACCAGTAGTGCACATGGCAAGGAGGAACTTGGCCCTTGCACAAGAGACGGACCTAAAAGACTGAGCAAGATAGGAGAAAAAAACAGGAAACAAACATACAGAAAAGAAAAAGAAAAAAAGAGAGAGCCTGAAGGGAAAGACTGAAAAACAAACCAAAAAACACACACACAAGTGAGGAAAGAAAATAACTTTGCCGTGGCAGCACCAGGGATGGGAGTAGCCACTAGTTCCCCACAGGAAGCTGTTATCCAACCAGAACTGCTATATATTCCCTTCAATCCACCTACAAGAAATGCCATGCCTAGAGGTGTTGTGGAGGACTCCGGCAGCTCAGCATTACCCAAGCTTTGGAAAGTGAGTCTCCCTGCAGGAAACTAAAGCCACTTACAGGTCCTTTGCAATCCTGCTACGTGTTAAAGGCCCCCACATCTTAATTTATACATGCCCTCCCTTCTCACTACCCATGCTTTGGGAAACCCTGATGTAGTTCATAAAATGACCCTTCCTCTCCTTTCTTCCATGCTTTGATAAGCAGAGCTCAGTGGTTTGAGCATTGGCTTGGCCTGCTAAACCTAGGGTTGTGAGTTCAATCCTTGAGGGGGCCATTTAGGGATCTGGAGCAAAAATCTGTCCGGGGATTGGTCCTGCTTTGAGCAGGGGGTTGGACTAGACCTCCTGAGGTCCCTTCCAACCCTGATCTTCTATGATCAACAGTTAAGAGAGTTCATAATTTCCTCTTTTAAAAGCCAGAAGACATCATTTTGATCCCACGGTCTGACCTATTGCTTAACACAAGCTAGAGAACCTCACCTAGGATTCCTGTACCATTTCTGTTTGCAATCAAAGTATCGTCATTGGGGTCTCAGTTAGCACACACTGAAATGAATAGGGCCATTCACACTGAAAAGCTACTGTTTCAGGCTCTTGGCAAACTCAGGCAGAGGTCTCTGCCTCAGTTACACTTGCTTCACGTGCTGAAGGTTTTCTTGACAGTCTCCAGCTGGTGTTTTAAAATAATTAGAACTGATATTCTGGAGAACAATTGAGAGGTCTCCAGCCAGTTGGTTGTATTCTGCACCTTGGGAAATGCTGTAATCTCAGACTGTTTGAGAAGGAAGGACAGCCTTCCAACAGGACATGTAAGTCTTGCCCATTTACCCTCCTGCTATGCATCAGCTACTAAGACTCAGTCTCACTTTGCTGGACTCAACATCTTTCTAACCCACACACCAGTCCTCTCAGTAAGGACAGGAAACCACATGCCCTGTCTTCTCTAACCACAGGAGAGTACATCTCAAGTGGCAGATAAAGGTGCAGGAAGCCAACATTTCTAGAGACATCAGAAAACAAGAAGTGTTGTCACTGAGCCTATTCCCCTTTCCCACTCTCAAAGGTGGTTTCCAAGAGAAAAAACTAAGTTACGGCACATGGCTTAACTCTCTTGAACATCCCTGGATTGATTTCCCAGAATACCCAGCCTTTAGCACTCTGAACATGGGTTCTGGAGCCAGGTGCAGCTGAGAAGTGCAGTTAAGTCCTACTTGTATAACATCATTCAGAGCCATCAGCTAGGATGGGGCATAGTCATACCCTAAAATCCTCTCTGGTCGGATCAATGAACTCCCTGCAAGGGCCAGGATACAGGAAAAAAGCCATCTCTCCCAGGCACCCTATATCCAGAAAGACATTCTGCATTGCCAGCTACTTTACTCCCCACTGAGAAGAGGAGTGGAGTGATTGGGGGATTATTTAGATGAATGACACAAAGCTTTTCACCCTCCCCCAAGGGAGAAGAGCCCCTCCGCACGTACTCCTGTTCCAGAAGTCAGAGGTCAGCAGAGGAGGGACAGAGAAAGGACACAGACCGGCTTTAACTGCAGAATTTTAGTCCCATTTTTCCCTTTAAAAAGTGAAGTAATTGCCTAGACCCTCGTTAAATTAGCTGAAAAAAGAGTAAGCAGGTTGTTAAATAGGAGCGGCATTGGAAGAGACTCCCCATCTCTCTTTGCCCAGCTTCAGGGACTGTTACCTTCAGAGTAAGAGCTGCTACAGGCACACACACAGCAGGTTGCACAACTTAGCCCAATCCTACACACCTGCATCTGAGGGACCTGAGCAGCCCCAGTGACTTCTACAAGGCCACTTGGGTGAGTAAAACGAGCCACAGGCATCAGTGTTGGCAGGCGTTCAAGGGCAGCCAATGAGCTGTTGCGGGGTATTTAAAACCTCTGTGACTGTAATAAGGAGAGGTTTCAGAGTAGCAGCCGTGTTAGTCTGTATCCGCAAAAAGAAGAACCGGAGTACTTATGCATCCGAAGAAGTGGGCTGTAGTCCACGAAAGCTTATGCTCTAATAAATTTGTTAGTCTAAGGTGCCACAAGTACTCCTGTTCTTTTTGTAATAAGGAGAGTTATGTCCAGGGAGCCTCCCTGTCGATTAGAGGTCAAAGCAGCAGGATGTGGGAGGAGGACAAGACAGGGAGGCCTAGAATACAGTGGTTGCTACTAAGAATGCTGCTCCGGCTAGAGTTACAGTCTGGGAACTCATTTATACAAGGGGTACATTAGTCCTGGACTGGCTATGGAACACCTCTGGCCCACCGAGATCAGCAGAGCGCATATCCCCCCTTTGCTTCCCCCCACATTACCATCTGGGTTGCCTGACCAGTCTGTAGCAGTTGCTTCCCCTTCATTCCAACTGCAGCCCCTGTGCTAGCCGGCACCGAGGCTTTCCCATCTTCCTGCTAGGAATACAACCTCCTATTCATTCCATCCCAGACAATACTGGGCATGTAAGCAGGGCTCCAACTGACGAGGGAGAAGAAACAACAGCTCGTCTTGTTGAGCTAATTAATTATAAATACAAGGGACGGACAACCGGGAGGGAGAGGTCCCTGTGTTAAGTGTTTACCAGTTGAACCTCACATGTGATCTGAGGGGGTTTTGTCTCAGGCCCTGCAGATGGAGTAGTTCTATACACTTTAGTATTGGCAGCCCCTGTGGTACAAAACCCTTAAAACACAGAGAGCCGCTATTCCCTGACCCCATCTGCCTGGATCCATTACACTAACTAGGGGACTCCCATGGGTTTTCAGACACTTTGCTATCAAGCTACTCCACTCCCGAATTTTTAAGATACAGTACTGTTAAAATATCTCCCTGGGCTATAGGCAGAGAAGCCTGCTGTGAATTCAGCCCACTGCACAGGCTACCAGGAGCCTCTTCCATCCTGCCTTCAACACTGCATACAATGCAAGCAGAAACCTCGGCAAAGAAAGGAAACAGCAACTTACCCTGGGGCTGCTTTTATTGCTGGTGCTGCTTCTCCTCCATCAGTCAGCTTGCAATGATTTCCTCCTCCCCCTAATCAACTAATTCCTTCCACTTGCCTTGCTCTGTGCTGATGGTGAGCTCCCCCTTGATTAGCTGCAGTCAGCCTGCAAACACATCTTCTTAAAGGGGACTCGCTTCCCAGCACTCTTCTTTTCCTGTCCTACTGCTCCCTGCCACCATCCTCACAGTCAACAGAATTCCACCCCTCCTCCCACGGCCGCTTTTGAAAGGGCATATAACTCTCTTTACCAGAATCTTATCTATGCCTACCCATCCTCCTAGGATGCCCTGCAATGAGATGGACTACCCCATGCTCTCCCTACCCCTCACCCCACCCGTTTGGGGTAGAAAGGGCCCTGCCTGTGCCAGGGAGGCTGCTGCATTGCAGGGCAATTTCAAAGTAGTCCTACTGCAAACAACTTTGCCCCTGGAGAGTTAAGGCTTGTGCCGAAAAAGGGCATGTCTACACTGCAATTAAATACTCGCTGTGTAGACATCCAGGCTCAGACTGGAGGATGGGCTCTGGGACCGTCTCTCCTTGCAGAATCCAGGCTCCATCCCAAGCCCAGATGTCTACATTGCAAGTTTTACAGCCCCACAGTCGAAGCCTGTTTACATAGGCCAGCCATGGTGTTTAACTGCAGTGTAGACATACCCCAAAAGGCCCGGACATTTGTTCTGAGAGAGGCCCTCCAAGCTGTTTCGTTGGCTGGCTGGGCCTGTATTTGTACTGTGTATACTGTGCATGCCCTCAATGGAGTGATAGGGACCACTTCCCTTGAAGGGTGCTTGCCAGCTTTAGAGATTGGACTAGATGGCTATCAGGGATGGCAGCGTCTTAGCAGGGATTTTCACTGAGAAACAGCGTCAGCAGCAGAGATCGATTCAGGCCCTGTCTAGACATCCATGGACTTGGAGCTGCCTCTAGTGAAGACACACTGCACAGTGAAACTTACCTCAGAGACTTACCAGGGTAAATCGCACTGGAGTAAGCCCCATTTTACATGGTTGCATATACACCGGGGGGGGAGGAGGGGGGTTCCATCACACTGTGGCTCCACCAGGGTTAAAAAGCACTGACAAATATACACAGGGCATTAGGGCAGACTCCACATTCAAAACCGCCCAAAGAGGGTTGCGTGCTGTGACTGTACCTCCTGATGCAGCATCTCCGCTTCAGTTTGGGCAACGTGCCTGCTGGTCCTGCCCCTGCGTTCCCAACCCAGGGTGCCAGCAGGAGCTACGGTCCCCTCCCAGCTGTACCGGCAGCAGGATGTTGTTAACATCCTTGGGGTGAGGCTGGCACTTCGCCTCTGGGTGCCTAGTGGTACAGGGGCTTGGGGCCTGCTGTGCGAACAGAGGCTCTTTTCATAGTTAAAGGGATGGCAGCAAGCGGGGACTTTTTAGCAGGATGGAATACAAAGCCGGGCAGCCCCTGGGAGCGCCCCTTTCACCTTGATGCTCTAGGCAACTGCTTCCTTGGCTGCGCTTTTCACGGACCGTAGCCTGGATTATTTCAACCACACAGCAGTCTGCTACAGTAAACAAACCCAAAGGCAGCCTCCATCCCACCCCACCCCCAACATTACCTAGCCTCCATCCTCAAATATTTGCATTAGAAGGGCCTCCCCAGCCTCCACTTCCCCCAGTACAAACAGGAAGGCGGGATTCCTGGAGATTTCGCAATGTAAAATGGCCGGGCTGGAATGCCTGGCGCTACTGCTGTCATTGCACTGGTGCACTTAGGCAGTCCGAGCCACGACGCTATCCTCTAACCGACCAGGTCCTGGGATGAATGGAAAAGGCTTTGGTGCCCAGCACTTTTCCGGAGTGGTCACTGCACCGTGGGCGCTGCCTGCCAGTCTGCTATCTCTGCAGCAGATATCACAGACCATGGAAATGGAGACGTGCTGAGGCTGGTTGGCACAGCAAATTAATGTAGGGGAACTCCTTCCTCTAGTCTCAAAGTCCATTGTCTTCCCCAGACTAAAGCCAAGATATGGCTCCCTTGTTCTGAGACCTTGTTGTCTTGGCTCCGATACTGTTGCTTAGATTCTTTGATCCTCAGGGTGATTTTTTTTTTTTTTAAAAGCTATCCCAGGAGACACTCAGTACATTGCAGGACCAGGATCATAGGACACTGAAGAGGTGAAGACAGATCAAACTGTGCACCCCTACTGCTTTGAAACAGGGCAAGGAGAACACACAGATCAGACGTGTTATCAGCATCAGCAGTCCCCCCTCCAAGATCAAACCCTTAGACAGATTTCTGATACTAGACCAAAGGAGCTGCTGCTATGCCACTAGCCCTCTGGGACCCTAGCTGTGTATGAAATACTCTTCAACACGAAAATCAGCCAAAGGCCCTGCAGCCCAAACCCAATTGGTGCCTAAACCCCAGGTCTTCAAGTAGCATTTTGTGCCTGTTCTGTTGGTTTCTGTTGTCCGTGGCAGGCTCTATAACTCACATTCTGTTTTCCTTCTCCCCTAAGAATTGGCTTGAGCCGCCTTATTTCCCTTGTCTGGTGGTAGGTCCCTGCCAATTGCGACGTTAACCCCGCTCATCCCCATGGCTGCCTTCCCTTCTCTTCTCTTCCCCGGGCTGCCAATGCTGCCGAAGTTGGCATGTATCCCTCTGAAAACGGGCTGTAAAACAGGCTGGACAGGACTGATTCCGGCCCCTCACTTCATTGATCACCGCAAATAACAATTGCTAAGAAAGTGCCGTCACTGTGTTGAAACCGAGGCCGGAAATCCAGCCTCAGTCTGCTTACGCTGCAGCTGGATTACACCACTTTATATGACTTAATAAAGCTCAAACCCCTATCAATGGGCATTAGTGTTTTAATCTCCTTAATAGTGAAAATCCTATGCTAGATGCCAAACAGGGCCTTGCCCAGTAGCAGCTGGGCCCGTCGTTTTTTAAGATAACTCCTTGCAGGTTTGCATTAGGTTGAGGGCCAGGACTGGGTCATGCAAGCCAGCAGGCTGACCGGCACCGTGACAGGGCCTTGCTTATGTAAGGCTCAGTCATGCTCATGCTGAAGTCAATGTCCTCACAGAGAGCAGGATCGGGGCTTCGAACAAGGCAGGATCGGGGCCTTCGAACACAGAGCTATCAATATAAAATGGTTGCCACTGAAAAGCCATCATGTGCCAAGTTAGCACCCAGCTGTGTCTGAGATGCTGCACTTTCCATCTGTGCTTAGAACAGGAAATTAGTGAGGTCTCTCATATGTGTGTTGACTTTATAAATGGTGGCTACTCTACACTTCACTATTATTAAAACAATTACACACACTGAGGATTACAACCATCTCCTGGATGCTTGTGGAACGTCCCTACTCTGGGTCACGAGCAGGGACTGAATCAGAATCTTTACCCAAACAGCACGGACTTTTACCCCTTGAACTAAAGGAGTAACTATGAACTGCTAGCAGTAGCAAGTACTTATCCTCTGGGTGGGTGAGCTGCTGGAGGGGGAACACAACATGCTTGGCCAGCCTGTTATATTTGAAACTGAAGTCTGTTTCCCTACTACTTTCCTCACTGTTCCATGCAGACTCGGGTTTGTGATGTTAGCCTTGTTTGTGAGCAGCAGAGAACTGGAGAAAAAGTTTCTCCCCTCAACCAGTCAAGCACTGTAGCGCATCTACAAAGCTGCATCGTGGCTGGTAACTCACATACCGTGGGACTGGTAGCTCACGTATCACTGAACTCTTACACGCTCTTTCGAGTGCACTTACTGTTTCAGCTGCAGAGGCAACACAAAAAGCCCACCTGGAAAAATGATCGAAGGGTGGGGAGAATGAGCACCCGAGCACAAAGACTATAAAAAGAGTCAGTCTCTGACTCTACCAAAGAGACATACTGGGTATTTAGAACAGTTCATTTCATCAAAGTTATTTGTAGACTGTTTGCACAGAGCAGTGATACTCAAGACCTCAGTGGTTCAGGAGCCAAATTAGCAATCTATATTACCCAAAGGAGCCACAGTCATGTGAACTCATGGTTTCATTTACTACAGTACTATCTAGTCATATTTAAACAGTATGAGGGGGAAATATTTAGATTACATATATCCCCACATATATTATTCTCACGCAAAATGATTGACCAAGAATTCTTATTTTATCAACTACAATTGGTTAATAGCATAGTAAAAGCATCCTGTTTGGTTAATAATTAAGTCACAGTGTGTTCTAATATCATGCGCTGTAAAGAGGCTCCAGCGACCCATGAAAGACCCATTTGCGGCTCAGAGTCAGAGCATCACTGGCACAGAGGTATCACTTGTACCGCAACACAACCACCTCTCATATGTGTGCTGTAGTAGCACCTACAGGCTTCTGAGGTTGAGGCCCAATTATACTAGTTTCTATAAATGGAGATGGGAAGAGACAGTCCCTGTCCCGAAGAGCTTACTGCCCAAAATGACAACAGGTTAGCAGCAGGAAGGATTCTTATCCCCAGTTGCCGGTGAGCAACACAGAGATTAAGTGACTTGCCCAAGGTCACACAGGACATCTATAGCAGATCCAGGAATTGAACCCAGGACTTCTGCACCCCGGTCCAGGGTCATAATTCACAAGATCATCCTGCCTCTCTCTCAGAACTTTGGGGCTAGGAATAATTCTGGGTAAACGCCCGTGTTCTTACGAGAAGCGTCACAGATTTGCATTAAGCACAAGGGGACACGTTGTCAGTATTGCATCACCTCCAAAATACTGGGCCTGATTCTCCCCTGCCTTGCACCTTGCACAGCCACTTACAGGTGTGGGTGTAAAACTAGACCAGAGCAGAATTCTCCACGCACACCAATGGCAGCGTTTTATATCCCCTTGGTACAAGGCAGTGGAGAATAACGCCCAGCAGCAGCCCAGGGTGCCACAAATTCTGCTGGGGCATTGGTTCAGTACCAGCTCCCAGAGAAGACTCCGTGGCATCTATAGTAATGAATCACCAATGCCACTAGCACTTTCCACAGGAGCCCAGGTTTTCCTTGGGGCAATCCCATCCAACGGCTGCACCAGGGTCTGCTGCTGCTTACCGTGGAATGGGTGGCCATATGGCCACTGGACAGGCACCAGGCTATGAGACAGGATTGCTGGGTTCTAGTTTTTACTCTGCAATTTATACGCTATTTTGGACACAGCAGAGAGTGCAAGGTGCAGGCAGCCAGACGTTCTGCCTTGTGGCTCTTAACAACAGAGCTCTGAAGAGTGGTTTCCAATCCATATAGGCGCACATCGCATTGATCCCTGGTTTACCGCACAGCAATAGGACTCAGACACCAAACTGTATTTTATTTTTGGTAAACAAAATGGCCCAATTTGCAGAGATGTCAATCACCCATAACTCCTACTGGCTTCAATGGGTGCTGCAGGTGTTCTGCACCTTGGAAACTCCAGCCGCTTGTATTGCAATTCTCAGATCAGTAGCAGAAAATGGAGCAAATTCAGACCATAGTGAAGCTCCATTAAAGTCAATAGGAGCCAGTGTGAACCACTGAACAGGGAAGGACCCTGGTCTGCAAATCAGATTCTATCCAGTGCAATTCAAATTTGTAACAATGAGGGTAATTAGCCATTGGAACCATTCAAGGGCGACGGGTGGGAGGGGCCCAGAGGGTCACATGACCCTCCCCAAATGCTGCGGGGGGGCAAGGGGCCAGCAGCTGGCAGGGCCAGGGCTGGAAGAGAAAAGGTGAGACCAGAGCCTCTCCTCTTCCAGCCACGCTGCCCAGCGGCTGCACTCTCCCACGCTGCCTGGGAGCGGACGCCTCCCGGCCTAGTGCAGCAGCTCAGCGCAGCAGGACAGAGTTCTCCCCCACCCCCCATGCCAGGTAACATGCTGGGATGGGGTGACAGCACTCTCCCCAGCCTCCGGCCACGCTGACGCTGCCCGGCATGGTGCAGCGGGACAGAGTCTCCCCTCCCCCACCAGGTAACATGGGATAGGGAAGAGACAAGATGGGGAGAGCATGGGGGCCCTGGGCTGGGAGGAGTCATGTATGGGTGTCGCATGGTGAGGCCACATGCCCCCCTTTGGCTGGTGCCCTCTTTGTGTCCCTCCCCACTAGTTGCCACTAAGAATTGTTTGCGGTGGATTCTCCACCACTGGAAATCTTTACATCAAGAGTAGATGTTTTTCTAAAAGATCTGATCTAGTTCAAACAGGAATTAATTCCGGGAAGCTTGTGATATGCAGCTGGTCAGTCCAAATGATCACAATGGTTCCTTTTGGTCTTGTCATCTATGAATCAATAAATCAGCTGCCACTCGCCTGCACTGAGACCTTGGATAAGACACTTGACCTCTCTAGCCCTTAGTTAGCCCCAAAATGGAAGGACAGTAATACATGTCTTCCTGGGTAAAGCGCTTAGACATCTATGGGTTAAGAGAACTATATAAGAGTTAGGTGTAATCATTATATCGGAATTCGATATTATTAGTATTTGTTACATTCAATTGTGGCAGAGCCCCGAGTCCCTCCTCCTACATAAAATGCAATTTTCTTCTTCAAGTTGTCAGTTTTTGGCAACGGTTGAACTCCCTATTTAACAGCATAATCCTTGCTTAGCATATGCCAGGGCCTGTGCAAAGACCCCATTCATTTCCGAACAGGGCTGCAAGCAGAAATTTACTCAGCGGCTTAATCCCACAAAACGGATACCTTACGCTTTCCTGGAGTGAATGGACCCAATCCAAACTCCCAAGGATTCAGAGCAAACAAGACCCGTCCTGCCACTGCGGGGCAGCCCCAGGAGCAGTGCAGAGAGCAGAGACTTGTACTAATTAGCTCGCTGCTCCTGTCTGAAACCAGATTTAAAACGAAAAACGGTGATGTTCCACTCTGGACCGCATGAAAAACTCCCCAGACATTTGCAGTCGCTGGTTATTCACCAGTCATCTTTTTGGCCAGTGTTTTGGCCGTACATTTTTTTGCCCCCCTGATGCTGGGGTAAAGAGACTCCATTATCAATGGTTCTAAGAGTCAGGAGAACGCAGCGCTGGACGGGAGCATCGAGTCGGGGGGGAAACTGAAGAGTGAGAGGAAGATGGTCCAGTGATTAGGGCCCTGGCCTCGGACTTGGAAGACCTGGGTTCAAGTTCTTGCTCTACCACAGAATTCCTGTGCGAATATGGTGTCACGGAGTGTGGGGGAGACAAGGCCCTGCGCCCCCTGCTTCCTGCGATTCACCATGACTCTCAGCCAGCCAGTAAAACAGAAGGTTTATTTAGACGATAGGAACACAATCCAAGATAGGTCCTGCCGGTACAGACAACAGGACCCCCTCAGTTAGGTACATCTTGGAGGAGGCAGGGAGGCCTGAGCCCCGTTGGGAGACCAGAGCCCGATCTGGGCTCCCCTCCATTTTCCCAGCCAGCTCCAAACTGAAACTCCCTCCAGCCGTCTCACTCAGCCTCCCCCTGGCTCCTCCCCCAGCCTTTGTCCAGTTTCCCGGGCAAAGGTGTTACCTGGCCTCCAACCCCCTCCTGGGTTCTCATGTTACATGCTCAGGTATCTTCCCTCAAGAAAAGTCTCCCATCCCCAATGCAGACAGGCCCAGCAAAACTCCCCTGCAACCTTCCCAGGTCAATACTCCCCAATAAGTATTCAAAGAACACATTAAGAACATTCCCACTTCGTCACATATGGGCAAGTCACTTAGCGTCTCTGAGCCTCAGTTCCCTCATCTGTAAAGTGGGGATGATAGCACTGCTCTGCCTCACAGGGGTGTTGGGAAGGTAAATGCACTAAAGACTGTGAGGGACTATATCAGTACTTCAGATAGCGAGGGGAACTTTTGGAATCAAGTACTTTTGCAGTTGTGAATTTGTTTTGATTGGCAAGAAACAGGGAGCAATTCTGACTTGTTTCCCTGAATTCATTAAGCTGCAGCATTCGTATCTTCTGGAGAAGCATCAGTTTTCCATTTGCCACCTATGATCTCTCCCCCTCCTGCTGCAGTGCAGGGAGCATCTGTGTGGGAAATGCATCCGCTCGGACAGCTCGTTCCCACAGCCTGCTCCGTAAAATTCAAGCCTGGTCTTAAAACAGGAGCAGGGCAAGCAGCATATTGGGGCACTTCAGACTCTGCAAGTCCTGGGCCAGTGTAACCTTCGCTCTCTCACAGACACACCCCTGGTTAAAGTACTGGAGGGAGATCCAATTTACAGCCTGATTCCCTCCCATGACTAAGAGCCCAACAAATCACACGGGCAGCTCTGGACATACCCTCTGCATTGCTCAACCCTTTCAGGTGAAACTACAGCGAGTTTGGGAAAAGGAACTGGGGCTGGGTTCAGCTCTGTCTCTCAAGAAAAAAAAAACACATTCCTATGCAGTGAGCTAGGCCTGGCTGCCTGACCCCTGGCTAAGAAGGGGAAAGAACAGCTCCCACAGACTGACACCTCCAGCCTGGCTCATGTCCACAAGCAGGCACAGGACGGAAGGAAGGAAGGAAGGAAGGAAGGAAGGAATCATTCTGGATTTTGCCATCAGTCGATATGCAAAGCCGGCTCTGCATCCTTGAGATGTGTCAGCTGCTTTGCCAAGAGGGCGTGACTCACTTCCCTTCACCCAGCACTGCCACTGCAGCAGCACCCTTCCTTCCAGCGCGGCCCATTAGCAGCAGGGAGACCCGCAGCACCACTAGGCCAGTGACCTCTAACTGTGCTCCATCAATCACTGCTGAGAGGCAGGCCCAGGGCCAGACACATACTCAGGGAGCAGAGGAGAAAGATTCTCCCATCATCCTCTGCTCACGGAGGACAGAAGTTCGGTAGTGCGACATGCTGACATCATCAGGAGTTGAGAGCACTCAGGAGACACCTAGAATGTGACAGGATCAGGGCAACAGCTACTGATTTGCCTTTACACATAGACATCGTTAGTCAAACAAGTGTCGCAGCTACAAAGGTCACCTTGGAGAGAGTGATGCTCAGACCTACAGAAGGTGGGGAGCCCTGCTCTTCGGGCCACAGCTGGAGATCTGCCGCCGTTGCTGAGGAAGAGAGCAGACTAAGTCTCATGCCAGGTTCCCTCTGTCTTCCAGTGTTTTTCTGGTTGATGGGCAGCTAACAGCTCCCATCCTGCAGTGAGGACTTGAGTATTGTCCCACTACTCGTGGTAGGGAGGTCGTGAACCTAGAGAGGAGACCATCAGTAGCTAACTCCTCACCCTACATTAGAAATTCGTCTGCCACTGTCATCCAAATGCTATCTGCAGCCAGCAGCTGATTAACCAGAGATTGAATGGATCATCTGGTCTGAAGGGGCCCTTGCACCCCAACATTGGGTTCCCTCTCCCTGGGCTCTAAGGCTAGTCACCGCTCTCCCACGTAGCCTCCTGTGGATCATCTGGTCTGAAGGGGCCCTTGCACCCCAACATTGGGTTCCCTCTCCCTGGGCTCTAAGGCTAGTCACCGCTCTCCCACGTAGCTTCCTGCCCCATAAAAATGTATGCACCAAGCTCCCAATTCACTGTTCCACAAGGCCCACTTTAAGCCATTCCAGCAGCATAAAGGAGCTGTTCAGTAGCGGAACGGACTGCTTGGCTAATAACCCCAGTGTAACTGCTTTATGCCACTCCCCCTTGCTGCTCCCTCAGACTGCTCTCACTTACACCCGGCTGAGAACACAGGGAGGGGGGCAGTGGCTTAGGGTACGATTACAATGCAATAAAAGATCCATGGCACGGCCACAGGTCGGCTGATTCAGGCTCTTGGAGCTTGGGCTCGAGGGGCTAAAATTTGCAGTGTAGACACTGGGGCTTGGGTTGGAGCCTGGGCTCTGAGACCCTGTAATGGGGATGGGTCTCAGAGCCCTGGCTCCAGCCCAACCCTGAACGCCTACACTGCTATTTTTAGCCCCACAGCCCGATCCAGGTGACCCAGGCTCTGAGACTCAGTGCCATGGGGTTTTTATTGCAGTGTAGACATACCCATAAAATCTTCTATCCATGGATGGAGCAGAGATCAGAAGGAATGGAGAATCAGGTGCCACATCTCCCACTGCCCAGCACAACCATTGCAAAGCCGCTTGAAGCTAGTCTTCCCCCACAAACTCAGGACAATTTTGGAGTGATTTGGCATGACTTCACCACAACCTGCTTTTCTCTAACCACTAGCAGCCTAATTTATGGACAACTAAAAACAGCAAGAGGCGATTTGCATAAAGACACACAGGAAATGCACTCAGCAAGTAACAATCAGTTCTCATCCAACAGGCACTAAATGGGCGAGGGGGAAAATGCACATTTTAAGAAAATCTTGTAATATTTTTTTTGGTGAACAAATAAATGCAGTGAAGTGTGGGAAGTCATCCCAGATTCAAAATGGGCTTGCTGGACCGTTTCAATCCAGCATGACTGGCTCTACAGTAAGATTCTTCAGTGCTCTGCCCCATCAGAGTTTGAATGATATCAGCACTGTGGCTTGCCCCAATTCCCCCAGGAATTATAAACTTTATAAATTATAAATTCAATTATAAAGTCAAATAGACCTCCCCGTTAGGAGCGTCTCTCTGATAGCCAGCCTGGACTTTCCCACGCTAACTTTCATCCCATGATTCCTAGGTAGGCCTTTCTGTACCAACCAAAATTCTACTGTCCGCATGGCACCTCTCTCACACTTCTGAAATGGCTTAATCACATTTCTCTTCAACCTTGTCTACACACAGGCCTGGCAATAGTTTCACTATGTTGCTTAAACCAGTCCAACCCTTTGTATATCAGTAACCAATACAAACGCTGCACGCGTAAGCACCTTTATCCCAGGATCAGTGTGTCCATCTGGAGGCTTTAACTGAATTGGTTTTTCTATCCATGTAGTTAGACTGGTGTGAAAACTGCATGCATACAAACCCCTATCTGCTATCTGACCAAGCGGCACCGGATCCATTCTTGTCCCTATTGATGTCAACATGAAAAACTTCAATTTGCTTTTAGTGGATGCAGTACAAGGCCCTTCATTTTCTCAATAGCTCCTCATCAGTCACCTTAATTATTGTCATTCTACTCTGAATTCCCTTCGCTCTGCCCCTATCTACTGAGGAGAATCAGCAGTCATGGAGAACAGCAAAAGAGAATCATGGAAGCAAATAAGTTACAAAGAGGATGCATGGCACTAGAATGGGAATCAGCCGACCTGGGCTCTCTGCCATTGACCTGCTGGGTGACCTTGGGTTAGTCACTTGACCTCTCAGCCCATTTTCCCTCCCACCCTTCGACTGCCTTCTCTATTTAGGATGTAAGATTTGCAGGACAGGGACTGTCTCGTGTGTTTGTACCGCGCCTAGCGCACTAGAGTCCCGTTCTCGGCTGAGGCCTCCAGACACTACTGTAACACAAAGCATGAGTAATAGCAGAGAACTTCCCCATAGTTCTTCAGCCTTTCATTATTTTTAACCACAATTTGTAGCAGGTCCAGCTAATGCTACAGCATCAGGAAACAAAGGGATGCCTGCTCAAAGTGGTGTGTTACCACAACAGGCCAGACAAAGGCGGTCAGTTACGTCTCGGTACAAATACTCCCGGCTGAGGTATGACTGTGCACACGCAGAACTGGCGGTTTCTGGACTATTGTTGTCAATGCTGACCAAGCCAGCACTTCCCCAGTCTCAGGACAGAGTTAGTGACAGCATACAGCATGGCTGGTCTTTGTTAGGACATTTCTCTGCGTAAGAGAACTTAGGTTCGTTACTGGGGGCTCCACGAGGCATGTATATGGCTAAAATGCTCCTGAGTGCTGATTCTTTTACTGCCTTTTGCATGCCCTGATAGAGACATCCACATTTGACAGCTGGCCCCAATCTTGCCCTTACTCACATAAGTAAATCCCACCGATGCAGAGCTCTGACTCACCTGAGTAAGGGCTATGTAGGACAGGCCTATTGTGCCTATATATTCATGACTGTCAACGTACTACGCTACACACGCACACGTACAAACCAGGTGGAAGGGGCATTTCTTTGTGCCCCTAGAGATTTCCATGGTGGAGAGATTTTCTTGCTTTTGGTGCTGCGCAACCCAGAAGAAAGGAGGAAAACCCAACACTGAAGAGAGGGGAAAACTCTTAGCTACAATCCTATTAAAGCTGCCACGGTGCTGCTCTTTCTTCTAGAGCTTAATTAACAGCGCCTTGTCATCCCAGCTTGTTTATAGAACCAGCCCTGTCATTTGATGCAGGTGCTGTTCTGCTAATAATGATGCTTTGTACTTGTATATCTAAGACAACCATGAGTAAGGGTGGAGGCAGATGGGGGAAAGGGCCCAAGCATGTAAGTGCAGCGTTATCTAGCTACATTTTTATAGTCATGCCCATCACCATTGTTTCTGATATCCCTATAATATCTCCCCCTCGGCCCGCACCCCAGGGGGAACATTGGATCATTTTGTTTCCTCAGGCTCAGCACAGTGTCTTACCAACCCAAGTGGGAACCCTGGGCTGGTCCCAGCCCCTTGTGTCAGCCTTGCTCACTGTGATGATAAATGAGTTGTTACAAGCTTCCTGTTTATCTCTGCGCTGCAGCACCAGCAGGGAGTGAATGCTCAATGGAGGACATCCCTCACCCCTGCCAGTCTCACCCGCTTCCTCCTTGAGGAAGCACTTCCCTGGGAACTCAACGCACCAGCCCTTACACAGGGAGGGTGCAGCAGCACATCCCACGCTGCTGCTGGGCAACAGGACTGGGGCTCAAAGGTGCAGGTTCTGAAGCTGTAAGGTGCTGCGCCCCCTCAACCATCCTGGGCTTCAAGGGAATGGAGGATGCTCAGTACCTCACAGGACCAGACCCCTAAGTGCTCCAATCAGTGTCAGTTCACTAAGCCTTAGTGGTAGCACCTTACAGGAGAGGTAAAGCTGGTGTCTACCTCGCCCCTATGCCTGGGAGGTGGCTTTCACTGAAACCCTTGTGGCACACTCTCATCCACCCAAGACAAAGCATATCTCCAGTGCCGCCCCATGTCCTAGGTCTCACCACTGAAGTGGCAATGCTCCACTTTTCACCCTAACAGAGACAGCTCTGGAGGCCAGCAGCTAAAGGGTTAACTCTGGAGCCCACTAATTCCACCTCAGCCTCTCTCTTGGGAGGGGAAGTGCTTCACTGCTCCCCAGCTGCAAAGGCTCCTGTAGACTGTGGCCTGGCAGAGCAAACTCATTGGTTCAGGAGTATCCCAAGCTGCCTAGTGAGAGTGTGGGCCACGGCAGGAGCACACAGCACGGCTCAGAGCTACTTGTGACAGTGTCAGCTGCTTGCTGTGTGCATACGACACCAGCACGTGCCCTGCTGTGCTTCATGGCTTACACTCATGTCACCGAACGGCATAGGAGGCGTTGATTCCTAGAAACAGATTGGGAGCTGGACCTTCCGGACTTGATATTTAGAGCTCTGTCCCCGGGAAAGCGGGGGCGTTTCCAGCGATCACATGCTGCATGGCTCTGAGCTGAATTAGGTAGAAGGCTCCAGTTTAGCATCCTCAGAGCCCTCCAGTGTATGAAGAGGAGGAGGCTGGATGGTAGCAGCCCCCCCCCCCCCCCACCACCACTGCCAGCCCCGAGGCAGGACTAGAGGAAATCACAATGCATTCAGCTGTCCCAGCAGAGGCATGCTGCATGGCCACGTGCATCAGCCCCGGCTGAAATCTCCCCAGTCCTGTAAAGGCAAGACACTGAACCTCTGAAGGAGGGGTGGCCCAGACTGCATGAGAGTGGCCCCTCCGGCTGATTAATGAGTGACACTGATGGGCCCCAAACCTTCAACTGACTCTTGGGCAGAGGACAGGGGTCTAAGCGGGGGATAATTGGGTGCAACTGTTGGGATTCCAGCAACAATTCAAAAGGTCTCACCTTCCCTCTTCAGTCTCAGAAGAGACTAGAAAATATGTTCCTAGACATTTCCAGCTCTGCTTTAGGGTCACCGTATCTTAGCGTTCAACTTAGCAGAGAGGCACTCCTGGGAGTGTCTCATTAACTCCCCTCTCATGCCAGTTCGACTCAGACCCAAAAGGGAAATCCCCTCTCTCCTCTTAGCTGCAACTCACCAAGAGAAAGCACCTTATGATTCTCTTCCCAGATGGGCAGAGCCCAGCACTCCTCCTCCAACACATGTCCTTGGCTCCTGGCTGGTGCAGGCCGATCTGGATCCCAACTTCCAGCGGATAGTCAGCATTTGTGTTATTATTATTTGTATTAAAGCAGCACCTAGATTCCCCGGCTGTGATCAGGCCTCAGTGCAGCAGGCTCTGTATGCACAGTCCCTGCCTGAGAGCTTCCAGTCTGAACAGACAAGACAGGCAGAGTGAGAGGAAAAACCAAGCTGATGTGACTTGCCCCAGGTCACACAGCAGGACAATGGCAGAGGTTGGATTAGTACCCAGGACTCCAGACTCCCAGGGCAGTGCCCAAGCCACAGAACTACGCTGGCTTCAGTCTGGCCATTCCAGAGTGGAGCAGGTGACAAAATGCTGATTTGGATCAGAGCCTTCCCCAAACTGGATCTGGAATTTACTGCAGTCCCATTTCTACTGGGATTCTTTTGCTTTGGGATTACCCTGCTGCCTGTGGCTAATTGACTGATCGGGTCCTCCTGGCAAGAGAACATGCCCTGCAAACCGGCTCTCTGCAGAGAGCACAAGTCGCAAATCCACATTCCCATGGAACTGCTGGGAGGAAGGGCTCCTGTTCCCTGCCAAGCAGCAGCGCCTTGTTGTGCAGATGCAGTTGCAGAAGTGCCTAAAGCCGGGCCTCACCCTTGCTATCTGCATTTCCTTGGGCGCCAGAGGAGCCAGCCTCATTGGGATTGGGAAAGAGTGGTATTCATATGGTAATTCCTCTGCGGAAGAGAGAACAAGGAGAAGCCTCTTCTGCTCAGCAGCTGGGGCCGGGCTCCCACGAAGGAGGAGCCAGCTGGCTGCCCCAACCACCAGGGACAAAAATACAGGCCTGGCCTTTTGTTCTACTTTTCCCGCCTGCTAGCTGGCATTGTCCCTGCCTGCCCCACCCTCCCACAGCCCCTGCTGGCCTGATTCAGAGCCTGCCCAGCCCAGCATGGGCCCAGGGGTCAAAGGGAAGCAGCCCAGAGCAGGAAACAGCTTGGCCCATTGGCAGGGGGGAAGGAGGCATTTGAATGGAGTCCCATTGCCCAAGGCAGAGCAGGGGCATCTCCACTGTTTAAGGGGTCCGACACAGCACCAGTTAGCAGCTGCCCTAAGTCCTGAAGGGGTATCAAAGGCCACTGTGAGATTGGCTGGCCACTGCCTACAGTTTGTGATGGGAAAGCAAAATCCCACACTGCACTAAGAAAACAGGATCACAATACAGTTCTGAGCCCTAGTGGTTAGGACAAGAGCCACCCTGAGATGAGAGTCTCCAGGCTCAGACAAGGCTGGCAGAAAACGGAGGATCGTGACATCATCTGAAGATGCTCCAGGGTCAGTGGCTAACAATGGGAGGGCTCCGGGAGAGGAAACCTACAGTGAGTGTCGCTGACCAGTGGAGAGACGTGGAGGGGATAAACAGAGGGGAAAACGATGCCAAAGAAACTCAGCAGAAACCCACATTAGGGGGCATAAAACTTGAGCTGTCAGTGCCCCGGTCTCACACACATTGTGGGGAAGTCTGTTGTCCAGTCTGGTTTCCAGTGTTCGTACTTTCCACCTCTTGTGGACTGTCCAGCAGGGGCTGCCTCTTACTATTTTTAATCTATGAATCAGGAGAATCAGCTACAGACATTCCCTGTTGCCCAGCCCTCCCTGGGCAAGTGACAGAGGCAATTCCCCTCTGCTCCTCACAATCATCCTGGGGAAGGAGAGTGTTACTGGGGGAATGGAAAAAATTAACCTCTTCCAGCTGAGCCAGGAGAAAGCCCACAGCAAATGGCACCTCCATGTAACTGACAATCCTCCCCAAACACTGAAGAACATGTTTTTTTTTGTCTTCCATTCAGTGTCTCCTCCTGTCAGAAAACAAATCAAAAGCCACCATGAAAGTGAAGATACAGAGAAGCCGCCACTAAAACAGCAGCTCAAGAAGACTTTGATTCTTCCTTCTCTCTGCTCCAAAGGCCCCTTCACCCAGCAGGCATGTAAATCTGTGCTTCAGGGGTTTAGCGCCTGATGCGGAACAATCCTGCAGTGCTCTCCGGACCCTTGTGAAAGCCAAGAGACTGTCAATAAGCAACATGTGCACCAAAGGTCCTGGCTGGGACCTTAGCTCCCGTTCCTAAGATCTGAGTACTTGGCCCTCGAAAGAACAAACACACCTAGGGGCAACACAGATGAGGATGGAGATTTCGACATCATTTATGATCTTAACAGAGTTTAAAAATTCAGAGCAGGAGAAAGGAGTGAGAGCCCCGAGCAGGAGTTCCCAGAATGCAATAGTTTAACCACATCACAAGAAATCTCCCGGCCACCTCCCTTCCTGCTGTCAATCAAATAACAGCCCCACGGCAATGACAGCAATTGCTTATTACGTGAAAAATGTGTATTAAAAAAGGAGTGAATATATTTTTAGCTAGAGGAGCCAGGGCCATATGACCAGCCAGCTCTGCACTGACCATAATTTGGACATCATTGTTCTAAGGTAACAGAGGCCATGGAATTCAATGACCCAGCGAGAACTAGCAAGCATGCTGTCTGCCTAGTTCTAGTGTGAACAACGAGGCTGCGACTCTTTCTATAAACAGGATGGGGATTACAGGTAGTTATTTCAGTGGGAGATCTATTATTGCTCTGTAGGATCCTGAAGTCTCTCACAATAGCAAACCCCTTGGAAAGCAAATTCCTATGCTGCAGTTCCACAGAGTCCCAGAATTCTGAGAAAGGAAGACCCTGCTCAGGGGACCTCACAGTTTTCAGGGCGTATGGAAGACCATTTCAAGGGCATGGTGAGGATGGACTTCCATTTCCCTCTCTTGAGCACAATTGAGACTTTCCAGTAGAAGCCAGGGCACATACTGCTGAGAGCAATAGCTACGTCCCAATTATAGCTGACTGCAAGTCAGAAGACCAGACCCACACGCACGGAGCAGGGGATATGTGATAATGATCCTTTGTGTTTCTCGAACAATTGTCACCTGAGCATCTCAAAGTGCTTTATATGCGTCATGGAGCAGCGGTAACTGTAATTAAGGCTGAAACCAACTTCCTGATACAAACCTGATTTTCAAGCCCTCAGCCAGCAATTACTCAGCTTCCCTAAAAGAATCCAATTCCCTTGAAATTTCACATGCCACATTTCAACCCAGGGTAGAATTTTTGGAGGGATTGTTATCTGAGCTCCACTGAAATGCACTGGCAACATTAACTCAGCAGGATTTTCTCTTGTGAATTAATTAAGCCTCTCTATACTCCTGATAGGAAAGTATTAACCCTCTTTCAGAGATTAATAAACTGAAATGCAGAGCTGTTAAGTGAATTGCCTGAGGCCACAGAACGGCACTGTCAGAGTCAGGAATAAAACCCAGTCCTGGCTCTCACTGGTTCGCTTGAACTACTCAACAAGACAGCACTGTAGTCTTGGAGAGTGTGGTAACCAGAATGAGGCTTGGATGGATTGTATGGGGATTGGAACCTGATATGCATGCTTAACCCCTGACCCCCCATCACGGATGGGGTTCCTGTGTTAGGTATTGAATATAGGGCACCACACTATGTTAAAAAAAAAAAAAAAAAAAAACATGGTATTTAAAATTAAAATAATTTACAATGTAAAATCTCTCTTATAGTGTTCTGTTCAAGAGGAGAAAAGTAAACATTTAGAGTCCCTCCCTTACAAAGGAGTTCAAAAAAGTTAGGAACAGCTGAGTGCAGGAGTGAGACACCATTGATTACTCAACCAATCACAATACAGTTAGACTTTGGTTCATTTGTATACAGCTATCCTATTGGTTAGAATACTGTCAGACTTTAAAAGTCATATTTAATCACCATGATGTCACAGTTCTTGGATACTGCACTCTGATGTCCTCTCCAGGAGATGGACTTTATTCCACCAGCAGACACGGAGACTTTCTGCTGTATTAACATAGAAAGATACATTCACCTTAACTAAAAAGTGTTACATGGGTTGCACTAGTTACTTTGTGATAGCATTAAGCATCATTATTATAGTTCTGTAAACATACGTGGTGCTTTACAAAACAGTGTCAGACACACACCATACCCTGAAGAGCTTACAAGCTCAGCAAGACAAGACTAGGCACAGAGCAATGGGTCAGGTAACGGACAATGTGGGGATAGGATCAGTGAATCGAACCAGGCAGGAAGGCTTCCTGGAAAACACAGGGTCTCTCATTCTGTGCTGAACCTTTTGGAGACACAGCACAGAAGGCAGATATCAGCAGGAGAGGGGTCAGAGGTAACTTCACCGCACCTTTGTGCGGCCCAGATTCACGGCTCGTGCGGCCCCAGGCATAAATTAGAGCATTTTATGAGACTGCTCTCCTCCCATGGGCTGCCTATGGGTATGTCTGCACAGCAACCAGCCACCAGTGGCTGGCCTATGCCAGCTGACTCAGGCTTGTGGGGCTTGGGCTGCGGGGCTGTTTCATTGCTGTGTAGACTTCCGGGCTTGGACTAGAGTCCAGGCTTTAGGACCTGAAAGGTGGGAGGGGGATTCCAGAGCCTATGCAGCAATGAAACAACCCCTTAGAGCCCAAACCTGAGGTGGCGGGCACAGGCCAGCCGCAGGCATCTAACTGCAGTGTAGACATAGCCTATATGAGCTGTGCCCCAGCCCAGAATCTCTGTAGTGCTTTGTGCTACAAATATGCCCCCTCCTGCTCCCAACAGGTCCTCCTGGCCCTGCCCTTGGCATGCCCCCTACACCGGGGACTTGTGAGGGAAGCAATGCAGGACTGATTACTGCCCCAATTCCAATGGGAGTGTGGCACACTTTGGCACAGGAGGAGTGGGAAACTGTTCTGAGTGCAAGATGAACTCATGATGTAATAATAATACTACATGTATAGCACTTTTCATCAGTAGATCTCAAAGCACTTTACAAAAGACATATCGTCATCCCCATTTTATAGTTGAGGAAACTGAGGCAAAGAGAGGGGACATGACTTGCCTAAGGTCATACAGCAGGTCAGTGACAGAGCTAGGAATAGAACCTAGGTCTCCTGAATCCCAGTCTATGCACTAGGGCACATTGCTCCAATAGAAGGCTGAGAATGGGGAACATATATAGCCACATCTCTTATCCGATGCTCTTCACAGCAGGGTCAGGGCTAAGTCATAGTTGGCCCTGTGCAATTACACTCATGGATTTACACTTTAACCTTTGGGGGAGGGGTGGGTTTAAGGAGCACAGTGCTAGATTTTGGAAGGGGTTGAACAGAAGTGCTTAAAAGAGTTACACAGATCTGGTCCCCTAAAAACACAAGACCCACATGGTCGTATATCCACTAAAAGCAGCTCCTGTATGTGCTTGTACAAGCAAACCTTACACCACAAGATCTATGCTCATGCATCTGAGAGCAGAATCCAACCCAGAATCTAGATTTTAACACGCAAGGCTTCCTAACAGGAGAAATCCAACCCCCTGGGATGGTAGATTACTTCAGCAGGTCTGTTAGATAGCCAGTTTTAAAACGCTGGAGCAGTGGTACCCTAACCCTACAGATGGCCTGCTTTATCTGAGCCACATGGCATCTATGCCAGTGCAACGGTGGAGAATTTACATAAAAGAGTAGTCCACATTAAGCTAGTGGGTTTGAACCAGAACACAGCTGGACCTGAACTCAGAAACTGGTTTCCATTCTCAGTTCTCTGCATTAATAACATGAATGCATCCTGCATACTATGGTGATGGTCATTACAGAAAAACCTGGAAACAATCTCACTCTGCCAGTAACAATGGCACACTTACATACTCAGCTGCTTGCTCAGCCCCCCTCCCCCCCCTTATGGAAAAGAAAGCATCCTTCATAAAGGGTAAAGACTGTCTCAGCAGAGACTCATGGCACTAGATAGATCAGGCCAGATTCATCCCAGATGCTACTTTGCTGGCTGAAGTGGAGCTACCCAAAGAATGAATCTGGCCTCTTTTAAAAGGAAAGTCTAAACTTTCCTGGAACAAGGCTGGTTTCCCAACAAGGATGCTGGCTTCAAGCAGCACAGGCATACTGTAGCAGAGGGAGCAGAGCCACCCTGAAGAATCTGGTGCTCCCGCTGTTTGGATTTTAAAGTGCCAGGTCACAATGAGTTGTTTGGGGATACTAGGACTGGAAGGACAGAGTGCATTTCCTGCAAACAAGCCCTTTCATTGCAAGGCAATGGTTCCAGGACCAGCTCTGTACCTGCAGAAGGACTCCACGCCCTAGCACTTCTCTGTCCGAGAAGTCCCAGGAAAAGCATTTACTTAGTAGGACTATGGTTTTCCCGTAGTGCCATATAAACACACTGTTTCCCAATCGTCAATGATCCTGCTGCAATCAGCTGTCCCAAGTGATCAGGAGCTCCCAGTCAGTGGCAAAGAAAACGTCTTGCCCTCCCCCAACCCCCTCACTAGATCTCCCTGCAGCCCCGAAAGTTTTCATCATTAAAAGGCTTGTAAAGGGTAACACAGCAGCAGAAACACTGACTGAAAGCGACACTTGAGAACACGGCGTAAAGAAAATCAGTCATTTGAGTTTCAAGCGAACACAAACCGACCTGGGACTCCCACCCCCCTCCAGGGCTTACAGGAAAACACAGCCACTTGCTCTGCGCTCTTTCAAACGAGATTGTTAGATAAAGGCAAGAGGAAAGTTACAGTTAAGTCTCCGTCGCAAGGAGAGCAAAACAAGCTCCTTCCAAAGCCAGGGCAAGAAACCACCAGAGAGAAAGAAACTAAAGCACTCGGCTCAGTTGGCCAAATATTTACAAAGAGATAGCTGTGAAGCACAAAGCTCTTTTCTTCTTTCTCGGGCGGAATCTGGTCGGAGCATGGAAACAAAATTCCCCCATCCCTGTCTCTCTCTCTCTGGTTACAATGACTCAGCCTGCAGGCTGAAAGCGTCTAGCTGGGCTAGAGCTGCTGAAACCTGCCCATCTCCAGAAGGGGGACAGAAGCGTGAAGGCTTCCTGCTCTGCTGAGCCTTGCACGTTACCATTGAGAGCAGCCCACGATCACAATGTCCCCCATCCCTACCCGGGCATGCAGGTCCACAGCCCTGCGGGGGAAGCTGTGGCCGGAGAGCCGCGAGTCCCCGTGCAGCACGCGGCGAGGCAGGAGGAGGGGGATTATTGGAAAGAACAAAGGGAGAATGAGAAGACTCACCCAAGCAGTTGAAGCACTCTAGGCTCCTGGCTATGTTAGCAGAGAAGGCCCGCCCCCTTCAGGGTCACATGGTTCAGAGTGCTAGTCAATGATCAAAGGGGCTTTGTCACTCTGTGAATAATGCGCACCCCACAGTGCAACAGGGGTAGGCAGTGACCGGGGCTGGGAGTGCAGATGGATAATTACTGCCCAGGGTGCAGAGAGTGGAGTGGAACCGGCTGAGAGGAAGGGGGGGGGGGGAGTTCAAAAGAGCCAATTAAAAATAAAAACGCTGTGACACAGTAATTCAGAGGAAAGTCTCTGCTCTAAAAAGGAGAGGAGGTGAAGCTGACTCAGCTTATGGGGATTTTGAAAACTCAGGGAGCTGTCACGCAGGGGCAATCCGGAAAAAAGGAAGCATTCATCCCACAGTGCTGGCAGGATCTCAAAGCACGGCACACGTGTGAATGAACTGGGCTTCACAACTCCCCCGCCACTCAGCTAAGTATTATCATTCCCATCTCACTGGTGGGGGGATCCCAAGTCACACCGTGGTTAAGGGATTTGTCAAAGGTCATGCAGGAAATCAGTAGCAGAATGGTGACCAGCCTCCAGATCTCCTGATGCCAAGCCCTATGCTTTAGCCACAGGACCATCACCTTGCTGCCATTACAGCAGGTTAGTTGGCCGCTCCTCTGCTGTAAGTGATGGTAGTTGTGCTGAACTGCACTTTGCATTGTGCATTTGGCTGGGAGACGAACAAGGTGACCTCACTGATCTTCTCTAACCCCTGACAATCTTCCTCCCAGCCCAGCCAGCTCTTCCTCCTGCTGCCTGATCCTGCCCTCAGTGGCGTTGGAACATTTTTAGTAGTGGGGGTGCTGAAAGCCAGCCCCTTGCCCCTGTCCGCACCCTCCACCCCCCTGCACCAAGGTAAGGCTAGGAACAGGGCTATGTCTCCAGGAGGCAGGGACCCCGGCCCGGACAGGCATAAGGGGGCCAAGGCTGTGGCCACAGCTAGGAGGAGTGGGGGGGGGGCAGGAGCAGAGCCCCAGAAGTGGAGCCTTGGGAGCAGGGGTCTGAGTGTGGAGCCCTGGGAGTGGAGGCCTGGAAGCGTGGCCCTATCGCCAGGGAGTGGGACCAGAGGCCGGGACCCCAGGAGCAGAACCCTGGGCACGGGACCAGGGACATAGGCCCTGAGCACAGGGCCAGCAGCCAGGAAGTGGGGCTGGCGGCCGGGACCCTAGCAGAGTGCCGGGGAGTGAAGTCCTGCATGGAGGGCCTGGAGCAGGGCCCCAGGTGTGGAGCCAGCAGCTGAGGAGTGGGGCATGGGGCCGACTCCCAGGACATGAGCTGGGGAGTGGAGCCCTGGGTGCGGGGCCGGTGGCCTCACACAAAACCTGGGGGTGCTGCAGCACCCCCCACATCCCTATTTCCCAACCTATGCCTGCCCTCTAGTCATAGTTTGTCCTACATCCCGACCCACTGCCACAGAGGGGACTCTGATGTCTCCAGTTCAACACTGGGACTTCACCAAGGGGCCAGTCCTACCTCCTTTTCCACGAACACAAGGGCCACATAGGCACAGAGCTGCTGGGTTTTGTTGCACAGGGAGGGGGCCATTATCTGAGGAGTCCTGCACCCTCTGTGCACAGTGGAGTTCAATCCCATAGACCAGTGTTTCCCAAACTTGGGACACCGCTTGTGTAGGAAAAGCCCCTGGCGGGCCGGGCCGGTTTGTTTACCTGCCGTGTCCGCGGGTCCGGCCGATTGTGGCTCCCACTGGCCGCGGTTCGCTGCTCCAGGCCAATGGGAACTGCTGGAAGTGGCGGCCAGTACGTCCCTCAGCTTCCAGCAGCTCCCATTGGCCTGGAGCAGCAAACCGCGGCCAGTGGGAGCCGCGATCGGCCGGACCCGCGTACGCGGCAGGTAAACAAACCGGTCCGGCCGCCAGGGGCTTTCCCTACACAAGCGGCGTCCCAAGTTTGGGAAACACTGCTATAGGGGCTCCCTGCACATGTTCAGACAGCAGAGTTAGTGGGAGCAGGGCTGGTGGTCCCTTGGCTACATGGAGCCCCACCCAGATTAGCAGGTGCAGGAACAACTGGAGCTACTGCAGCCTAAGGAGTCCTTCTCCCCTGGCCTGTGTGGAATCCCCTGTGCCAAGTCAAGCCCCTTGTGGTTGGAGCAGTAGGGAGGCTTTTGCTGGGAGTAATCAAGCCAGAGGAATTGGTGGGCTGGGACAGGCCCAGCCCTTAAACCAACCCAGCTAAGAAACAAGACGTAGCAAGCATAGCCAGGACAATCTATTAAACAAAGTGCATGAGCAGAGGCTAGTTTTATGAACCACTTTTGCTGGGAAATAAATACACAAGACAAGGAACTTCAGCAGATCCGGGCTAGTAAAGACATAAATGCACTGGGCCCAAATCTCCACCAGCTTGCCGTTTACCTTGGCTTTCCCACCTGTGCAAGGTGGGCGTAAAGGGATACCTGTCTGCTTTCCCTGCCTGCCAAGGATGACACAAGGTGCAGGACAGTGGTGAATCGAGCCCATCATTAATCAGGACCTAAGTTCCCTCTAAGCTGCGCGGCTGTGCAGCAGCCTATTAAGCGCCGCGCAGGCACTCAGGACTGCAGCGGGGAGAGATGCCTCTCCTGCAGTCCTGGATGAAGAGGTGCCTCTCTCTGCTGGCCCCAGCCCAGCCCCGGACCTGCTGCAGCTGGGGGAGAGGCACCCCTCCCCCAGCCCCAGCCCTGCCATGATGGGGAGAGGGACCCAGCCCACGGGGAGTCCTCTCTCCCCATTGTAGCCCCGGGTCAGCCTGCACCCCAAACCCCTCATCCTCGGCCCCACTCCATAGCCTGCACCCCCAGCCGCAGTCCTCACCCCCCCCACACACACACCCCAACCCTCTGCCCCAGCCCTGAGCCGCCTCCCACACGCCGAACCCCTCGGCCCCACACCGCCACATTAATTTTGTTATGTGCACCAACACGGAGGTGATATATCACACATCACCTCCATGTTGGTGCACATAACAAAAATCAATCCGCACATGCGGAAAAATTAGAGGGAACACTGATCAGAACTGGAGTCCCATTGTGGGAGAGTACCTGGAAACACCTGGAGAATGACTACCTGGGAATAGAGGACCCTGTCATCTTTTTTCAAGTGCCGAATCTCTACTGTACAGGTGCTATGTGAATAATTTGGGACATGGGAAGGCTGACCACTCCCTACCCCCACCCTCTCCTATATGCTGTAGTCTCTGGCTCTGACACAAATCACAAACCATAGCATAACACAGGGACCCACACTGCAATCTACAAATGAACATTCACAGTGGCTTCACCTAAGACTACTCCCTTTCTTGTGCATTTTTACTAACTCCCCTTTGCCCAAATGGCACATTGGCACAGGATCAGTGAGCTCGGTGGGTACTTGACCCCCGCTCTGCCCCTGCCCCCACTCCACCCCTTTCATGAGGCCCTGCCCCTGTCCCACCCCCATTCCAACCCCTTCCCCAAAGTCCCTGCCCCAACCCCTTCCCCAAATCCCTGCTCCAGCCCCACCTCCTCCCCTGAGTGCGCCACGTTCCCACTCCTCCCCCCCACTCCTAGAGCATGCTAACGCACGGCCCGGCTGGGAGGTAGGTGGAGGCACAGGGATGTGGCATGCTCAGGGGAGGGGGAGGAGACGGAGGTGGGGCAGGGGGTGAGGGGAGCTTGGCTGCCAGTGGGTGCAGAGCACTCCAGCCCTGGAGCACCCACGGAGTCGGCGCTTATGGTTGTGAGCCTGGATAAGTCAGATGGACAGTAACACATGCCTTTGGGCCAGGCTTTGCTGCTACCCATTGTCCATTTGCAAGCTGAATGTACCTCGCCCTCTGACAGCACATCTGCTCCCAAACCAACCCCACGGGCAAAAACTCAACGCAGCAAGAGCCATTTGTCCAGGTCAGGACATATCAATGGGTTTGCACACAGGCAGCCTCTCTGGGTTACTGGCCACAGTCGGACTTCTCCATCCTTTGGCTGGCCTTTGCTTCTCATTGGGGTAAGAAATCTCTCTCACGTGCAGAGAAGAACACACTGAGGCATGGGAAGGGGGGGGGGGGGGAAAGGCTGGCCTTTGAACCACCCGACTCATTCATGCAGGAACAAGCTCAAAGACAGATAAGGAGAAAAAACAAAGATTCCTCCAACCCGCTTTGGGAAGCAGGTTCTCACAACTAAAGCTGTTGGGGTAGGGCGGGGGACAGGGGGAATCCTTCTGGTGCCATCTCTTCCTAGCCCTAACAAGGGGCCAGGCAAGTTATATCAGTCACTAGTACTCCATAGAGATGCACTGGGGAGGAGTTCGCCCTGCCCTAACCCATCCCTGCTACCTTAAACCGCCAGCAGGATGACTCAAGCCCATCCAGTACTGGGAGGAAGGGAGTTTGCTTCCTGACCATTCCTCTCATAATAGCTTCTTTCTACTATCCAATTGACAGAGCAAAGCACCTTACCAGGGGGAGATTTGGGAGACCAGGTTCCTGCCGCAGTGGCCTTTATACAGATATTTAAATTGTCCACAAGCAAAATTGCTAGAGAGAAATATGCTTCCCAGTGGAATATGTGTAACAGCAATTTTGCAATTGGCCAGGGTGATCTGTGGTTGACATCTGACTTGTCAGTCTGATATGGGACTGGGTGAGCTGGACAGTCTTGGACAACACCAGAACACTGGATTAGAAAGTCAGGATCATCAGAATCAATGGTCACCCCTCGTCTGCAGCATGTGATTTACAGATGGGGCTCTATTGCCAAGGGGAATGTTCTCAAGAGCCAGCCCCTCAGAGCTGGGGAGGACGTTATACAGAGGCAGGTTATCATACCAGCAATACATGTCAATGAGCCTGGGAGGTACCGTGTGGGAGCTTTGCTCCACTGCAGGCCATAGAATGAGTGACCATTATTTCTGCATGGGATAGTGTAGCCCAGAACTCCCCAGGTTCCAAGGTTGCCTCCAAAGTGGTCACATCAAATACAACTGCAGAGAAGAGATGCTTATTGCAGCAGCACTCAAGTGAAACATTCACAGCTCGAAATGGGGAAGCGACCCTGCCAACAGAGTCTCCCAGGTTCCTCTCCTCTTTCCAGCATGCCCCAGTTCAGGGACAAGAACCAATCTGAGGAACTGGTTGTGTCTCTGCTTGGACCAGCCTGCCACGCAAGACCTCGGTTTCAAAGAGAGGCAGACTGAGTGTAAGCGTCTGCCCCCTCCTCCTCCTTAAAATAATCACTCTCAAGCTGACCTATTCCTTAATCCACCCAGGTCCTTGGGTGGTTTTGTCCTTCCAGAGGGCTTGGACCTAAAAACAAACAACAGGGCATAGGGGAAGTGCTAGGGCAGCTGCAGTAACCATAGCAGGCAAACAAACCAGCATCAACAGGGTCCCACCCATTGAAGAGAACCCTCCTCCCAGCAACTCAAGGGAAAGGAGGTCCAGTTCCCCCTGCTCCTGGAGCTCTGCTGTCAGGGCGCTTAAAACAGAGCCAGGGAACATACAAGAGGATTGTTAAATCTACCATCATGTCCATCGTTTGTGCCCTTTAGATGTTCTGACTGTAATTTGCAGTGTAAGTGGGCAGAGCTTTGTAATAGGAGGAGAAAGGTTAAGCAATTTGGGGACCAATTCTGCAAGGTCCTGAGCAACTGGAGGACACTCAGTGCCTCCAGGACTTGCTGAGCACTTCACATAATCCACCTCATATGAGCCAGAGGAGAAGGGAACAGGGAGATGGAAGGATACGACGCTGAGACCGTCAAAGCCAGCTAAGGGATCTGGACACCCAATTCCCTTGAGACATTAATGGGAGGAATTGGGCTCCCACTCCCGGGGGGGGTGAGTGGGGGGGTTGAAGAGATCCTTAAACTCTAGCCTTTGGCAGAGAACAATCCATTTAAAGCTACATACACTCCCTGCTCCCCTGGCCCCTGCTGCAGACAGCTCAGCAGCCCTGTAAGGAAATCAGGAGACCAATAGGTAGCAGCTCATTTAGGAATGTCCACTACATGCGTTCCTAAAGCAGAGCACAGGCTTATTCGTTATTCTTTCCCTTCTGATACCCAGCTGCTCAGCAACCCAAAACCAGGTGCAATGATAACCAAACCTATTCCCCAGGGGCTTCCTCCTCCCCCTACTGTGAATACGGAAGAGGCAGGCCTGGCTTAGATCACTAAGTTCTGGGCACAACCATCTAGTTTGCATAGGGGCATGCAAAGACCATGTTCAATATCACACGTCAAAAATCGCTGGGCTTTGCTTAACTCGGGCTCTGCCAAAGGAGCGTTTTCCTGTGCTGATGCCTGCATCACGCCCCTGGTATTTCTCCCTCTCTCCCTCCCCCAGACTAAGCCACTTTCTCCCCATCTTCCAACTTCCTTTACACTCCAGGCATCTCATGACAGCTCTGACTTCCTGTGCTACACTCCTGTAGCTGCACAAAGCCACAAAAACCTGAGCAGCTTCCTCCCCTGTTCCTTATTCCCTGACGTGAGGGGAATAGAGAGGTCAGGCAGAGAGATTTGACTCAGCCAAGGATTACATATAGGAGAATAAACCCTGGACAGAGTCCGCAGAGGCTCCAGGATGATTGGGAGACAGCAGCTCTTTATTAATCATCTCTACAGTAGAGTTGGCTGGAAATGTTTCATAACATTTTTTTTTAAATGGAAAATGATACTTGTCAAAATCAAAATGTTTTTAAAAGGGTGGTTTTGACATTTAGTTTTAAACAAATAAAACGAAGCATTTTGATAATGTCAAAACATCCCACTTCAACATTTCTGGAACAGAATGTTATGATTTTTCATTTCAAAACACTAGTCAAACAAAAATTCATTTTTTTAATATTAAAAAGTTGTATATAGTTTAAATGGGTCAAAATCTGAGCAAAATGTTTTGATTTTACCAAAACCAAATGTTTTAATCAACTCAAAACCTTTTTCCCCCCCTCCCAGAATCTCTGTTTGCAGGAAATGTAAAAGATTTGGTTTCTGTTCTGTTTTAGAATAGAAAGAAATGGGAAATTATGGAATTTACCAGGGAACAGAAAATCCATTTCCCACCCAGCTTAAATCTACAGGCTTTTAGAGCATCCCAACCTTTGCCGACACTCCCTTTTAGCAGGGCTCACTCATCAGTGCTCCTCTGTGCATCACAACCAGTTCCTGGGCCTCCTCCCAGAACAGTTCTCCAGGAGGACTAGTCTTCCTGTATGGGCAGTGCTGGGAAACACCCACATCTAAGGTATCACATGATGAGCTTAATATCCCTTAGGTGCAGCTGTTCACGCAGGGCAGACTTCTCAGTGAGGGTGGATAGCCTTGTGGTTAAGGCACTGACCGCACTGAGCCTGAAGGGATGTAAGTTCAGTTCTGAGCTCTGTCACAAGCTTCCTGCATAACCCTGAGCTAATCATTTAGGGCCAGATGCTGGGTGACTTCAATTGAGCTACATGGATTTTAACCAGGTGAGGATGTGATCCACTTTCTCTAGGTACTCCAGTTCCCAAGCTATGATTATTCCCAGCAAAATGGGGACAGCAATACTGCCTGTGCCTGTCTTGTCTATTTGGGGCAGGGCTAGGGTCTAGCACTAGCACAATGGGGCCTGATTCCAGTACTGTTACTGGAATACAATTAGTAGTGACAATTCTACCACCCATAGGCTGAGCGGTACATAGGTATGCAAGGAATCCCATTACATCACGGAGTAAGGTGCTGCTCATCTGGAGCAAGGAGGATGGCAGGATTTGGTCCTTCAGTAGCGCTACACACAATGAAAAAGATTCAAGGCGAGCGAGCAGCCCGGGTGAGGGTGACAAGAAACCTTCATGGATCTAGGCTTGAAGTGAAGGAGCTTAGGAATTGTTAGGAAATAGCTCAAACGCCGCAGGGGATTTCAAAAGTCATAGGACCACATGGTTTTTAGCTTGTTTAAGAGTGCTGTCCATCTCTTCATCCCACACAGCAGTTGTTCTTGCCAGACTATCATTTGCCCAGACCACTATGTTAATGTTACGGCTGAAACACTGAATTGACCTTCACTGGTGGGAAGGAGGGATGTTGTACCATTTTACACTTGGCTGAATCTGTGCTGTGATTAATACTGTTCAAGGCACAGATACCAGATGTTCTCCGTGCAGGCTGGCGCCTATCCCAAATTGCACCGAGACGGAATTTTGGGGCATATGGATGGAGATTGCTGAGGGCAGGAGATAATCAGAGTGCAGAGATTTGCAAAACCATTTACATGGTTATGAGAAAAGACCGTACAGTTCTTATGCAGACCAGAGCCAGTCAGAACGGAGGGATGCGACACATAACGGGGCCTCTATTTCTCAAATATACACTCTAACTGGCTGATGGGTAGTGCTTTGCATAATCGCTCTCAAATGATTTCTCAGTAACCCTTTGATAATTATTCAAATCCCTGTACTCTCATTAGTCATTGCCTTCAGATCTCAATCCATATGCCCACACTAAACTTGTCTGGCCCCTGCCCCACTCTGTCACTGATACTAACTGCAAGTTAACCAGAAAAGGAATTATTTGTATTTGGGCTGAGAGGAGTGGGGAGGATACACACCACAAGGAGGAGGATGGGGAAGACAAAGGAGACAGGGATTCGGCATGGTCCCTTCCAGTCCTACACTTCTATGATTCTATGGTGACAAAATGGGTGGAAGGTCAAAAATTGAGGTTTCCATGTTTGGGGTAAGCATATGGAGCAGGAGTTTGAGGAGGACAGTCAATCAGACCAGAGAGCATGACAGGAGCCAATCAGAGTGCAGGAGCAAGAGGAAGGATCACATGTACTCAGAACCCATGGAGTGGTGCCCGGGGCTGTAAGCACCTCTGCCTCCCTCCTGGGAGATGATCTAGTTCTCTCCTTGTAAACAGGAAGCAGCCTCAGGTTATCATTTAAATCTCTTTCTGTTTTCATAGCAAGTGTTCTTAAAAGCTTGTTCTCATGCTGGTAGCGCTGGGTGGCCCAGTCTCTTGTCTCCCTGAAGGGCTGAGAGATCCGTCTGCATAACACCTCCGAGCCTGGTTCTCTCCCTCTAACCCAAAGAGGCATCCATTTTTGCTCTAAACTGTCCAAGCTATTTCCCAAGCAGCTTACTTAGGAGTCACTTCACTTGTGATTCAAGCCAGTTTGTAACTGGACCCTCCCAAAGTACTGTGCCCTCTCTGTCAAGGCTTAGCTTCACTCTCCTGTGTCCCCTCGCTCCTGCAGTAAACAGCTTTACAGCTCTGGGACTGCCCGTTGCATAGCCGCCCCTAAGAGTCCACAAGAACTTCCTTTTAATCAGTCTCGCTGGGCTTTGTCTCTGCAACAGACATTGATTCACAGCCAAATCCTGCAGCATCAGATATGCCGGGTGTAGTGTAACTCTGATGTGCCACATCCTGTCCTGGGCTGAAAGTGAACCTAACAATGCACCTTCACTTGCCACCTTCTGGATCTAGTATGAGACGCAGAACCTAAGCACTCATCCTTACCGTTCCCATAGCTCCTCTCTGGAGAACGGGGTGCTACCTGCAAGGTCCTGGCCCACTTCCCACCACCAGCTAAATACATTCTCTCTAAATTTCCTCTGTGGTTTCAATGGGACACACTGTCTCATTCTTCAGGTCTCATGCTAAAAGGATTGTGTGGCATTGGTGTGCATGGTTAAATAGCTGTCATGTTCCATCCTGGACGTGGCTGCATTCAGTGATGGGGGAAAGTTCCTATTGACCACAATAAGAGCAGGAGCAGGCCAGTCATTTCCAAAGTGCTCTGGAATCTTTCAAGGCTGAGACATTAAATACCCTTAACACCACTGATAACTCAGTCTCCTTGTTCGTCTTCATTTCACATTCACAGCCTAAGTGCCTGGCTCATACCAGTCCTCTGCCTGGATAGTGACTGGTCCTTTCCTGCTTAGCTCTAGCTTCCAGCTTTGCAATGCTGGTCACTTCTCTAAGCATGCAGGCCCTGAAGTACAAAGCACTTACGCGTGTGAGCGCTGTTGTACCGCTGCCTTCAACAGAACTTCTCATGAGCTTAAACTGAAACATGTTAAGTGTTTTGCTGAATTGGGGCCATAATGAACAAAGAGCAATGCAGTTACTGACATCAAAAGGTGCAGAGAATCAGACGTGATATGTATTCAGCAAAGGCCAGAGTTATGTGTGACCCAAAAAGCTTCTCCTGTGGCTTTGGTTCACTTCCTCTCTCTTTCTTGCATGGTTTCCTCTTGCTTTGAGCTCCTACAGGTGGACGCAGAGCAGAGCATGCGCAATTTCCTCAGACGCTGAATTCAGCTAATAAACACATCAGGTCCGAGCAGATGGTTCTAATGCTAAATCAAAGCAAATAGTGTGGAGTTCAGTTTTCCCTTTCCTTTTCTTTGTGCGTGTCCATCCTCCAGTGGGAGTTTGGGGCTAAGGTTTGGGCCATTCTCCTTTTCGTTGTAGATCACCCATCCTTACTTGAAATTGAGGGACAGGCTGACAGAGGATGGATGGGTAAATTCAGGGCCATCCCTAGCCATTTGGGGGGGGGGGGGCTGTGTGGGGCCCCAGGCCTCTCCCTAACCCCCCCACCAAGGTCTGGGAGGCAGGACTGTGGGGGGCCACTTTTGGGGGCCCCACAGCCCCAGAGTGGCCCGGGGGATTAGCGGGGGGCTGGGAGCAGCCCATTCCACTTCCCTTGCTGCAGCTGTGTTGCTCGGGGGAGGGAGCTTGGGGGAAGGGAAGGGATCCCCCCCGACCCAGTCACCGGAATAGGGGCGGGCTGGGGGCGGAGCAGGGGGGAAGGGTAAGGAGCAGGGCGGAGGGAGTTGTCCAGGACCCCACACATCCCCCTAGGGATGGCCCTGCCCCTTGCAGTGAGCGCAGCCCACTGGGGGGGGGGGGGAGCGGAGGGAGGGGACGGGACAGGCTGAGGGATAGGGCGGGTCGCCGGGGCTAGTGCTGCCGGGTTTGCAGCATGCAGCTGCCTAGGGCACCATGAAATGTGGGGCAATTTGGTGCCCCACATTTCATGGTGCCCTACGCAGCTGCGTATGCTGCATATGCCTAGGGACGGATCTGAGTAAATTCGAAGCAGAAGAATGCACTCACTGCTGGAGAATATGTCTCCCTCTGTCCGCTATTCCCAATCACGCTGTAGGTAGGGCACCTCGTACTTTGGAAACAATACACCTAGCAGTCCCCATGAAAATTACATTCCAGTTGCACCAAATGGCCCCTGGAAACCTGTAATGAAAAGAGCATTTCTCTGGTCTGAAAATCCAGCCAGCCTTCAGCCCTGGTGCTGGAATTCCTGGTGTGCATCTACTTTCCTCAGCAGAAGGGCGGCAGTACATCAGCGGCTCTGCCCTCACTGCTTCTGGCCAGGAATCACAGCCACCCACAGTGCTCAAAGTCACCAGATTGAAGCTGCTGTCCCCCCTGGAGAAAGTCCAAATAAAACTGAAAGCTTTGATTTAAATGGCTGAGCAACAGTCAGTGACTGAAACCTCATAACATGACTCTGAAGGGGTGGCTATGCTTACCTGGTCTGAGCAGAGAGGAAGGAAGATAACTTCCCAAACTGTAGCAGGTTCATCTCTGCAGGGCAGTGTTTCCCAGTGGCTAGTGCACTGGACTAAGACTAAAAAGAGACCTGGGTTTAAATCCAAACTCTGCCACTGGCCTGCTGAGGCCAAGTCACTTCCCCTCCCTGTGCCTCAGTTTCCCCATTTGTAAAATGGGGATAATGATCCTGTCCTCTTTTGTAAAGCACTTTCATAGCTATGAGAAATGCTATAGAAGAACGACATGGTACTGTTGTCAGCTCACACCATTGTTCGTGAAAGGGTCACTAATTCTGTGATATGGTGAGTGTGTGTCACGCTGGGGCACATTCGGACTTCAGCTGCACTGATGTAAATCCAGAGGAGCCCCACTGAAGTCAAAGGACTTACACCAGGTTTTAGTGAGAGCAGAATCTGGCCATGTGTGAAAACACCCTTGCAGTTTCTGATTTCCAGCCTGTGCTCAGATGCACACACGTGAATCCAAACATTCACAAGGATTGTCAGTGATTCCCTTAGGACCAGCCCAACCCACTGAACTTGGGAGATGGGGGTATTTGTTAGCATAGGAGAAAGGAAACTGGGTTGGGCAATTCCCTATATGATTTAGTGGAATGTCTCCTCCCTCCCCCCCCCCATATCACTCTGCACATGTACTCTCCCACGTGTTCTCCACCAGATTTCCACGGGATGCCTCCTCTGTCTATTGGAGGCAGAGCGCTGCACAGCCCAAGGAAACGTCAAGCTGCTGCCCTAAGCAATCTCCTCGTAGCTCTTACGCGAAGGAAGGGGTTGGAATGGGGATAACGATTGACTCTCTGTGATGGGACTTTTCAACGGTACTGGCCCCACCTAAAAATGAAAGAAACGGAGCCAATCGCTAGCCAATCCAAATGCTTCCTGAGTCCTAGCCCCATGTCATTGGCATCACAAAGCCAGCATCCCACAGCATCAAGATCCTCAACTTGCCATAGTGACTGGATGCAGCCAATCCAGGGGTTGGCCAGGAGAGAGTTAACACCACCAGAAACCACTGCAGTGGGTGTCTGCCTTCCCCACAAAGGCTGCCAGACAGCATAGCCACAGGGGCAGATTCAATAGGTGTGCTATACTTAACTGCCGAGGGGGCACCAACCACCCACTGCAGCACCCTCCGCCCCGGCTCTGCAACTCTAATCCTAGACTGGTGCACGGGGGGAGCCCAGGGCAAGGAGGCCTTACAAGCAACTGAAGGGTGAGTTTCAACCCAGCAGCCGAGTGGCTCTGAGATCTGCTCTGCAGATAGAGGGAGAGCACTTGATTTGCAGTATTGTTGCAGGCTCTTAAAGGTAACAACCGCTGCTGGTTTGGGGTTTTCAGTTCTACAGGATACAGCTTTTGTTTCTGACACACTTGTTTTGTAGCCAAGAGCAGAGCAGTTTCTCGGCTCAGCGTTTTAGTAGGAGGCCCAGAGTTTGTGGCACAGCCATGTCTGCCTCAGTGAGCTGCAGTCCGCTCGGTGCTTCTAGCCACCAATGGGACCCAGGCAGCCAGGGTACGATAACCACCCAGGGGAAGTCAGATCCCTTGGGTCTGGGCTCTGATGAGAAACAATCAACAGGCGTTTCTAAACCTGGATCCAGACCCAAAGTTCAGGAGTGTCTGGATCAGGGATTTATGTTCAGACATCTCTAGAAAAAAGAAAATTGCAGGAGAGACCATTTACATGAGACTCCCAATTCATGACTTGAAACTAACCAAGAACTTCTGCTACCCAAAAGAAAAGACTGGATACTGCACACACTGCATTAGTTAGTGTCTAATCACCAACCTTCATCAGCCACACCTCAGCAGGAGAGGGACCCTGGCCATAAATAGCGTGCAGAACAACAAGCAGATAAGGGAAAGCCATAATAGGTTAGTGGGTGGAGAATACCCCCTCACCGATGGAAGGTGTTTAGATTAGATGCCATCTCAGCAGCCCTTGAGCCTTTATTGCCCTGGTAAATCATTTATTTGGAAGCCCTTTTCCAAAATCCCCGGAAGCCTGCCCCCACCCTAAGAATAAAATATGCTGATGAACAATACACAACTTTGTACTTGGGTCCTTTAGAGTATAAGCTCTGTGGAGCAGGGATCATCTCTTTACCTGTGTTTACCCAGCACCAAGCAGAATGGGGTGCTAATCCTGACTGGGTTCTTTGGGTGTTAAGACTTTTGGGGAAAATTTCAGACACACAAAGGGCAGTCAAGGTGCCCAACCCATTGAAATTCGCTGCGGGCTGAGACGTGGAGTGCTTTCCCCCATGTGTGCTTTTGAAAATCTCTTCCTTTATTATTAATTATTGTTATTATTAGACTCTTACTAGCAGTTTACAGACTGGTAGAAACTCTTCACTGACTGGAGCTGATCTTTAATCTCTCTCTATGTTTCCTGTCCTACAGAGAGGAGAACTGAAATGCAGGTCCGAGGTCCCAAAAGCAGCTTTCAGGATGGCTGGGATCCCTCTATATGTCCCTCCTTCACTTGGGCCTTTGCCCGATGCCCTGAAGGGCTGTGTGAAGTGGCAGTGCTCCAGCACAAGCACAAAGAAGGGTTCCGTGTGAGAGTGCAAGTCAGGTTACGTGCCTGGTGTCGCAATCTGCACCCTAGAGATGCAGAGTGAAAAAGGGATGGGGCAGATGTTGCCAACTCAAGATTTTATTATGAATCTCATGATATTTGGTATTTTTCTTAAAGCCCCAGCTCCTGGAGTCATGTTGTCACATGAGAATCTCAGCTTTCATTATAAAAAGTAAATGTCTAGCCCTTATGGTTGTGGAGAAAAGCCTGAAACATGAATCAAACGGAACCTGATGGCTCAGAAACCAAGTTAAAGGACCCCAGCATTTATTATTTTTTAAAAATCTCATGCTTTGAAGCTAATGTGATTTTGAGGGAGCCTGACTTTGGATTTTTGAACTTTTGGGGTTGGAAGTACTGCAACAGGCAGGTCTGCAAACATACATTCAATCCAAAGCCCCATGTTAGCGTCACGCTGCCCCTCGTAGGCTTTAATCCTGCTAGCAGGCAGAGTAAGTTGGCAGGAGTGCAGCAATGCTCTCCTAAAAGCAGGATCTGGTCCCTTTGCATTCCTTGTCCTGCTCATGACTTTTTACCATGAACTTCTCTGTGTAACATTCCACAGCTGTGCGGGGCAGGATTCATCATCCTCTTGAGCCCAACCTGTGAAGGGTGACCACAAACCAAGCCTGGGAACAATCCCCCTTCCCAAAAGCAAGAGCAATGCAGCAGCAGGGAAAAGTCCTTCCATTCGATTTCTTTGGCTGATCGATGTTTAAGGCAGGGACTAGGTAGATCAAGAAGGGACCCCCATGCCCCTCATGGGGACCACCCAAGACTCACTCACTGAGAGGGAAACACCTTCACTTTGGATTCACTTGAAGGCAGGCTCGGTAGGACTTCATCCTCGATTGGCAAAGTGCCCAGTGCTGCACTCTGACCCCTCTATGGAGGATCTGGCTGCGCATGTCATGGAGACATTTAATATCCTGCTCCGAAGTGCATCGGTGAATCTCCCTCTTTCAGTAACTGCAAACCGACCCTGCAGCCTTAAATTTCACAATCTGACCTGGGGACCGGTGGCTGGAAGAGCCACGTAGCCTACGGTGAGTTGGTTCACACAGGCTGACTGCTGTTATGTGTGACTCAACAGATATGGAGGTGATGGATGACGGTCAAAAACGAAACGACAAATAATCAATTCCATAGTGATTTATACAAAAGCTTTCCCTGTCTGCCTCACCCCCACACTTCAGCCCTGGCTGCTCAGCAGAGCCACGGAAGGACCTTTTCCCCTACAGATTAAGTCTCTGTGGAACTTGCTCTCTCCCTGGGAAAGCCCAGAGGCTCCCTGGGAGAAGGACTGGATACATACGTAATTCACTCTTTCACTGCTTCCTGAAGGCATCACTCATCGTCAGAGGCATGCAGGGCAGGAAACACAACCGGAGAGCAGCTGCTAGCTTTGAGTCAGCAGGATTAGAGACAAGCTGCCCTTTTCTACCTCCAGCAGTATGTGAATGAAGTGGAACTTCAGCACTGGTGGCAGAAGGGGTAAGAGCTCCCTGGAGAGCCAGGCAGAGAGGGACAGATTCTTCCCTGCGGGCATCTTATGAAGTCATTTACACTGGTGACAAGCCTACCAAATCACAGTACTCCACACCCCAGTGGCATCAGCGTAAATTACTACAGAGTGGTGCAAGGAAGTGGAGATTCGAGCCTCCTTTCATGTTCTAATAACTGTGAGCAAGCTGCTTCACCTCCTTGCCTCAGTTTACCCATCTGTAAAATGGGGATAAAGATACTGACCTCCTTTATAAAGCACTTTAAGCTCTATGGATGAAAAGCGCTACATAAGAGCTAGGATTTATTTATCATTATTATTGCAGTCTTAAGCTGCAGTATCCCCTGCTACTCCGGTCCTGAGTCCTCATACAACTCTGCCAATCCACCTCAAATCTCACTGCTATGCTGTCCATGTTTCCCACCAATTCTGCCAGCTTAGACCATGCAAATACTCCGTTCTCCCAGGGCTGGACTGGAGGCAGTAAGCTCTGCCAGCCCACGCAAGAAGTTTTGTGATGCAGGCTAGTGTCCGTCAGTTTTCCACTGGGCACAGTCTTCAAATCCCACGTTTATTACCCCCCTCACACGCTGAGTGGCAGTGACCATGTATATTTTACTGTCATTTGTGCCCAGTTTCAGGGTTTTTTCCCCCCTTCACTCCAGATTTGTGAAACGAAATGTAGATTTTGCTGGTGAAAACTGCCTTGTGGAAAAGCTTTGTGAAAGCTAGGGCCTGTCCCCAGGAGAAACCCCACGGCCTCCAATGGGGAGAGCTTTGCTGCTGGGGACTTAATACAAGTTTTTACTAATGTCTGCAGAAGTGAAAGGTCCCCAGACCAGCTATCTGTGCTCCCGACGCTGCAAGGGATGTAGCGTCCTGCTAGGCATGCCACCTACCTCACTTTGTCTGATCTTGCCTCCTGTAAGAGGTTGAAAGGTCCCAGAATAACTTAGGCCACATGCAACAGTCTGATTCAGCAGAGTGTAGCAAAGAAGGGGTTAAGATGAGAGCCAAAAAGAGGCATGACCTGGGTGCAGGACAGTGCCCAGTTCATGCCGGACCTGCCTTAGAAGAGCTCCCATGGTGCGGTTCTGCATTCAGCCCAGGAATTCCGCAGTGGCCAATGGAGTTAAGCACTCGGCAGGGGCACACCCAGAAACTTTTCTCATGACACGCTGTCGATCCCTGTGGAGCCATCCCCACTGCAGCCGCTGGACCCAGCACCTTTCCTGCTGTAAGCGCTGCAATTCATACACCTGTAGTCCAAACTGCAGGACCTTGGAGACTAGCCTTAGTCTGTTCTCGTGTAGCGATTCCTGTCTTCTATCTAAGTCACTATATGTCTACTACCCTTCCTCCATCCATCCATTTTCCTCTCCCCCCCTCCCCCCCACACACTTCATGCCACTGACTTCACTGGAGTTACACCAGAAATGAATTTGGCACCCAGTTCTATAGCATCACCTCTTACACATGTGCCTCCTTCTATATCAATCAACCATGAATAGGGGGGCAAAAAGGGCTGCATTTCCAGGCTTCTATTCCCCCCTCCCAAGCAGGTGGGCGGGGAGTGGGTGGCGCTCAGCCAGCGTGAAGTGGGATGTAATCTGTGCTGCAAAACAGTCTGGCACAATTTCCCTCCATCCTGCTGGAGAGGGGAAGCAGGGGCTGAATTGTGACGGTCAGGGTGGAAGGTGCCAGTCCAGCCCAAAGTGAAGATCAGCTCAAACCCGCATCTCCTGTTGACTCCAGACCCTCAACTTTCATTTCCAAATGGCAGTTTCAAGCCCCTCTGGCTGCAGATGGAGCCGCTGTGACCTAGTCAGAGTCTGCAGCCAAACAGATTAAAACAAGAGGGCTCAGAGAAGGGCTCAGCTTGCCCCAGTCAGCTCAGCGGGCTGTTAAAGGCCGGTATTGCCATTACCATTCCAATGCAACCAAGCTGCCACTGTTCACATCAGATTGTGTGCATAGCTGTGGTGCAACCTGGGGGTTATTTAAAGAGAGCTGCCATACAGCTTAGGCTAGCAGTGAAAGGTCCTTCAAGAAACCGGAGTGAAATCCTCCCCTCCATGCAAAGCCCAAGGAAACAGACCTACCGGGGTGGAAGGAATCTTCCACCTCGATCCTCAGAGCTGCCGCACAGCTACCCACTAGCCAATACATTCCCCCTACATGGGGGTTCGGTCACTGGATTTGCATCTTTCCAGCCTGCCTCCACTTCCCCTTCTCCTACCCCACTTACAACACCCTCACCCCCATGTTGCTGCAGGGACAGCTGCCACGAAGTACTGCTCCATGCAATGCAAGGGATTTGGGGTCCCCACCACACAGCCTCTCTGCAGCCCAAGCTATGCTGCAGGTTGGACTTGTGTGCTCACACAATGGGGGCGAGATTTGCCCCAGCGGATAGTTGTGAACAGCTCTCCTTGGGCATGTTAATAGAGAGCAAGGCTGAGCAGAAGAGGAAATTCAATCAGCCCTGATTCCCCTGCAGAAATCCTAAAGATCTCAGCTCAGCCCTGATTCCCCTGCAGAAATCCTAAAGATCTCGGCGGGGGTGGGGAGGTGTCAGGTTGAAACACCCCTCCCTCCCCCAACATCTACTACTCCTGAACAGCACCAAAATCTGCATCTATCTTGTAAGGAACAACCATGCACGGGCTGCAGGGTGGGTAAGGCTTTTCCATCAATCCTGCATTTCGCCCTGGGGTCGCAGAACTGACTTTTCTTTGCTACGCAGGAAGTCTGACATCTAATGCTCTTCTATTTCTAAGCTTTCACACTCCCGCTATTTTGGGAGCTGGAAACTTAAGCCATTTCCTGTGTTCCACTGACCACCACTTAATAGACATTTGACCCCGAAGTACAACACTATTTATGCAAAGCATGGGAGCCAGCCTGGTGACTTACACGGGAAGGGACGCTTCTGTTGGGCAGGATGAATCCAGCGTCTTAAACCCAGCCAGTCCACAGCTCCACTGGGCAGAAACTCACCTAGAGAGAACACAGCCGTCATGGGGCGACTGTTGAAAAGCTAAATGAGCACTATATGTTTGGAGATCAAAAGGAAAACCAGAGACCTAGAGAACACTGGCTAGAGCCCTCTCCTCTCCAGGGAGCTGTGCTGGCGCTCAGCCAGGCGTCCCCCAGCAGTTGCTCCTAGCAATACACCCATTCTGTATAGACAGCCAGTGATTACGAGGTTGCCTCGACTCCTTGTGCTGTTCATTGCAGCAGGGTCAGGAGACGACTCACTTTGGTTCTCACTGATCTGTCTAGGGACCCTCACAGACCTTGTCCCACAAACCAGTCTAGTGGTTGAGACAAGCTCAGAGATGCTCTTCGCTCTCCTCTGAGCAGACGGAAGGCTCTATGCGGATGCTTCAGATAATAGCTTCTCCCCTTTGTGAAACAGGGCTGGCCTTAGCCACAAATAGGGGGACCAGATGTCCCAATTTTATTGGGACTGTCCCGATATTTGCTTATTTGTCTGGCGTCCCGACCTACTTTCTGTCGGGACGCTAATTGTCCCTATATTTTGCCTCCGCTCACAGGCGGAGCGGAGCCCGGATGGGGCTTGTGCCCCCCACGCCCCAACTCCGCCCCCTCCTTCCCCCATTGGATCCCTCCCCAAATCCCCGCCCTGGCCCCGCCTCTTCCCCAAGCACGCCGCATTCTTCCTCCTCCCCCCTCCCCCCCAGACTTGCGCTGATCAGCTGTATGGCGGCGCAAGCCCTGGAGGGAGGGGGGAGGTGGAGACAGAGCGGAGGCAAACTGGGGGGGCAGGGCGTGGCGTGGAGCTCTGGCAGCCTTTTTTTTTTTTTGCTCCGCCCCCTCCCTGCTCCCCACCCTGATATTTCACCTGTGTGATCTGGTCACCCTAGCCACAAACAACACTCACACCACTGCTTCAGATCCCGAAGACCTACTCTGACTCACACACCCACAGGCTGCAGCCTTCCAGCAATGGGACTGGAGAAAGAAAAAACTCCCGGTTCAGCCCCACCCCTGTTCCAGAGGCTTGGGGCCATGCGGCTCACAAAACCAGCCCAGATCTGATCTGGCTTCCCCTTGGGGGCCTGGAGATCACCCAGATCTGCCCACCAGAGTTTTGATACCACTGGGGTCCATAAAGATAGGAACAAATAGGAGGATTGCATGTGAAAGGCTGGCAGAGACCTGTGTTAAGTAGCAGAGATAAACCAAGGGGAAGTGACCGAGCCTCATTTTTGCTCTCCATGTATTTTGGACCTTAAGGACAGAATCTGCCCCAGTGCCAAGCCAGCGTGTCTCTGTTGAAGCCAGCAGAGTTACTCCAGATTTGCGCGGATGTGAGTGAAGGCAGAATATGGCCCTCGTGTGCTCTTTTGCTTTAAGAGCTGGCCTGGTGAACGGTGCCCTGGGACAGTGGATAGCTCAGCCATGGATCTATCAGATCTGCCTGCCTGTCTCTTTATCTTGCCCGGGGGTGGGGCAGGCCTGCCTCATGCTCTTGCAGTCCTACAGTTTAGTTCCTTACAGAATGTGCAGTCCCAGGGGCTGTGCATGTTGCTGCCTGGACACTGCAGTGAGAATCCGCAGGCAGCTCTGAGAACTTTTTTTCCTGAGGTCAATGCTGCCTATTGAGTAACCCAGATTAACCTTCTGGGGCCTGCAGACACTTGCTGCATTCAGAGCTCACCCTCCTAGGCATTCAGCTAGCTGGCAGCCAGCAAAATGCCAGCGTTCTTGGCATGCTTTTCACCGGGATGCTTTTGAGTGCAAGGTAACGAGCGCTGGGCTGATATATAGTCCTCAGCTGAAAGGTCTCGTCCTTCCCACCAGAGCTGCCCCAATGCTGAGAAGTAGGAGCACTAGGCATTAGGTATGCACAGATCACTCCACTAGGCTTGGACAGATGAGCTGCTACAATGGGCCACGCTACAGACGCTCCTGGTCCTTGATGAAGGGCTCAAAGCCTGCAGCTCCCTTTGGCTGCTGAAGCATGTTCTCTGCAGGGCACAGCCCATCGATCTACAGTCTTGTGGAAAAGGCCAGAAGAGCAAGAGGAGAAGGAATACACAAGCACTTACTTTCTCTCTCCCTGTGGTCCTCTTGCACTGCTCCCTTCCTTCCCCATCTCTTTCTATTCAAACACAAATTTTAATGAAGAAGAGCCGACTTCTCACCTCTGGCTCCAAATCCCAGTTGGGTGACAAGTGACATGAATCACGAATGGATTCATATTGGCAGAGCTGGGGGTGGAATACAGGACTGGAACAGCAGGGGCACTGCTGGTCAGGATTGAGGTGCATTGGCAGAGCAGTGAGGGGAATACAGGGTTTGAGGTGCACTGGCAGAGCAGTGGGGAGAATACAGGGATTGAGGTGCACTGGCAGAGCGGTGGGGGGGAATAAAGGGTTTGAGGTGCATTGGCAGAGCAATGGGGGCAGACCTCAGCTCGCACCCGACCACACTCTGCCAGACCCTCACCAGTGCCATCAGTTGTTTGTTTTCACCAGCACTAGGTTCACTCCCAAATGAACAATAAACAGAAAAATCTCAAGCAAAAGAGAACTCACACCTGAGCTCTGGTGCAAGGCCCATGAAGATTACAGTGACCCAGTGGGGCAGGGCTCAGCCCTGTAGTCTCACAAGCCCAATTACACTCACAAGTACTGTCAGTAAATCACCCTCTCCCAGCAATCCCTGCCTCCTTTTGTGCTTCCGTGTGACTAGTCTGCCACACCTCTGACTGTCTGGGTGAGGGGGACGAATGCATGGTCTTGTTCCAGCAAAGCAAAACAATACCCCGGTGCCCATGTAAAAAGCCCTAGTTCTGCTGAGTCCCTGCTTACAAGGAGCTCAGACCAAAACAGAGCACTCCGGCCCCCAGTGCTGGGGAGCAAAGATCCCCAGGTGCTGGGGAGCAAAGCAGTGCACAGCTCTCGTCCTGGGCACTTACATCTTCCAAACCCTTCTCAGACATTTAACCCAGCCTACTGCCCTACGAAGTAGATGGCGGTGGGGGTTGTTATTTCCCCAGGAGACAGAGACGATAACTGCAAGGAAAACCACGACTACGGCTGCAATCCCAGTCTCAGTGAACCCACCAGCAAAACTCCCACTGACTTCAACGGGAGCAGGATTTGGCCTTACTACATTCCAGCTCCAACGGCCATACCCCATTCTGCAGTTGCTCTCTCATATCACGCATGTGCCTTTAGACTGGAAGCTCCTCAGGGCAGGGAGCCGGCCATCGCTCTGCATAGGTTTCCGGCTGAGCTACAGAGCGGCACAATGGAACTCCATAACAGAGCATGGTAGGAGTTGCTAGTTCGAATGTGCTGAGTGGCTCACACATTCCTGAGGAAATTCACCACATACATAAAACAGAGTGAAACGTAAACAAGGCCGAGCTGTAGCTGACTAGCTACAACTGATCCTACAGTGACCTCTGAGGAGGCTGGTATTTACATTAACTACCCGGCTAATGGCACTAATGCACTTTATATCGCAGCACCCTCTCCATTTCAGGACTATAAATTAGAACAGTAACTGTCACTGGTGGCAGGCTCCGGCCTGCTAATGAGCCCTGTGCCAAGTGCCTTCCTGCACCCTGCCTTCCCCCTCAGGGCAGCAGAAGGGAGGGTGGGCGTTGGATCTCGATGACGGGGTGACTCCTAGGGAAGGCCCAAGCAGCGTGTGAGGTAATTTCCCCCAAGCCCCACTTTATCAGCGTGCTGGGCCGCGAGAGGAAACGAGTTCAGCCAGAGTTTGTCTAAACACGTTGTGTTTTATGCGAAAAGCAGCTCTGATCTCCTCCCTTTCCCAGGCAAATCCTGACAACTCCAAGGAAGCCTTCACCCTCCTTTCTCTTACTGGGAAAGGTGGAGGAGGGAGCGCGCTGGACAGGAATCGCAGGGAGTGTTCCACGCTTCCTGTGAGAGCCCAATCTGGCCAAGAGTACCAGCTCCCAAGGATCGAAAAATCACGGGGCAGGCCCCCAAAATCATGAGATTGGCTTAAAAATCATGAGAGGTTTTTTTTTTTTTTTTTTAAAGTCCTTTTTGTCTTCTGGTTTTGGAGCCTTTGGGGTGCACTCAACATCATGTTCTCAAGCTTTTCTCTGCACCCATGAGGATTAGCTTCTTCTTTTTTTAAACGAAAGCTGAGATTTTCACCTAACCACATGCCTCCAAGAGCTGGGGCTTTAAGAAAAGCATCAACTATCCTGAGGGTTGGCAACACTGCGTGAAATCTTGGTCTCACTGAAGTCAAGGGGAATTTTGCCTTCAACAAAGTCAAGATTTCACCTAGGAATACTGCGTGTGTACACGATTTGCCCACTATCTATGGTGAGAGTGAGGGTCAGCAGTGAACGTTTGGACAGTTAATTAATGATACTTTCAGCATTTCCTGGATCTGTGAGCTAGGTTGGGGAGGAAATGGAATAAAAGGTCAACCCGGTTTTGTGCTCTACACCAGAACTCCTGCTGCTCCACAAGCAATCCAGAAACTGCCCCAGAGACACAATAGTATCACAGCAAAGTGCAGGATGGGAACAAGAAGAATGCTCTACGGTTTAATCAACGTTTGAAAAACAGAGCTATAAAGAAGCAGCAATCAGTGTCCCTTCCATAAGAAGCCAGCACAGTTCAGTCAGGCACAATGTAATTCTTCCACCACACAACTGGATGAATGCAGCTCAATCCTGGAGGATAGGTCTATCAAGGGCCATTATCCAAATTGGTCAAGGAAGCAATCCCATGATCCGGGTGTTCTTAAAACTCCACCTGTCAGAAGCTGGGACTGGCGACAGGGGATGCATCGCTCGAAATTGCCCTGTTTTGTTCATTCCCTCTGAAGCATCTGGCATTGGCCACTGTCATAAAAGATGGACCATGGGTCTGACCGAGTACGGCTGTTCTTATGACCCACAGCACGCCATGCTATTCCAGGTGTGCCCACACAGAGCTCTGCTGATGCACCCAACCCTGATCTGCAGAACCCCCTACCATCCCAATCCAGGTCTTCTCCTAGCTACTGCATTAATCTGCAACCGCTGCCAACCAGCCCGCATCCACACACTGCATATTGGCACCTTCCTTATTTGCTTTCCTCTTAGGGCTAGTCTACACTGGTAATGTTAAAGTGCTGCAGTGACCGCGCTTTAATGTGGCTTGTGTAGTCATGGCAGAGCACTGGGAGAGAGCTCTCCCAACACTCTAAGAAAACCAAAAACACCTCCCCAAGGGGCGCAGCTCCCAGCGCTGGTGCACTGTCTACACTGGTGCTTTACAGAACTGAAACTTGCTGCACTCAGAGGGGGTGTTTTTTCACACCCCTGAGTGAGAAAGTTGCAGCGCTGTAAAGTGCCAGTGTAGACAAGACCTTAGAAGGATTCTGTTTGCAGAGCCTGTTGGGTGGGCTCGTATCCCAAAACAACACTAGCAATCGAACACCAAGGAAAATGACAAAAACAACCCAGAAAATAGATGTCATTCTAAACCCAAGGGCTCTCTGAAGTTGGCCGTGAGTTGCCAGCTGTTTCCTAGATCCCTGAGAAAGTGGACACAAGGGCAGAATGTCAGAGCAAGCTGGAAAGAGCTTGTTTTGCATAGATACAGACATTGGCTGGCATCTTCCCCTTCCCTACAGACAACTGCCAGCAGCTCTCATGGAATAATAATGCTCCAAGGAGCTGTGCAGACATCAGGGCCGGCTTCGGTCACCCAAACCCTAACTCATGGTGAGTAGTGTCATACTCCATGAGCAATCACAATGAACCCAGTGGGACTATTCGAGGCATGAGGTCCTAATCAAGGGTGGCAAAATTCAGCTCTATCTAATTAACCCTCTTCACACCCCCATCAGATAGCTACAGAAAGTCTCATGATGCCCTGTCTTACAGAGTGGGGAAACTGGAACATTGGTGACGTGACTTGCCCCAGGCTACGCTATACAGTTTAATGGTAAGAGTCACCACCAGAACTTGGGACCTCCGCTCTCCCAACCTTCTGTTTATTCCTCCAGGCCATGCTGTGTTTCATGTTCAGAATACCTGACCCCATTTCCATAACAGTCACTAGTGAAAACTCCCATTGACTCCAGCTTCATAGAGGAGAGCGACAGACAGAAAGCTCCCCTGTGCAGAAACTGTGCGTGCCCGCGTGCTCCTAGCTGTGAAGGGTTCAGCTTCTGATCCTCATCCAGCTTTTCTTAATGCCTCTGCCACAGGGCTCTGGCGAAGGATTTGGGGAACCCTGCCTCCCTACTGTGTTAATAAAGTGCTGTCCCATCCCATGTCACAGAGACCTTTTTCATTGTGAATACCTGAGTGCATCAAATCACTCTCAGCCAGCAAAAACGTCCACGGAAAGCAAACATGGCCAGGGGCCCAAGCACAGAGACTAAACTCTAGATCCCAACGAATATGTGGTATCTATCCAGATCTACCGTATTTGTCTGAGGAGCACTGCCTAACACTTTAGCTGTGATTCAATCACCCTTGGAAAGCATGTCAATTTGTTTCCAATGTCCCCCTTTCCCTACACCCCTCCCTTTCGGATTCCCATCTCATCTTTCTCTGCCTTTTCAAGGCCAGACTGTTTCCTGAGTGAGTGAATTGTGTTTGATCTGTTTGCGGGGGAGGAGGGAATATGTTGCCACCATAAAATTCAAGAGCTGCAGATAAACATCAAAGAAACATTATTCCCTTGTATAAGTAGATGACTGTTAAACATGACTTGATCACAGCACTGCATGACATAATGAGGCCAGAGTCACAAAGAGGTGCTCAAAATATCACTGTGCCGAACATTACAAGGGGCTGGTAGTTTACACAGCTCTGCAATGCTGGAATGTCTGTTAATCACCTCTACTCCCCTTGGCGTTGCTCCGGAAATAATAGACAACATATAAAGAGAGTGGAATGCATCAGAAAATACTCACAGTCCAGGCCTCTTCTGCTGTCATTCTCAGAGGAAAACAAAAGCAGGAATTTTCTAATTGCCATTCAATTCTCACTGAAAAGGCATGAGGGTTGGGTGCCTTCAGCCCTTGTCAGCCAAAGAGCAGACATGTCACATGCATGACACAGGCAGCCTTTGCATGTACAATGTGTGCTTGTAACATGTTGCAGGTATATAACTTACAAAGGCAACACCTACCAGCAGCCCCGCTTTCTTTAGTTCTAGGGCCTGAGCCTGGGAAAGTTGCTTAGTACTACTTTAGAACAGGTCCTTAATCTGAATGTGAAGTTTTAGCATTCATGAAGTCGGGAGATTAATTGCCCCCCTCCCCGAAAAGCCAGGCATAGTCAGTCTATGAAAAGCTCTCCCCACAGATTCTTGGCCTTGGCCTGAAAATCCCCCAGCACTTTCTGTCCTAAACCCTACACACACACACCTTTCATTGCACTTCAGATCAGAAGCACAGGATCGGCCGTGCTGGTCCAGTCCTGCAAACAGTTCTGCAAGCGCACCTCAGTTCTGAGCTGAAATACATCCCCGCCAATACAAACCCAGGCCTCTCCTGAGCAGACTGAAAACCATACAATGGTGTTTCGCCATTTGTACACCTGGGGATTATGATGAGATCAACAGATTCATTTTCACTTGGGACCTAAGAGTTTTAACATAAGCCTCTGAAGGGGTGACAAGCTAGAACACTAACGCAATGTAACCCCCAACCCACCAATGCATCAACCCCTGAAAAATCCCTCTTTGCTTCAACCAGTTTTTATTCCAGTTGCCAAGTGTTGCCTTTGCTATGCAACAAGACTGATGGGCCTTTTTTCCCCTATTGAAGGAACCATAGGCAAAGCAAAGCCAAGGAAGAACCAACCCAGTGAGAACATCCTGTCATACTTCTTGATAGCTGTAAGAGCCGTATAAGGCATGTTATGTATTTTCCTTTTTCATATGTGTATAATTCATTAGTTGCAGTGGCTTGCATGGTACTTTGGTCCATAGTACTGAGCCAGCCGCTCTGGCAGAGTTTTGGCTCTCAGCTTTGTCTAGATCTATCCACACCCCACGAAAGAATGAAATCCAATGAAGAGAACCAGTTTTGCATGCGACCCTGGAGAAACGCAGATAACTGCTGCTCGGACCCCGGAAATGAATGTACTATTTAAATTGACCTAAAGGAAAGCAGCCCCCTTCCCCAATTTCCGTCTTTAAACTCTATGGCAGATGGAACAAAAACTGAGCCTAAGAAAGTCTTAGCACAGGCTCCAATCCAAGAAGAGCTGCTTCTTCCATTTATAGCCATGTTCAGTCCAGCTTCATTGCAACATCTTGGACTCTAGGAAATGAAGTGTGTGTTTGTTGGAGGGAGTAGTGAAGAACACAATTGGCCAATTGTCAAATTATCTTGTTTGATCACAATGAAGTTTGATGTTCTCAAAACAAAGCTATCTCTGCATAATCTTAATTCACTCCTTTGCCTCGGCTTATATGGTTTATTGCGCTGGCAGGTTACCCGACCTATCCTGTCCTGTCAAGCAGTGGCCAACAGCAGCATCAAGCTTAGGCAGGAGGAAGGATCTATAAATAGTTTAAAAGATAACTGTTCAATCTGGAAAAGTCAATTCTTATCCTACTTTTATCAACAGTCAAAGTGCCCTACTGGCAGAAGGCATTGAAGTCCCAGTTAATAGCCAACCCATACTGAAGGAGACCCCAGTGAAATTTTTGTCTTATCTCTGCCAAGATAACAGACTATTTTTCTTATCAGCCTGCAAGACTATTTGTCCAAATGCATGAGCCCGTGGAACGTCCAGAAGAGTGGAGAGGTGGGGACCATATCTTGTAGAGTGACTGTGTCCGTTATCAAGAGCTAAGTAGGATTTTCCACGGTGCGGGGATGGAAGACCTCCAATTAGCAGATAGGATCTGCACCGCCTTGTACGTTGGGTAATCATTTGCACCTATGGTAGGAACTGATTCTCCTTTACTCTGAGGCACTGTTACCCTGTCAGAGCATAGTAGAAATGAGAACCGTCTGTAGTGTTTTATGTCCACTTTGCACAAGTGTAAACGATGACACAAGGTGCAAAGCTGTGGAGGATCTGGCATCTAAGTGTGCTGGCAATTCAGGAGGGGGCACTCGTCCCTCGCAGGGTAGTTCTACACTGCACCCTAAGCCCACGCTCTGACTTAGCTTTGAGCACAAGCCCCCTTCTATCCACACACCAATCAGTCTGACTCAGGTCAGCGAGCACTCAGGACCGAGGCCCTAAGACCCTGCTAGGGGAGATGGGTCAGAGCCCTAGGACCCTGCTAGGGGAGGTGGGTCAGAGCCCTAGGAACCTGCTAGGGGAGGTGGGTCAGAGCCAGAGTCCCACTGGGACTCAGGTCCAAGCCGTGTAATTTTGCAGTGTGGACACAACTCAAGCTGCAGACCCAAGGCAGAAGGTCTGCGTAGTACAGGATGGATGCATTAGCACAGCTTTGAGACGTGGGCCCAGCAACTGTTTACCCAGGTTTACAATGCAGTGTGAACCTTCAAGCGTGGACTTGGAAACACTAAGTCCACAAGCCCAGGTGCCCCAAATCCAGGCTTAGTGTGCAGTGTAGACACATCCTAGGTCTGCAAGGAGCCAGTGCCCCAGCCTGATGGAGAAAACAGAGGCCTTGACCACTTGGGGTCTTTAAAAATCCCAAGTACACTGATCCCAGCATCCTCTTTGGAAATTCCTGGAGGCAAACATCATGCTGATGCAAAGAAACTAGAAATGGGAGAGAGCCATTTAGGTCATCCAGCCCACTGCAGGATGGTCCCTAGATCCAGCTCAATCCAGTCCAGTTTTAAACAACTCAAACAACAGGACTCCCACCACTTCTTTTGGGAGACTATTCCACAGTACAATAGATCTGTCTGCTGGTGAGATCACCCGTTTCATTGCCGACCCACAGGGACTTACACTGGGGCAAACAAATTCCTTCTTTTATCTGAGTTTGGCTGACTCTGAAATGAGAAAAGGAGACACTGAATCTGCTAAAACAAGGAAATAAATCCAAACTTTGGCCCTGAGTCACACTGGAAAGGAGGGACTGGTTTGAAGGAGGGGGGAATCTGCCATGTCAAACAATATTAATAACAGCTTGAGTCAGTAATGAGGCCTCGCTGGCCTGCAATCACACTCCTATTTAATGCTCTGCATCTTGGCTCAATCATATTAGACCATCTCTGGTGTCCAAATATAGCTCCTTATCCCTGCCCGTGTTGGCCTGGGGGCCTGGTAATTGACTTCAGAGCCTTCCACCCCTAGGTCGCCAGCAACCAAAGTTATTCACCACTTGATGGCCCAGGTGAGCCGAGATCAGCAGGCCTCAAATCAGTTCTCAGCAGGGCAGGCGTCCACATCAGAAAAACTACCATCACAGCTGGCACCTTCACCGGCATTCTCAGCAGACAGTCTCAAGTCTAAATGAACCTGGAGACTGAATGACCCATTTCCCGTTGCCACTCCAGAGCAAGATCAAGGAATGCTGGCAGAGGAGGGGGAAGCTTGCTTTGCTGCTGCCTATGTGGTACCTGCCCTGGGGTGGGGGAATAGAGGATGAACAGAGAGCTTCATCTGTTGTCAAATTCATGTTGCTCTCCAGATTGTGTGCAACCTCTGCAGTGAAACAGGCACATCTCCCCCTTGCATGCTCTCCTCTTTTCTCTCTTTCTTTCCAAATAACTGGCGCTGCAGATTTTCCTTTTTTCCAGATTATCTCATATTTGGCACCTACGACATACACACAGATTTGGACTCGGTGCGTTTTTCATTCCCCAGTTCCCTCCCTGCTCTCAGTCTCTCTCGGGTATCTCCGGCTGCAGGCGCGCGCACGCACCCAATCTAGCCCCAATGTGTCAGCTGGTTTTAAGGAAATGCTTCCCCACAGCTTTAATCTCTGTTAAATTGCTGTGCAGCTCAGGGACTTGGAAAGGATTACTCAACCCTGGCCTTTTCATTTCGGGTAGAGTTGCTTTGTTTATTGTCTTTTAAATCTCTTTAACTCCCCTTCCCCTCCCCCCCCTTTACAACTAGGCCACAGAGCCACATCCCAAGAGGGCCTTGATAAAATAGACACAGTGGTGTTTGATCAGCACATTCCACCTTTCCATCCCCAAATCTCTCTCGATGAGGAGAGCCCCAGGCGCCCACACCTCCCCCAAACCAATGGGGGCCTCTTCTCAATGGCAGTGTCCTCTTCAGAGTCCTCCTAGGGCAAAAAGGCCCTTTTCTGAAGATGTCCCTCCTCACAGAGAGGGTCAGAGATTTTGCCTCCCCGGGCAACCATTTTTATCAGCTTTGAGTGGCTGCCTAGGTTACAGAGCAGTGGGCAAACAGCACTGGAGTTTGGGGTTCGGTTTGGAGAAGCACCCAAATGCTCAGACACTTCACCATGCCTTCTCTGAATTCCTGAACTCCTGGGACAGCAAAACGGGGCTGGGAACCTCGCTCACCTCACATCAGATTTCCTAGCACTTCTCCGGCTTCCCCAGTGGGAGCCAGGAAGGGCAGAGGCTACTTCCAAGAAAAAATAGTTTTTTAAAAAGTTATTGGAAAGCTTTGGAAGCCAAACCAAGACTCAGGGCAGGCTCATAGGAATACAGCAAATATCACACCCGATCAGATCTGAAGTCCATCTAGTCCCTGACAGTGGCCAGTAGTAGCAGCTTCAGAGGAAGGCTGAGTTCATGTTTTGGGGGAAGGTTCCTGGCTACTAGTTTGTCTTATCTGCCTTGGTTCCTCCATCCCTGCTGGGGAGAGTTCTGGAGAGAACAGCAGCCAGAAAATGGAGGGACAAAGGGAATGAGGTACTAGTACTGGGCCAGGGCAGGACAATGACTCTGTGGAGAGACAACATTAAACTGTGCTGTGTCCTCAGCCTAGAGTATATGAACGAAGGCACTGAGAGACCCCACGGGTGGAGACTGAGGGGACTAAACTAGCCCCAAGATAACGGTAGTGAAGGTGTGAGAGAATTGGTATGAGACTAATGTTTTTTTCCTGGCCCCAGGCATATGCCATGGGTCAGAATGAGACAAAGGTTATACCCCCGTCACGTGGCCGCGGTCAGTAGCCACTGACCCAATGGCTTCTGTTATAACACCCTTCTGCCCTTTACAAACCTGAGGACCCCCATACCTTTCCTGAGCAGACCCAGTCAAATAGACCCTCTTCTCCTTTGTGGGCAAGTGTGGAGATGGGGCTCTCAGTGACACCGGCAAATGAACTCTTTCCTTTCGTGATGACACACAGAGGGTCTTTCTAACCTCTCCAGAACCAGGGATTTGCTCAACTCCTTGCTCCACTGCCAGTTAGAGCTGGCAGGAAGGACAATCAGGCAAAAGAGCAAAGAGAGAAAATTAGTTTCATCAGCGCCAACCTCAAGCTGGTGGCTTTCTAAATATGACACATTTTGCTGGCAGCGTGCGGCTAGGACGACTTTCCAAGAGGCTGGGCCAGCACTGAAGGCACAGCATGTGCTTTCGAGGAGAAGCCACTTCACATCACTTTCATATCTGATCAAGGAAGATTTCCAGATGCACCAGGTATTGCAACGGAGCCTCACCTCCAAATACAACTCAGGGGTCGAGCGTGGAGGAGCCGGGGCCAGAATGAGAAAGAATTGGCTAATGAAGAAAACATTTACCAGGTTCCAGGAGCACCTATGATCTTCTACATTGAGTGTTCATGAGTTTTCTCTCTGGGTGTCTTCAGCAGAGGCCAATGACTGAATGGACATGGGAAACTGCGCTACTGAACTATCCTTTCACCTGCAGAAGAGGTCCCTGGAGCAGAGGATGTAGAGGGAGGAGTGCAGATGATTGCTCTGCCCCTGCCTGTCCTATAGCTATTCTGTGGCTAAGTGTCCGTCCCCCACATTTAATGGGTAAACGGAGGCAGAGACAAAAAGAGACTTGCCTCATGCAGCAAGCTGGCAGCAGAGTCTATAAGAGAACCCAGGAGTTCTGACTTTCAGACAGCCGCTCCAACACGTCTTCAGTGAGTCCACTGAGGAGAATAAAAGCTGGAGGTTTGGATGCTTTTCCTCATGAATGACCTGTTGACACAATGTGCGCACACACACACACACACACACTCTCTCTCTCTCTCTACCGGTGACAGGCTATTCTGTTATTTACCTTTTAATTTTCAAAGTAAAATTTACTGCCAGGGAAATTGCTGGCCTATTCAACCATCCTGGAGACTGACCATCTTCTACTTGTCACAAGAGGGCTGCAAACTGAGTGACACGGACAACCTCTTGAACCTCGATCCATGTGTTGTATCAAACCCATTGCCTCCAGGACTCAGATCTGCTCTGAGAGAGCTGTGTGGATTCCTTACCCTTTACCACGACCACTGGGCACTGTGACAGAGCCCCTTTCACCAAAGACGGCAAAGCAATACAATATAAAGAGATGAATTAAGCTGCACTACCCCTAAGAGGGAGCTCAAAAGAATTACACCCATTTCACAGAGGGGAATCCCAAGGCCCAGAGAGAGGAGATAACTTGCCCAAGGTGACAAAGTAAATGAGGGGAAGAGAAGGTGAGAGAACCCAGAAGTTCTAGACCTCTATTGTAAGCACAGAAAAACTCTGCTGCTCCCTGCCCTGGTGTAATGCTTGCCATGGGATGCCAGCAGGCGAACCTACCCTTTCCCAACAATTATATAAAAAGCAGATATCTACTGGACATAGAAAGGCTTCAACTGTAGAGGCATCTGGGCCCAGGTCATCTATCCCTGGAGCGTCTCCAGCTATTTTTGTGGTCCTAATGCATCCGTGTATGTATTACGTGCATGTGCAGAGCATGTGTTTGAATATATATTTGTGATGTGTACGTATGCATTTGTGCACACGTGTGTCTAGATACATTTGTGTGTCTGTATTCAGGTGTGTAGACTGAGTGTGTGAGAGTTGAGAGCAGAGGTGGGCAAACTATGGTCCGCGGGCCACATCCGGCCCACGGGACCATCCTACCCGGCCTTTGAGCTCCCAGCGGGGAGGCTAGCCCCGGCCCCTCCCCTACAGCCTTAGCTTGCTGCGCCGCCCGCGCTCTGGCCTGCCGCTCCTGCCGGGCAGCACGTGGCTGGCTCCAGCCAGGCGGCGGGGGTGCGAGCTCCTGCTGCTCTGAGCGGTATGGTAAGGGGGCAGGGAGCAGTTGGATAGGCGTGGGAGTCCCAGGGGGCGGGGGTGTGGATAGGGATCAGGGCAGTCAGGGGACAGGGAGCAGGGGAGGTTGGATAGGGGATGGGGTCCCAGGGGGCAGTTAGGGGCAGGGGGTCCTGGGAGGGGGCAGTCAGGGGACAAGGAGCAGGGGGGGTTGGATGGGTTGGGGGTTCTGGCAGGGGGTGGTCAGGGGATGGGGAATAGGGGGCGTGGATAGATGTGGGAGTCCCAGGGCGGTCTGGTGGGGGGCAGATACAGTTCAGGGCAGTCAGGGGACAGGGAGCAGGGGGGGTTGGATGGGGGTGGGGTCTCGGGGGATGGTTAGAAGCGGGGGGGTCCCAGGAGGGGCAGTCAGGGGACAAGGAGCAGGGGGTGTTGGATGGGTTGGGAGTTCTGAGGGGGGCAGTCAGGGAGCAGGAAGTGGGAGGGGGCGGATAGGAGGTGGGGGCCAGGCTGTTTGGGGAGGCACAGCCTTCCCTACCCGGCCCTCCATACAGTTTCACAACCCCAATGTGGCCCTCGGGCCAAAAAGTTTGCCCACCCCTGCTTTAGAGCACTCAAAATTGTAACATTAGTGACAAGAGGCACTAGATGGAACCATGAATACCAGAAACAGCTGAGACATGCTGCTCATCTCCCCAGACAAGAGGGCTCTTGCAGAATTAGTCATTACAAATTATACGAGTCTCTTCCTAAAGGATTAGGCTGGCACCCATCCAAACCAAAGGGAAGCCCTCAAAATCCCTCCATTGAGAAGGGCCTGGGGGTGTCTATGGATGTGATATGCTGGTTCATATGCACACGGCTCCCTTCTACTCCTCCCTCCCGGTTCCCCTGTCCCAGTGACAACATGGAAGGAAATTCCAGTGCTGCACCTAACACAATTCCCCTCGCACCATCTGCCAAGCCAACAGAGGCCAAGGAGCTACTATCCGGGCTTCAGGCAAATGACAACAGCTGCACAATCTCAGGGGGAGGGGATAAAACCTGTCCCCTAAAATGTCAGGTGCTCCCCTCCTGGTTTAGCCTGGCAACTGGACATCAAGGGACACAATATGCAGCAGCTGTGAAGCACACATGCCTCCCGAGGCTTGGAGAGGGGCACTGTGGAGGCGGTGAGGAAGGCAGGTGCCGAGGTGCCGCCTGGCAACAGGCAGCAGACGAGAGGCTGTTTGGAAGGCAGTAATGAAGCACACACCTGAGAAGAGAAATCCTAGAGCTGACCAATTCCAGCTCGGTCACCACTGGGGCAGGGATCCACAACCAGGCACTAATACACCTGGGGCAGAGTCCTGCCTGCCTTGAACTGGTGGAAAGGGGCAGCAAAGCAGCTGTGAACACCCTTCCCAGTGCAGAGCACCCCCTCACCAGGCACAAAGCCTCCCTCCTCAGAAGTTTCCAGCCCAGGAGATATTCTGGAGTGGATCAGGAGAGACAGGAGTGGATGAAGCAAGGACAATATTGCCCATCGATTCCACAGCTGTTGCAAGGTCCATAAGGGCCACAGGAGGGGGAGATGCATCGCCAGACTCATTCCCTAACCCAGGGGCATGCAAACTTTTTGGCCCGAGGCCCTCATCGGGATTCAGAAATTATATGGAGGGCTGGTTAGGGGAGACTGTGCCTCCCCAAACAGCAAGGTATGGCCTGGCCCCAGCCCCCTATCCGACCCCCCTGCACCAGGACAGGCAGCCATGCCGCCCGGCTGGAGCCAGCCATGCACCGCACAGTACAAAGCACCGGGTCAGGCCAGGCTCTGCAGCTGCGCTACTCCAGGAGCTCGCAGCCCCACCACCCAGAGCATTGCGCCGGCGGTGGAGTGAGCTGAGGCTGCGGGGGAGGGGGAACAGTAGGGGAGGGGCCAGGGGCTCAGGGGCCGGGCAGAACAGTCCCGCGGGCCTGATGTGGCCTGTGGGCTGTAGTTTCCACACCTCTGCCCCAGTGTCAGCCCGGCATCAGCATGCCGAAAGTTCAGTCCACATGCCTAGAGAGTTCTACAGCGCACCCCCCCAAGGACACATTCTTCGAGGTGCAGCCCAGCCAGCCACTCAGATGGATGGAGCACAGTGTGCTGGGAACTGCAGTGTGCAAGGACGGCCTGCCTGTATTAAAGAGGCTGGTTTCAAGAGGCTCCTTTATGCAAGGTGCATGTATCCTTTGGACATGTGGAAAGCTGCCCTGGAGCTGGTGAGCTTTGGGAACCTCTGGCCCAACAGTAGAGGTTTGCTACGTGACCCTTTGGTGCACAGCTGTGCTCTCCATCCAGGCTTTCCCCAGCAGGCTTGCTAGGCCTGCGGTAACCCTGAGGAAGCTGTTTGCACGTTGTTTACAGTGACGCTGTTGCCTATAGACTATACCACATCCGAGGCTGCCTCCTGTCACCTACTGCAAGGGTGGAACAGTCTAGCTGATAACGTTACTTCCCCTCCCCCTCCATCCTCCCAGGGCCTGCTTCAGCCCCTCATGAGAGATAGTGTAGTTTGGAACCATCCTCTGCCCAGAACTGCAGAGTGAGGACACAACCTAGCAGCAGTAGGCAGTTACTGCTGGCAAACTGAACCAACCTGCACATTCTGCTCATCTGTCAAGGAAACTCGGGGGATTGGACTGCTCAGCCCACATTAGGTACTTATCTGGGCCTATTACCATTGCATCTGAGCCCCTTTCAGGCTGTAATGCATTTATCCCCCAAAACACCCCTGCGAGGGACAGAACTGCTATTATCCCCACTTTACAGATGGGGGCGCTGATGCAGAGAGAGACTCGAGATATGTCTGCACTGCAATTAAAGTCCTGCACCTGGCCCATGTCAGCTGACTCGGGCTCCAGAGGCCAGGCTCCGGCGGGGCTGTAGAACTGAAGTAGAGACATTTGGGCGTGGGCTGGAGCCTGAGCTCTGGAGTCTGAGCTGAGGGTTGCAGATGAGCCCGAACATCTACACCACAATTTTACAGCCTGAGCCTAGACAGCATGAATAAGCTGAGCTGGGCCAGGCGCGGGTATTTCATTGCAGTGCACACTTACCCTGAGTGACTCGCCCAAAGTCACAAAAAAAGCATATGGCAGAGCAGGATCTGAACTCAGGTCCCAGCCTAGCAACTTAACCACTGGACCACGCTTCCAGCGGACCGGAAGTAGCCTGTCATCAGTTCAAATCCTGGGTAGGAAGTGGCAGGAACCAAAGGTTACCACCATCTGATCCTGGCTGCTGTCACATTCACCGAATAGACAGTCACAATTGTCTATGCAGTGGATGGCGCCCTCACAAGAGTTGTCGCTCTCAGAGGAAAAGCCAAGGAATTAACAGACCTGGAGGACTGACTATGCCGTCCTCCACAAGAAAAGATCCCGTCAGGTCAGGTGGCAGGGCACAAGAGAGGAAGGGAGGAAAAGTTGGCATGGCCGCTGCTTATCCTAGGGATAGCGGCTATTGGGGATTTCAGTCTCCAGGGCTGTCAAAGCAGCATTAAACGAATGAAAATAAATGTAGAGGAGGAATAAAAGCAAGAGACAGATAATCAGGTTGTGCACAATAATATTTGGATTTAAATATGCATGTAAATTAAAATGCAAATTAGGCACAGCCCTCCAGTGCCTGGCAAACTGCCATGTGGCTTTTGAAGCTATGCAGGTGGAAATCGCTGCTGCATCACAATCTCAATACAAACTAACCGCTCCCCCTCCCCCTTCACAATGGCAGTTTCACCACAGCTAGCTGCTCCATTTGTTTGGCTTCCTTTCCCTGCGGTTTCTTTCAGAGATGCTGAGCTCCATGTGACAGCTCTCTCCAACCAGCATCCTTCCTGCCTCACACTTTCCTGAAGACCTTCAGCAAAGGTGGTGGTGACAGCAGCCGTGGGGTGAGGGGGAGGGGAATAGCATGAGAACCCGGAAGAGTCACTGACAGCTGGAGCTTAAGGGAAATAAAATCTCAACAAGCTAGAGGCAGGCACAAGGGGTTAATTGCTTCTGGTCTGTTTTCAAGGCTCCACTGCAGGGGCACAGCTGCAGCGAGCCTAGAGACCTGGCAGTTTCACCTACAGGCAGCCGCACATCTCCAAGGGGAATACACTTTGTTCTGCAGTGCAGAGACAACTCGGGAGGACGGCAGTTCCTAGTCCTGGCTCTCGGACAAGAACTCGAGTCTGTGTTTGCAGCCCTTGGCTCCCTTGGGCAGGAAGCAGCTGAGTCGCCAAGCTATCATCGCCCTCCAAATCAAAGCTAGGTTCTTTTAGTCACAGGGCCAAATTCACCCCTGGTGTAAATCCATCCCGTTTCCAGCTCCCAACGGGATGGATTTGTTTAAGGGGAGAGCTTGTCTTTCTCTTGGATTGTTTCGTTCTGTCTCAGGTCCACGTGCAGCTTTGAAGTGATTTCCTCCCACACCAAACTCAATCCCAGGGAAGGACAGTCTGGATGACAGGTCTGTCCCACGGCCCCTTCAACACAGATGAGAGAAGCCACCTACCAAGACCCCACTGGGTAAGGGATTATCCAGTTTCTTTTCTGTGGGGCTCAGCCGTGGCCTGCCTCTCTGCACTCACATACAGGCCCTGGGCACATCTCTTCCAGGACGGCGCCCCATTACAGTCCCCACCCTGCTAGCAGATCCAGTTGTACTACGACTCGGAGCTATGAAAAAAATCAGACCTCATGGGCCTCACTTGGAGTGGTGAGTCCTCACCTCCTCATCAGAGCAGGCTTTCCTGCATTATCACTCTACTAGCTTGGACACAGAGCATCAGCTGAGCTGAGAAGTCCTAGCCTTTGTATCATGGCAACCAGTGGTGCCCTGGGGGCTTTTAAGAGTGGGGAGCAGAGCAGCCCCCACCCCAGCCACTCCTTCCATCTTGGAAAGGGAAGAGAAGCATCTCATTACCCCCCCCCAAAGACTGTGTGTGTGTTTGGGGGGAATTAAGTAGTAACACCTTCTCAGGGGGTTCCGAGAAGCTTTCTTTCTTTCTCCTACCACTGAAGGGACCCCCCGTGGCTCTCAAAGTCCACAGCTTCTTCAGACATCAGCTCTGCTCGCTTTGCCCACGCTCAGCAAGCAGGGTGCCAATCAATGCCCCTCCCGCCACAGGGCTGAGGGGGTAGGACGCTCCCCCGCTGCCAGGTAGGACAAACAATGGGCAGTCCCATAAAACGCCAGACCTCCGACGGCCCCACTAGGCCCCAGCAGAGAGCGCTCCTCCAGAGCGGGCCCTACACAGCCATACACAGGGAGGCAGTGCCCCACAATGGGGTCTGGCTGGGAAAGTGGTCCAAGGAGCCGTGATTGCATAGGCAGCTTAGAGTTCACAGTGGAGAGCGGCTAAGATGTCAGTGAGGGAGGGGGAAAGGTGCTGGGGCTTGAGGGGAGCAGCGGGGATGTTGCACTAGCTCTCAGGTGGTAAATCTGAGCTGGGAAAGAGGGACCAGGAGGATAAGCTTTTCAACTCAATTTCTCGGCTCTTTTATTGGACTCGGGGCCTCCCTGGGCCTGAAAGCCCCCTTTGTATTAATCCCACCGAGCATGGCTGCCTTGTTCTGTAACTCGTACCCCAGACAGCTGTGCTGTTGTGTAAACCTCACCCTCAGCAGCTGTCTTGGGATTCTGGAGCCCCCTTTGAGTTAAAGACACCCCCACTTCCAGGCAGCTGTCCAGGGATTCTGCAGCTTAGACGCTGTCTCCAGTCCCTACCAAAGGGCCCGATCCTGTGTGGTGTTGTGCTCAGCGTCAGTGGGAGCGGAGAGGGCTGAAGGAGCTCCACGCCTGGCAGGATCAGACCCACTGAGCATCTCACTGAGCGGATGGTCTCTCTGGGGTTACTCAGGTTATGTTAAACCCGGAGCGGGATGGGGCAAAGTGGATTGGCCTGCAGTGCATTTATGGCTTATTCTGCTGTTTCTTAGATGTCACTCAGCCACAGACAATCAAAGTTTGTCTACTGAGTTAACTGCAGCTGTCCTAGGCGGCTTCCCCTCCCTCAGTCCCACCAGGGCTGTTCCTCTCTGCTTACAAAGGTTACACACAGTTGGGATAAGGGGGACTTCACCATTTCCACATTCCACATATTGTAAACTCTGTGGGCTCATGGTTAGCGCAGGGGACTGGGAGTCAGCATTTGCGGGTTCAAAGCCTGGCTCTGCCACTGACTCACCCTCAGATCTTGGGCACGTCACTTGCATCAACAACATGGCCTCTCTTGGCGCCTCAGCTTTTGGGCACCCAACTTGACGTGCTTTGAGCCTGATTTTCAGAAGCCCTGAGTATCCGCAGCTCCCACTAAGGTCAGTGGGAGCTGAGCTCCTGCCCCTGCTGCAGCCTGTCCAATGGCAGAGACCCACTCCTCATGCGCTCGCACCCAATTGCTAAAAGATGCCCTTCAGCACCACCGGCCTCATGCCCTAGGACAGGTGGGGAGGGAAGGCTCGCTAGAGATCATGGAGTCTCACAGCAGGTCAGGAATGGTGGGGGTCAGAGGGAAGCAGAGTCATCAAAGGTACATGGAAGTGAAAGGGGAGTGAGCTGGATGGGGCTCTGTGCAGTTGACTTCACACAGGGCCCTCCTGGGGCTAGGCCCAAGCCTGGGGAGGGGCCCAGCACAGCTTTGGTATCAGATAACATGGCTTTCCTGTTTCCATGGAAGCTTTTGAATGGGAGGCCAACTGGAGCGGTACTAACCCCTGAGAGGCCAGGTCCTCAGGCCAAGGCACATCTCTGCAGCCCCGGCGTAATGCCAATGAACGGGTCCAGCAGCCAATGGCAGAATGTGTGTGTGTGATTCCCCCCACCCCATTCTCTACTTGTCCAAGTGTTACTACAGGCCAGGTCTCCCCCAAGCAAAACCACCCTAACAGCCTCTGCTGGCAGCTGTCGCTCCCACAATGAAGCAGCCCAGCTTGAGGTGTAGAGCAGGGGCGGCAGGGAGATTCCTGACAGGTAATGGCAGAAGCCGCAGAAGGCCTGGACACCCCGGCAGGGTCTGCGAGTGACAGGCTTGGAACAGGCTCTGGGGCGGAAAGGGGAGGGCACGAAGAAGAAGGCAGCTCTTCTGTCGTCTCCAACCACTGTCCCGAGCTAACAAAGCAACTGAACAATAGCGCTGGACAGGCCGACAGACGTTGCCTTGTAAGGCAGTCTGGTTAACTCCTGGCTGGACTGAGCTGAGTTGGGGGGCGAGAGAAGGGCGAGCTGCGTAACTCACTGGCCATACAAAGACCGCCCAGGGGCCCGTTTCAGCTGTAACACTCCACCCCACAATGGATCCATTTGCGTGGAGAAGAGCAGGGTGAGGAGGGAAGGTCATGGCCTCCAATGCCAAACCTGCACCTAGCAGAGGAGGGGACTGGGGAATGGAAAAATAATCAAAGAGCTGGAACAGAACAAAATCTCTTTAAAACAGGGGGGGGAATAAAGGCCCCGGCGCCGCTGCGGGAGGGGAGCCAGCTTCAATGCCTAATGCAGGATTAATCAAAAACAAGATAGAGCTAATGTAAAACAGGGCTCCAATTTCACAGTGGCTCCAGTCCATGACACAATTACAGCATCTGGTTACAGGGGCCAGAGGGAAAGAGCTCCTGATTCCTGCTAAGAGAGAGGCTGGGTGGCTGCCCCAGCAGGACAATAATTGCTGACACAGTACTGGAGTCCCACAAGCATCAGCACCGCAACGAAACAGCAAGCAATGCAGGCGCCATGTCCGCACTTCCACATCACCCCAATGGCTGCTTCTCTTAAGGAGACACTCTCAAGGCGGGTGGGCCCAAGATTAGGGTCAAAAAATGTTAGCAGTGTCCCATTTTACAAGCCTGGCAAACAGCTGAGGTAAGCGGGGAGGGGGATATTTTCTCATTCTACTTGCAGCAAGCTTTGTGGTCTCATGGGGCCACTTAATGAAAATTCTGCAGTGCCCCCAGCAGTTCCATAAGACTCAATAAATCCAAGCATAACAGACCCGTGACTACATTCATTCAGACACCAGCGGGTACAAAACCCGGGACCTTCAGCACCAGACCTCATCACATGAGCGAAGGGAGCAAAAGTTAGCTGTGAACAAGTAGCAGGCTGTTGCCCCCCTTGTGGGACAGCCACTAGAGGGAGACATAGGCAGACATATACTTTAGCCAGGATGTTACACAAGCATGTGCCCAGGGCTCTACTTACCCTCTGGACTCTTTGGAGGGATTTCAGCCATTACTGGTTGCGGCTTTGATTCTGGTTGGAGATGTTGACTGGTCAAGGAAGGCTCCAAATTCTCCACTTGCCTGACAGGTGGGACTGGGACCTCTGGAGACTTTGCCACCTGGATTTCTACCCGTTTGGTGGCAACGTCCGGCACAGGGGCACTGGCTGTGTCGGCTCTCCGCTGGGGCAGCTCCGGGATCTTTGAGGTGGGGGCTTCCATCCTCCGGACAGCGGGCTCCTGAGGCTTGCCTATAGTGATCTCAGTCCTTCTTGGAGTGGGCTCAGGGGGTTTGTGCCCCAGCCCCTCTGCTCTCTTGAGGCCGAACCTTGATAACCCTGGAGTGGAGTTTTCCACTTGCTTGGATGAGATATCAATGGAGATTTCTGTTCTTCGTGACACAGGCTCAGGGAGTTTGGGTCCGGAGAGCTCCACCCTCCTCAGAGACGACTTAGGTGACCTTTGGCCTGGAGAGTCTGCATGTCTGGCAGGTGTCTCTGAATTCCTGGCACTGAGATCCTGGAATTTCTGTGTGGAGCTGGATACGGTGGACCTGAGGAGAGGGTTCGGGGTCCGTCTTTGCGGTGTGGAGGAGTTTGGAGACTGGTCTACCTCCTCGACCTCGAAAGATCGCTTCAGAGCTGAAATACATGAACGGAATTCAGAATTTAACAACAACAGCATCTTCATGAGAGGATCACAGCACACTTTACCAATGTTCATGAACTTTCAAGACCTCCCCCCCGCCCCATTCAAGAAGTGGGTAAGGATCAGTACCCCCGCTGAACACCTGGGGGAACTGAGAAACAGAGAGCTTATGGAACTTACCAAGAAACACAGCGAGTCAGTGCCAGAAATAAGACTAGAATCCAGGAATCCCTATTCCCAGAAATCTAACCACTCAACATGTAGGCCTTGCAACTTGAGTATCTTTTACACCTCTAGTACAGGTTGCCACCTTATTAGTATTCTCCACTCACCCTAGGGGTAATGTTTTGTCTCCTGCTTTGCACAGGTATAAATGACTTCACAAGGTACAAGGCAGACTGGAACCAGGTCCTAATGGGGGCCTGCTGGCTGGCTTTAGCTTGGTTACACTCTGAGTAGCCAGCCACTGCGATTCCACCTCAAAGGGCGCAGAGGTACATATACAACTTCTGAGGGTTGAGTGGTTCACTTGGAGCAAAGTAATCCAAACCCACCCTCATGAAAGTGTCCAAAACAACTGTAGAAGACCAGGAAATCCCCGATAAACATACCACTGAGAGAGACGCTTATGTTATATTTTAATAACAAGGGATCAGACTCTGAATAAATCTTCTATAACAATACTTTGTATTTCTCAATAGCCTTCTACCCGAGGATCGCAATGCGCTTTTAAAACGTTAAGGAATTTAGCTTCACCACAGCCACTTTGGGGCAGGGATGTGCCGGTGGGGCCTCTAGACACTATTACAGAACCAACCATGATCAGCCTCATTTTACTGATGGGGAAACTGAGGCACAGAGCTGCTAAGTGATTCATCCAGCATTGCACACCAACAGTGAGTTCTGGTTCTCAGGCTTAGGCTTCAGTGTGACCTTAGCATGGAGTGCTTTGGTTTAATCAATAGACTGCAGAATGTCTTTACACCACTGCTTTCAGTCATTCGCATACCAGAGCTGAGTAATCAGCCTGTCTGAGAGACGCTACAAAGCTGCATGTTATTGGAAGTGAAGTTTTCTGGTGTTCTTGCTGTCCCAGTCTCAAGGGGCCCACAGCATTCCCTCTGGCCCCTTTAACACATGGAGGCAGTTTTCCCACTAAGAAGGCAACTCTGAAATCCACGACCCAGGAATCTGTCTGGGGAAAGCCAATAAGTATTGCGTGGCCCCAGAAACCTGAGTTCGCTGGACCTGCACTTCAGAATTCAAAGGAAGCACAGAGTATCCTGGCAGGCTGGGTCCATCCACATCAATCCATCTCTCTTCCACTAACCATTATTATAAACTCCTCCAACCTGATGATCCCACCCCACAATAGTCCAGGGTCAGATCCCAGCCTGGTTTGTGTCAGACTGGCCAGGCATGACTGACCCTGCCCACCCCTGGTGTTAGCCCCTGTTAAAGGAATAGGCACCTGATGAGAAGGCATCAACTTCACGGCCCCATACAGTGGGTCCCTGTATGTCAGGCACAGGGAGCAAGAGGTGAACAGCACACGCACAGCAGGAGGGAAAGTGGGAAAGGGAAAGAAGAAAACATAGCTACTCTCGATTACTCAGCCTCCCTGTGCTACAGTAATGCCCTAAAACCCACTTACTTAACAACACAGCACCCTTAGCCAGGGGACCAGAATTCACGGAAGAGAAACAAGCCCTGGTGTCTCCCCACCTGCCACATGCAATGACAGGGACAGGCCAAGGAGGTGTGGAGAAGGCATCAGCACCAAATCCTGCTTCTCCTCTGTGCATGAGCTCCTTGGGGTTGGGACTCCACTGAAATTTGAGAGCAAAAGAGGGTAGAGTCAGCATGCAGCTGCATGAGCCCTTCCAAACCTGATGGATGCTCTGACCAGGAGCAGCTGCCTAAAGCAGCCTTAGCTCTTGCTAGGTCCCCTAGGAGCCTGCTACTGTGCAATTGCAGAGATAGGGACAAAGGACAAGAGAACCCCAGGACAGATCAGTGTCTTTCTAGTCAGGCAATGAGTTAGGTCTGCTACCTGCCAGCTCCTCCTTAGAAAACACAGGGCCAGTCTTGGAAGTAGCAGCCCTACCGTGGCGGCATAGCCAATAGGGGGCCATCTGCCTTTCTGTAATAGGATGGCTATTGAATGGTGCCTGCTGCCCTGCCCCCCAGATCAGGGTGCACTTACTCCTTTATCTCAACAACAATTAGGCAAAGGACCAGGTGCTGCAATACTCATGTCTAAGTCTGGCCCATAAACGACGACACATATGCTGCTCAGGAGTTGTCCCATCAGCTTGGTCCCATATATCCCAGAAGCAGAGGTGCTTGTCTTGACTGTGAGGCATAGAATCATAGACTTTAAGGTCAGAAGGGACCATTATGATCGTCTCGTCTGACCTCCTGCACAACGCAGGCCACAAAATCTCACCTACTCACTCCTGTAACAAACCCCTAACCTATGTGTGACCTACTGAAGTCCTCAAATCGTGGTTTAAAGATTTCAAGATGCAGAGAATCCTCCAGCATGTGACCTGTGCCCCACACTACAGAGGAAGGCGAAAAACCCCCAGGGCCTCTGCCAATCTGCCCTGGAGGAAAATTCCTTCTCGACCCCAAATATGGCGATCAGCTAAACCCTGAGCATGAGGGCAAGACTCACCAGCCAGAATTCTCTGTAGTAACTCAGATCCCACCCCATCTAACATTCCATCACAGACCATTGGGCATATTTACCACTAATAGTGAAAGATCAATTAATTGCCAAAATTAGACTATCCCATCATACCATCCCCTCCATAAACTTATCAAGCTTAATCTTGAAGCCAGATATGTCTTTTGCCCCCACTGCTCCCCTCAGGAGGCTGTTCCAGAACTTCACTCCTCTGATGGTTAGAAACCTTCATCTAATTTCAAGTCTAAACTTCCTGATGGCCAGTTTATATCCATTTGTTCTTGTGTCTGCATTGGTACTGAGCTTAAATAATTCCTCTCCCTCCCTGGTATTTATCCCTCTGATGTATTTATAGAGAGCAATCATATCTCCCCTCAGCCTTCTTTCGGTTAGGCTAAACAAGCCAAGCTCTTTGAGTCTCCTTTCATATGACAGGTTTTCCATTCCTCGGATCATCCTAGTAGCCCTTCTCTGTACCTGTTCCAGTCTGAATTCATCCTTCTTAAACATGGGAGAGCAGAACCTCACACAGTATTCCAGATGAGGTCTCACTAGTGCTTTGTATGACGGTACTAACACCTCCCTCTCTCTACTGGAAATACCTCGCCTGATGCTTCTTAAGACCGCATTAGCTTTTTTCATGGCCATATCACATTGGCGGCTCATAGTCATCCTGTGATCAACCAATACTCCGAGGTCCTTCTCCTCCTCTGTTACTTCCAACTGATACGTCCCCATATTATAACAAAAATTCTTGTTATTAATCCCTAAATGCATGACCTTGCACTTTTCACTATTAAATTTCATCCTATTACTCCAGTTTACAAGGTCATCCAGATCTTCCTGTATGATATCCCAGTCCTCCTCTGTATTGGCAATACCTCCCAGCTTTGTGTCATCCGCAAACTTTATTAGCACATTCCCGCTTTTTGTGCCAAGGTCAATAATAAAAAGATTAAATAAGATTGGTCCCAAAACCAATCCCTGAGGAACTCCACTAGTAACCTCCCTCCAGCCTGACAGTTCACCTTTCAGTAAGGCCTGTTGTAGTCACCCCATTTAACCAGTTTCTTATCCACCTTTCAATTTTCATATTGATCCCCATCTTTTCCAGTTTAGCTACTAATTCCCCATGTGGAACCGTATCAAATGCCTTACTGAAATTGAGGTAAATTAGATCCACTGCGTTTCCTTGTCTAGAATGTATTAATCCCAGAGTGGAGAAGAGGAATATGCTGCTGTTCAGCAAACACCTGAATGCCCAGTGGCCAGATACATCCCTAGTTCACACACATTCTCTTAGGTACTTATCTGGGCCCCATCCCTGTGGTATCGAAGCACCGCACAGTCTTTAGTAAAAAGAACGAGGAGTACTTGTGGCACCTTAGAGACTAACAAATTTATTTGAGCATAAGCTTTCGTGGGCTAAAACCCACTTCATCGGATGCATGCAGTGGAAAATACAGTAGGAAGATATATACTCACAGAGAACATGAAAAAATGGGTGTTGCCATACCAACTATAACGAGAGTAATCAGTTAAGGTGGGCTACTATCAGCAGAAGAAAAAAAACTTTTGTAGTGATAATCAGGATGGCCCATTTCCAACAGTTGACAAGAAGGTGTCAGTAACATAGGGGGGAAAATTAGCATAGGGAAATAGGTTTTCATGAGGTAGGAAAGGGCTACTCTCCCCGTTACACAGGGGTAACTGAGGCACAGCGGCACCAAGGGTACATCTCAATTACAATCGCAAGGTGTGATTACAGCTAGTGCCGATATACCTGATCTAGATTTATTTTAGCTATCTTGGGCCCTGGAAGCCATGGCAACATGAGCTGTACAGGACCCAACCAGAAACCTGGTAATTCCTCCCAGGACTAGCCCATGCCACTGCGGCTTACTGTTTTGGGACCCTTGCTAGCTAGATTACAGCTGGCTCTGCTCTGTCTTCCTGAGCTAGGATCCTTGTGCCTACAGTCTCGACATATCCTAAGTGCCCAAGGTCACACAGGAAGCCTCTGGTGGGGCAGGGAATGAACCCTGATCTCCAAGTCCTAGACCAGTGCCCTAACCACTGGACCATCCTTCCCCTCCTTTCTCCTTTGGAAAAACTCTTACAAATGTTTCCCTGCAGCGGAGCGTGGATCCCCTGCATTCTGTCTCCTGGGGGAAGCTCTTTGAACGCCTGAACCCAGAGGAGAAGAAAGAGAGGCCTGTGAACTCTCAGTCCCTCTGACACATGTATTTGTCAGAGCAGCAGCCTCCCCGCTCAGCAATGGGAACCATCTGCTCCAGCTTTCTCCAGCATACAGGGTCAGGAAAGCATTCCACGTGGCAGGAACTCCAGCGCCACTTTGCCAGCAGATTGTAAATGCAGCTGCTGACACACCGCCGCCCAACCATTCGTTAGTTACACTTATGTTCAGAAGGTTCCTCCTCCCCTCGCCATGAGCTTGAGTGCTGCAAAGTACAGGCCAGCCAACTGCTGGGAAAGCGCGCAGCTGCAAGATAGCACGGGAAAGGTGGGTGTGGGGCTGTGATGGAGATTGCACCGATTTGCTGCAGCAGCTCAGTCTCAGGGGTTATCCTGCAGGGAGATGGTGGAGCCCTGTACAGATTAAACAGCCATGCCCACGCTTGGGTCTGCTATGAGCAGAACCGGATTTGAGGCGCGTGGAAGCTGCATGTCTTACCGGCATAATCTGCAGCGCCTGGGGTCGCCATGAGCCCCACGTTTCAGGAGTGGCTGGAGTTTTAGGACCAATTCAAAGGGGTGTACAAGGGAGTCTGCTGATGTCATATCTTCCAGGCCCCTCGAAGTGGGTTTGAATTCCCATGCGGTCATCAACACGGCCCTTACGCATCAGTTAGGCTGGGTTGGCCATGCTCAGAGGTAACATGTAAGGGGCGAGGGGAAGGGTATTTACACATTGGTGAGTGGCTGCAAGTCTGGGAAGGGACAAGATGATGCAAGTTACACCACCTTCAACTCCACGAGCAGGGCTCGCGGGACCCAGAGACGCTACAGGCCCCACTGGTGAGGTGCTGTAGGGATTAGAAACTTCTGTTTTCATAAACATCTTCCCAAGAGGGGGCACTAGAGCATGATCATGGCTGCTCAATATTCACGTGGGTGGAGCCCCAGGGCTCTCGCTTGGATGCTTTGCACTATACCCTCGCCAGGGTGTAGGGAGAGAGTCACTCTCTCTGGAGACCCCTCTTACTCAGCAGTCCACAGGATACATTCCCCCTCCCACAAGCCTCAACCGTGTGCACTCCCTGAGAGGGATTGGTGGGAAGCAACAGTGGCCTGGGGACCAGACTGCCACTGGCAGCCTCTCCCAGTAGCCATGCATGGGGCACCACAAGGAAGGCAGTATCCAGCAGCTGAAGAATCCACAGACACCTCTCCCCCAGCCAGAGCAGCCATGAAGGGGGGGAAGGCCAGTCAGTCTCGTAGTTTTAAGGCACTGGACAGGGACTCAGGAGATCAGGTTCAATTCTGAAGTCTGCTACAGGCTCCGTGTGTGATCGTGGGCAAGAGACAAACTCTCAGCGCCTCCATTCCCTTCGCTGCAGCACAGGAATCACGATCCTTCAACCTGGCCAACAAGACAATTCCAAAGCCGTTGAGAGGCTAAGGCCTGCGTGATACACAGACAGTGCAGCGAACGGGGCCCCAGACGGACGTTGACAGATGCAGTTCTGAAGAAGCCAGGATCAAGAATTTTAGGTAGGAGCCTTAGTTATTGGGGGAGAAAAAGGGGGGGGAGGGGTGAGAGAGGGAGTGTGCTGCAGTCTAACAGGGAAAGATACCTAACCAGACATGCTACTCAAAGAGAAGCAAGAGCTCATTAAATATCACTTTTCCCTACCCTGAAGTGACAGTTAACTCTGGGCTGCTCCGTTAGCATTTTTATTCCAATAGCATCTCCAGGCACTGTACAAACACAGTCTAGCCAGTCCCTGCCCTACCAAGCTCTCTACAGGATCATACTGACTCCTGCATCAGTACAGCAACTCCACTGCAGGCTGGGAACCCTGCTCTGTTATTTGAACATTGCACTTAACCTGCCCGGTTCGTGCATTACCGCCAACTAAGATAAACAGCTGTTTGCATACTCTATGTTCCATGCAATGAGAGGTATTACCTCATGAAACAGGTGAAGTGCCTCTTCAGTTGGAACTACCATTCAGAAAGCATCAAGTCTTTATTGCTCTCAAGAACCAACTGTGCAATACGGAAGGAGGGTTTCCGAAGCACTGAGGTACAGACCACAGCATCCACACGAAATCCCCAGACCGGCACCGACTCCAATCACAATCAAAAGCAGCAATACCCGGCCTCTTCTAGCACCCTCTACCCCAAAGTGCTCAGATACTATGATGGCAGGCCATGTAAATCAAGATCAGATGAGCTAGATTGCTTCATCCACCGCTCAAATGCAGACCATGCTGGGGTGGACTACGGCAGCTGTTTAACACAACACAGCAACACTTCAGGGCATGCCGCACAAAAGACTCGTCCAATCGAATCTTCAGGGGGAAAGGGGGCGAGGTTGGCACATGGGGTGTGGCATGCAGCCCTGGAGCACCCCAGCAGTGCCTGGCTCCCTCCCAGCATTCTTCCCATAAACGAAGCAGCCACTGTCCCCCAGTGATGCCATTAACCAGAGCGACAGAGCCGAGCCCCACTGCTGTGCATTAGACCCCTGCCACAGGCAGGTCTTTCCACCAGCAGCCCGTGCCTTGCGACTGATCAGCTCAGCACAAGAACGTCCCTCCAGGGGTCTTGCAATTAAGCAGCAAGCAAACCTCAGAAGGGCTGGGAAAGGATTGTGTGTATTGTATGCAGTGCCGTGAGGAAGAACACCATCTCCCAGGCTGGCAGCGCGGACTTGAGGTGAGGAACAATGGGAGGAAGCTACCAAATGTCGGGCTTCAGGGTGTAAGCTGAAGGCCTGTGGGATTCAGGAAGGCCCCTGTGGGGTTTGGCTGGAGGCATTATAGGATTTGTTGCCTAACTTTGAGGGGCAAGTGCAGTCCAGCAGAGAAGGGCTGGGAGTCAGGAGACAAGGCGCTACTTCCAGAGCACCGATTCACTATGATCTTTTGTGCCTCACTTATTCAACCCATAAAGTGGAGCTAACGACATCCACCTTTGTTATAGGCCCCTGTGATCTGGGAATGAAAGGGGACATGCTAGGCAGCATCTCTCAGATATGCTAGGCTACTTCTGGAGGCGTGATATTGGACAGATGGACCAGAAGGGTTGGCTATACTGGGTCAGGCTATCCCCTGCCCCATTCCGAACCCAGAGTGAATTATCTCTGCTGGGGCAAAAGAATCCTTGTAATGAAGGCAGAGGGAAGAATGGGGAGGAATTTAATACTCTGGAGCAGTGGGTCTCAACCTTTTCAGGTTGGCAGCTCCATAGTTGAAGTCAAAAATTTTCCCACCCCTTTTTTATCTCTTATAAGAGAGTGAACAATCTATCAAGGATACCAATGCTAAGCCTAAATAATAAAAATTCCAAAAACAGACTCCAACGAGAGACTGCTGAATTGGAATTAATTTGCAAATTGGACACCATTAAATTAGGCTTGAATAAAAACTGGGAGTGGATGGGCCATTACACAAAGTAAAACTATTTCCCCATGCTTCTCCCCCCACAGTTCCTCACACCTTCTTGTAAATTGCTGGAAATGGAACATTTTCATTACCACTACAAACAGTTCTTTTTCTCTCCTGCTGATAATAGCTCACCTTAACTGATCACTCTCCTTATAGTGTGTATGGTAACACCCATTGTTTCATGTTCTCTGTGTATATATATATATATATATATATATATCTTCCTACTGTATTTTCCACTACATGCATCAGATGAAGTGGGCTGTAGCCCACGAACGCTTATGCTCAAATAAATGTGTTAGTCTAAGGTGCCACAAGTACTCTTGTTCTTTTTTCCTAAATAATTGGTTGCCTGAGGTTGACAGAGAGCATTTGGCCTGTTCTCTACCAGTGGCATATAACAGTTTTTAGTCTTCTAAGGGCTGTAGTGCTGTGGTTGAATTCTGGGTGCTGGCTTGGTGTGGGGGTGGTGTTTAGTGGCCTGCAGCAGGACGTGCACAAGATCAGACTAGATGATCAGTAGTCCGTCCTGGTTTTAAACTCTGACTGACTAGCCAGTCCCAGTACACCAGACTCCACCCCTCTCCTCATTCAAATCCCTCTGGTGAGCCATTTCTTCCAGGAAGCCCACCATAGAAAACCACATGTATTGTTAAAAAACACTGGGCCTGTTCAGTCTGGAGAAAAGAAGAAGGGGGAAGGGGGAGCTGATAATAGTTTTCAAATCTGCAAAGGGCTGTTACAAAGAGGTAGGGCTCAATTGTTCTCAGTGTCCCCTGAAGGCAGGACAAAAAGTAATGGGCTCTCTTTGCAGCAAGGGAGATTTAGGGTAGAGATTAGGGAATCTTTCTAACTCCAAGGGTAGTTAAGCTCTGGAACAGGCTTCCAACGGAGACTGTGGAATCCCCATCATTGGAGGTTTTTAAGACAAACCACCTGTCAGGGATGGTCTAGGTTTACTTGGTCCTGCCTCAGTGCAGGGGACTGGACTTGCTGACCTCTCAATATCCCTTCCAGCCCTACATTTCTATGATGAGAGCAGCTGTGAGCTGTACACTACTATATAGGCCCAGGTGCATATTAGAGGTGGTGCAGAGTCGCACTGCCTCAGGGAGGAATCTAGGAAGGATTCTACCATAGGCTCCCTCATCGGTCACTCAGGGGTGTCGTACACTTACAGGACACTCCAGGAAAAACACATGGTCTGCAACCGCACCTGGCTACTGCTAAGGAGAATGGGGAGAGGTTCTTGTGCCCTGCCTTCCTTAAGCCCCTATGGGGCAGCCAAGCAAGTGTTAGCCCCAGGCTTAGCTTCTCGTGTGTGCTCTTTCAGGCAGACTCTGTCTTGCTAGCCAGGCCTTGTACACCACCACCAAGCACATTACTGATGCTCAGCAGTTAATTCTTGATGAAATCATCAATGTCCTATTCAGAACAGTAATTAAAAATAAAGGTCCAGACTCCAAGAGCTTTTCCAAACTATCCAAAGCCTTCAAGTCTCCAGTGCTGGGCTGGAGAGCCCAAGGGCACCAGTTTTTCTGCCATTTTCTTTCCTGTTTTGTGCCTCTAATGATTAACCCCTTTCCCCCCAATCTCTATTTTATAAAAGATTGATTCAGGGTCAGTCTGAGTTTTGGATGAAGGCACAGTAGAGAATAGGAAAGCAGAAAGTATGATTCAAATCTGAACTGCTCACTGCACCACCCTCTCTACACAAGACTGCTGTGGGGATAGGGTGGAAGTAGGTCAGATGAGGACACCATCATTACCCGCTGCCACTGTTGTGACAGACACTACCGCAGTTCTGTGAGCTGGGAGTTTTAAACCATGCTCATCACTATGATCTCTGAGTGCTTCAACCTCATCTTATTCCCTTGGACCGAGCGGCCTGCTCATGTAAAGACAGATGCGTCTGGAAGATCAGACATTCCAAGGTAAATAATGTTCTCCCAACAAATGTGATAGCAAAGGAAATGGCAACATTTTGATGAGTATTGGAAAGTTTCTTTATTTAGGCAATACTCCATTTGTGGATCTCACTCTATGAGCAGGCTGCAAGATTTACGTTCCTTTTCTGGTAACGTGCCGTCTATGCGAACAGCTCTGCCAATCACGCATGGGAGTGGATTGTGAAGCTGACTCAATGTTTCAGCAGAGTTTAGTCTGCACGAAAATCACCAGCACCACAGGAATTAAAGATTCTGGAATCAGAATTTCAATGGTTACTTAGCTGTTGACCAGCACAGCCAATGAGAGGCTGCGGTGCAATTATGCTAGCTCTGCAATGCTGACAGAAGGATTCAATAGTTTGTCATAAACTCACCAGATTAGGATTTGGGACAAGGCACGTGGGATATACTCTAGTTTCGCAGAGACGTCAAAGGGAGTTCCACAAGCAAGTAGAGGGGAACATGGCCTGATAACGAACTACTGGGGGATGTTCTCTGGCCTGCGATATGCAGGAGGTCAGAGTAGATGATAACAATGGTCTATTCTGGCCTTGAAAATCTCTGAACCTGCAACTTTCCCTCAGGTGAGTATTCCCATGGAAGTACTTGGGTGAGGAGGAACGAACAACCTGTGTGACTAAGGGCTGTAGGTTCAGACCTATCGGGCTCAATCCTCCAAGGTTCTGACTCTTCTAGCCATGATCCAGCAAAGCATATGCCAAAATCAGCACTTCCGTTGGCATCGCTCATGCACTTCAGTGCTCCGCTGGATCGGGGCCGGAGTGGTCAGTTTGTTGCAGGACCCAGTCGATATGTGCAGTCCTAAGGGGTGATTTGCAGACTCATTTTTCGGTACCATAAACCTCCCTGAAAGTTCCTGGAAACTAGAGAGAACCAACTCCATTGAACCAAGATCAGACCAAGGGTGCGGGTTAGGCAGACAGTGGTCTGAAAAGACCAGCTGAATGTAACAGAAAACAATTACTCTTTGGACCAGCCCATAGAACCTCACAGCCCAACCACAGAATTCCATAGGACTGCTCAGAACTCCTACACAGCCCGATTCGAGTCCACCCAAGTCAATGGGTGTCTTCCTGCTGACCTTACTGGGCTCTGAAGTAGGCCCACAAAAAGGATTCTACAGGCTTTGAGAGACGTTTTTATAGAACCCCATTGGTTTCATCTCTATTAATCACTGCAAGCCTCTTCCATAAAGACAAGCAGGAATACCGGGTCATGAAAGCAGAGAGCTGGTTGGTCCGACTGAAGAGGTTTTCAAACCAGCCCAGGAATGCAGAAGACGACTCCAAAGACACAGAACAAAAGTGGACTGTAGTCCACGAAAGCTTATGCTCTAATAAATTTGTTAGTCTCTAAGGGGCCACAAGTACTCCTGTTCTTTTTGCGGATACAGACTAACACAGCTGCTACTCTGAAAGATACAGACTGTTGAGCAGCGCAGGAGGGACCCACCCCAACTCCACTTTAGTCTTGGGCAGGGCAAGTATTCCATGCTCCTGGCGTGAAGGAAGGAAAGTGGCTTTGACAAATGGGCCTTGCATTTCTGCCCTGCAAGCGGAAGCACGTTCCTTTGGGCAGATGCTTCTAATCTAAAGCATCATGGGACCCGAGATCACCTTGGCTTTAGGGCTGCGTCAGCCCATCGCTCAAACTTTCACCTTCTCAGCTTCCCAGATGCTTTGCTTGCCTCTTTTTCTGGCTCTTTCCTGCTCAGCGTCACCACACCCCTGCACACAGCAGCTGAGCAAAGAAAAGGGCAAGAGAGAGAAAGGGGAAAAAAAAGACCTCAGGAAGCAAAACAATCCCAGAAAAAAAAAAAAAAAAACATGGGAGAGTTTAAAAATAGCCAGCGCAGCCCGGAGCCAAGAGAAGGGAAGTAAACAGCCCGTGTTCCAAAGGACCCGCCTCCTGGCTTCCTGCAGGGAAGTTGGCTTATTAATTAAAACAATAACAGCCAAATAAAGGCCAATGCCGTAGATCAGCCCTGCAGGCAGGCCCTGGGTGCTAGTCCTCCTGGGTGCCTAGCACAACACAGTACCAAAGGGGATGCGTCTACAGATTCGTTGCATGGTTCTCCCACCACTGCATGGCTAATACTCATAGGGCCAGATTTTTAGAGGCATTTAGGCACCTAACTCCCCTTTAAAAATCTAGTCCTTACCCCCTATGTAGCCCCCCCGCCCCCAACTCCTTCATTTCCCAAGACAGGGATTCATTTATAAGTGGTCTAATAGCAGCACATTCCACCAACCCAAATTTCTGCCTTTCCCCTGCAGATTCCATTATATTTTTCTTCCCTACCTGTGACAGGGCAGAAACCTCCCTGCTCCAGCCTGCACCGCAAATCAATTATCAACAGCACTGACCTCTCAGGAGTGCATATTCTGCACTTATTCCACACGGGGCCTCACCCTGAAGACCTTAGGCAGTTTCCAGAATATCATTGTGTGTTAAACTGCTGCCAAGTTCTACCCTAGAGGTGGCTGCATATTAGTGCTGGGTGTATTTATGCCTGTATGCATTTTGTAAAGCCTCTGGGATGAAAGACACTTGTAAATGTACATTACTGCTGTTACCTGTACAGGATGCAGTATACTGATGTATGATGACTGGCTGCCTTGTGCTTGCTCACTTTATCAAGGACAGACTGTCCATGATAGTAGGAAGAGATAATAGAATCTCTTTCTCCCCCTTCTCCCCCCAAAAGCTGTCTGTGTTTGTGTTGACAGTGCAACATCTGCATAAAGCCAAGTAGCATACAGCCACAAAAAAGGTGTTTCTGTTTTCTGGTGTGTTTTTGTTTACCCAGTTTAAAAGATAACATGAGCAGCTCCAGCTCTGTCTAAGTGCTGGATTCTGCCCGGTGTATCATCAGGCCTGCAGGGGCTTCAGCAGAGAATGCTTCTAGGAGCGCCAAATGCAGTGTACATTGGCATGTCCTTTGCAATACCCTTGGACGGGATCCATCTTGATCAAGGCCGGCTCCAGGCACCAGCTAAAGAAGCAGGTGCTTGGGGTGGCCAGTACCAAGGGGCGGCACTCCGACCGCTTTTGGGGCAGCACATCCGGGTCTTCGGCGGCGGATCCCTCAGTTCCTCTCGGAGCGAAGGACCTGCCGCCGAATTGCTGCCGAAGAGTGGAGCAGCACGATTGCGCTGCCGTGGCTCCCCCCTCGCCCCCCACTTGGGGCAGCAGAAAACCTGGAGCTGGCCCTGATCTTGATCCCCCATCTGGGCTCAGCAAGCAAAACTATCCTGTGGGTGGGGGGGGAAGGGGTAGCGACCTGAAACCTCACCCTCACCTTACCATCCTGGCCCCCACTCAGGGACTGGCTTTACGAGGGTAACTGGGTGGTCAGAGTGAAAACGATCATGATACTGAAAAAAAGAATCTCCCCAGTGTGGATTCCCAGGGGAAAAGCAGCTGTCTCTCTCCAAGGCACCTTGCTGTAATCAGCCTAGTTTACTACACACAAATGCAGCAACTCTTTGCTCCTATAAGGAAATGCGTGTTCAAACAGAAAGTCGGGGCACAGCTTCCTTTAATACAGTAAATGGTAACGTGTGTGTATGCATGTGTTCCTTGGTCCTCGGAAAATGCTTTGAAATATGTAAAGGAACAGATTTGTATTGTGGGTTTCATAATTTCCCTTCACTGCTCATGCTCTCTCCCACCAAAAAATCCTTCTCTAAAACCCACTTCCCCCACAAAGCCTTCCGACCTGGCGGTTCTCAGCTTTAATCACTCCACATCCCATCTCGATGGAACTGTTGTCTATGTTTCTCAGATCTCTCCTAAGGCTTGATCCTGCAAACGCCAGGAGGCAGAGGAGTGTAGACACTATACAACCTGACTCTGCCACCTACACTCACACTGTGGGGCTCCTGTAAGCACCGCGCCCAGTAACGTGAGGTGGCAGGACCAGGCCCTGCGATTGTGAGTATTACGTTGGCACAGGAAACGTGTCCTGCTCTATGACTGTGCACCAGCGTAACTGTGCACACTGCAACCTAAGTGATGAACAATCATTTTTGTGCATCTCCCAGCCTGTCCACCCCTCCCACTGCTGCACAGAGGTCATTGTAACGCTGACTTTGCGACAACTCAGGGCACGCCTGTCATCACACACCATGGAATCATAAGCTAAGAATTAGGATCTCCCCGTGAGGGTCACACAGAGAGGAGGAAACAGGGCTGAGCAACAAAGTTCTGGGAAAATCCCACTCGTTTGCAAAACAGACAAATCATCAAAAACGAAGTCAGGGGCAAAGCATGTGCCTTTCTCCCAGAGTGAAAGACTCTCTGTAGGGCCTGATCCAAACTCAATGAAGTAGATGGAAAGATTCCCATTGACATCAGTGGGCTCACTGGCTCCTGCCCTCCCCCGGGCTGCAATACAAATCTTTGCTGGGTTTTCATGAGAGAGCTCCCCCCACCCCCAATCTGTTCTGTGCTACGTGAAATAACGTCCGACATCAAACACCCTGTTTTAGATGTGGAGGCAAAAATCTCTGGGTGACACCTGGGGAATGGGGAGGCGAACATCTGTGGATATATTGTAAACAAAAAGACACCAAGTCCCAGCTGAGGTGATGCCGTGGACAAGGAAACCTCTGTTCACAAAGCACTGAAGGAGACCAAAGTAAACAAACAGAAAGGGATGCCGTTTCCTACAGGACCTATGCTAACTGCTTTGTAACCTGGGTCAGGCTCTGCAGAGACTGCAGAGCTGAAAGCAGAGGCGGCAGCTTCCCACTAAACATCCCGCACATGATTTCTGTAACCTCAGGGTTATGTTTGTTTGCTTGCTTAAGCACTGAAAGCTCTCATTGCATTTTTAGATACATGAGACTCTTATGGGAATAAGCCAGAGCCAGTTAAACTGTTTATTTCAGAATATACAACAGTATTATTCCAAAACACTGATTTTCTTTAAAGGGCTACCAGATGGTGAGCTGGGGTTCCTAGGGAGGGGGAGCTTTTTTGTAGGTGCCGTCTTTCAGTGAGCCATAGAACTGAGATCCGACCCATTCGTGGTCATTAAATATCCCAGGACACTTGTTACCAGAATGGCAGGATGTTAGCCCCAGTTTTCTGGCCATATTCCAGCTTGAATAATTACATTCTTACACTTCAGTGACCCCCCTACATTCAAATGGACATGACATTCTTCCGCACTTCCAATCCTAAACTGTTGTGTGGGGTTGCTGTACTCGTAAACAGCGGCCAAGATCTATGCCAGAGGTGGCTGCGTTTTAGTGCCAGGTGAAGTAAAGGGCTATGGAAAGAGTATAGGAATATTAGATATGTTAATAATGTGCATGCAGGTCATTCACAGCTTCCTTCCAACGATACTAGGAGTTATACTTGTGTGATGGCTGCCATCTTGGTAGACAGCCCAGGGATTGAACTGGGGACTTCCAGAGCTAAAAGCATAAACTGCTACAGCTTGTGCTAATCTCCCTAGAGAGTGCGGTAACAAAGTCACAGCTTTTATGGCTGGGACACAGAAGGGAACCTGGAACAGACGCTCACCATGGGTTACGCTTGCGTGTGCCAAGAGGAGCACAGAACATCTAGTCTGGACCTGACATGTACGCTAAAAAACGAGTTATAAATGGTCGACGGTCACCATAACACTTAGGTACGCTGCCTTGCAAACGTTCACTGACTGATCCTCAAAGTACCCCCAGGAGATATTATGATCCTCAATTTACGGAGAGGGAAATGGAGGCAGAGGAGTTCAGCAACTTTCCCAAAGTGACCAAGTGAATCAGCATAAGAGAGAAGAATAGAACTCAGGAATTCCTGGATCCTACTCTTGTGCTTGGATGAGGAGACCACATCACTCTCCTGCTCAGCCAGCCTTGCTGCGGCACGTCCATATGACACAAGGGCTTGGTGTGGTATAATAGCATCAAGCAGCATGCGTTTGGGATGGTCACATTACTCTTAGGGCTTGTCTGCGCAGCAAGTTACTGCACAGGAACTTGCACTGTGAACCAACAGGGCATCCGCTTGCCACCAAGCAACGTCCCGTCCGGACACTACTGCAGCACAGTCACTTGCTGTGCAGCCAAGCCCTCAGTTAGCGCACACGCTTTATAATGCCTTTTACCGAGTGTCAGAACAGAGCTGAAATGGCTTCAGTGTAGTTCCCAGGCTGACACACGCGTTACGTATAACAGTTTAAGGTGATGGACAGATTAACATTAGGACCATTGTAAAGTGGGGGTCGGTGACAGCATGTAAACAGAAAAAGAGAAAAGGTGGCAGTAAATGAAATCGCAGAAATCTCATCTAAACCAAACATCTCCAAGCAACGTCCCTTCCGCGTGTGTTCATTTAAATTATGATGATTACCTGTAATAGTCCATGTGGTACACTCAGCCACTAGGAACCATTGCATCATTTTACCAGATGCCCATTTGAATGTGGAAAAGCAGAGGAGTTCAAGTATTAAGAACGGCAACAAACAGCTCCCAGATTAAGTCAAATTCAGACCTTGTCTGTTACTGTACTGGATAGACAAAAAGGCTTTGGGCTCAGTTCTCATCTGGGGAAAGTCGTTTCACCTGGACAAAATGCTACCAAATAAGAATGGGAGCACTTTACACCTATTTTGCACTGGTGTAAGGCAACAGAAAAAATCAGCCCCTTGAATTCTATTCCCAGCTTTGACATCAACTTGCTGGGGGACCTTGGTCAAGTCACTTCCCTTATCCATGCCTCAGTTTCCCCATCAGTACAATGGGATTGCGATATTTCCCTCCCTCACAGAGGGATTGTGAGGTTTAGTTCACTAAAGTGCTTTGAGATCCTTGGATTGAGGGTACTAAAGATCTCCAAAGTTATATCCTAGAAAGTCAGGGGTAGAAGGCGGCTAAATTTTGGAGATGTCTTTTGAGACAACAATTCTCTAGGAAGGGAAAGGGATTACCCAATTTTCACTTGTCTTTGTAAATTAAGATGCATTTGAAGATTTGGCTGATTGACTTAAGCCACTCTTCTCCCTGCCGCAGAAAATACCACAATTGTGCTGGAGATTTTCATTCTGTTTCTTCCTTGGGGACAATGCTGTTTTTCCAGAGATGATGTTTTTAACCTCGTCTGCGGCCTTGGTCACCTGCATCATGACCGCTGTTGTACATCACGCAGACAGCATCAAGTCCTATTTTGGCAATGCAGTGCTGGGCACACATGGGGAAACAGCCACAAAGGGTTGAGAGCAACCCTTGCTCTGGACTGTCCAGCATGGCTTAGGCTATGTCTACCTTACGGCTTACGTTGGTATAACGTAGGTCGCTCAGAGGTGCCAATAAGCCACTCCCCTGAGCAACATAAGTTACACCGACCTAAGCACCGGCGTGGGCAGTGCTAGGTCAGTGGGCGAGTTGCTACCACCGTTCGTTGGGGGTCGGTTAATTAAGTGGACGAGAGAGCTCTCTCCTGTCGGCTCAGAGCAGCTACACTCGAGAGCGTACAGCGGCGCAGCTGCACCAATGCTGTATGCTCTCGAGTGTAGCTATAGCCTGTCTCCCTTGTCTAAAGAAGCTAAAGGTCCCCTGTCACATCAGAGGCAGACTCTGCTGACAGATGCCATCTCTGATGCGAGTCACGTATCCTGAGGGGAAGGCGTGGGAGCAAAAGAAATGTCAAGACCACTTGCGGTGGGTGGCTGAGCATGGAGCGACGGGGGATTAATGCCAGGTTCTGGAAAGGAGATTTCATCACCTTCAATAGTTTAAATTACTAAATCTTTGTTTGACAACGTGTCCTAACAGGGAGAAGTGCCACCAAGCAGCTTTGAGCAAGCTTGGGAAGAGGGAGGGTTTAACAGATCTGTCTGGAGCCAAATATAGCGCGGAGCTGTACAAGTTCTTCCACCTCACAGTTCTGCCGGTGCCCTTTGGGCCTGCTGGCTATTCCGATCCTGGGGACCCCGCTCACATGCACAGAGCACTGCCCCTCAGTCCTGCCCTGAGACCCCTCACAACTTTGGCAATGCCCCCCAATCTTGCCCTGCTATACCTTACACCAGTGGTTCTCAAACTTTTGTACTGGTGACCCCTCTCACATAGAAAGCCTCTGAGTGCGACCCACCTAATAAATTAAAAACACTTTTTTATATATTTAACACCATTATAAATGCTGGAGGCAAAGCGGGGTTTGGGGTGGAGGCTGACAGCTCGTGACCCCCCCTGTAATACCCTTGTGACCCCACTGAGGGGTCCCAACCCCCAGTTTGAGAACCGCTGCCTTACGCTATTCCAGGTCTAATCCTCTCCTGGGCAATAAGAGCCAATCCTACAGAATCAACTAGTATTTTTGTGACAGGTTTCAGTGGTAGCCGTGTTAATCTGTATCAGCAAAAAAAACAAGGAGTCCTTGTGGCACCTTAGAGACTAACAAATGTATTTGGGCATAAGCTTTCGTGGGCTAGAACCCATTTCATCAGATGCATGAAGTAAAAAATACAGGAGCAGGTATAAATACATGAAAGGATGGGGGTTGCTTTACCAAGTGTGAGGTCAGTCTAACGAGATAAATCAATTAACAGCAGGATACCAAGGGAGGAAAAATAACTTTTGAAGTGGTAAGAGAGTGGCCCATTACAGACAGTTGACAAGAAGGTGTGAGTAACGAGTAACAGTAGGGAGAAATTAGTATTGGGGAAATTAAGTTTAGGTTTTGTAATGACCCAACCAGTCTTTATTCAGGCCGAATCTGATGGTATCTAGTTTGCAAATTAATTCCAGTTCTGCAGCTTCATGTTGGAGTCTGTTTTTGAAGTTTTTTTGTTGAAGAATTGCCACTTTGAGGTCTGGACAAGTGTCCCATGGGGACTCTAATGAGACCGCCAAACTCATCTCACTGGTGAGCTCCAGTCTGGAGAAGAGGTGAAGATTCAGATCAACTGCAGCGAAAGAGGAGACAACTGGGGAAAGCCTGCCAGCATCTTTACCAGCCCTCTGCCTTCCCACACTGGCTCCACAGGAGGCCAAGCTCTTCAGAGGCAGCTTGTTCCTAGCAGTCGTGACATGTACACAAGCCGCCCAGAATTTGACAGCACTATAAACACACCATCATGCCACTCTCCTTAAACAACAACCCAGGGAACCAAGGAGGGAGGAAGGGGGAAAGAAGAGCGAAAGCAAAGGAGCGGCCGATCAGTCACTCTTAATATCCCAAGCAGCACTGGCTTCAACAGGGCAGGGGAAAGATCAGCGCTGCAAGGAGGCAGCTGCTGCCAAGTAGTACTGGGAGGGATTCTTTCCCTTTCTCTCTCTCCTCCCAATCCTCATCCCTTTCCCATTTCCCCTCCCTGGGACACTACTGCTTGAAACATCTGATGAACTAAAAGTTGCTTCAAAAGAATGATCAATCCAAGATCTAAAATGGCCCTTTCTCCCTTGCTCAAAATTTACTTTTCCATTAGCAATTAAAATAAATATACACAAGCAATGGGCTCCCAGCAGGGAATTCCGATACTTGCAACAATCCCTTTCTCCAGTGGTAGTTTCTCTCTCAAATGATCTTTGCAGGTTTCATCCAGTTTGCCTTCTCTGTCTCTGCAAGCCCTCGCTATGCCTCCCCTGCAGCCGGATCAGGCTGAATGCTGCGCAAGTCACCAGGATCAAGGAGTGGCGTGGCCATGGTGGCTACTCAAGTTAATATTTTCTGTGCAAACGGAGGTGGCGCTTATCCACCACTCTGTTGGTTGCGTGGCAGATGCTCTCCCAACATCCTTTGCCTTGGAATTTAGATGCCACCAGGCCTGATTTCCCAGAATCTATAATGCTCTTTCTGAACTTCCCCAGAGGGGTCCTTTGGTTTATTGCCATATCCCTGTCACATGGAAAAGGGACCAAGCTGCAAAATCTGGATTCCAAGCCCCTCTCTCCCACCAGTTTCAGTGGCATTTGGATCATTATTACAGATTGAGGCTAGTTTGGAACTAGAGGGTCAGACTCAAAACACTATAAAACACATAACCCAGGCCCATCTCCAGCATTATCACCAGGGATAGGGGTTGTAATGGCCCATTTGCCAGAAATCCATGTTCCTCACTCCTCCGCCTGAGCCAATGGTGTCTGCACCGGCAAGGGGAACAGAGGTGGCAAGAACCGAAAGAGCCATGGAGACGAACTCCCCTCCCACCTTGAGGGTGGTCCCTGCAGGTCAAGTTTCAGGCACATTGGTGGAGGAAACTTCCCCAATCTCCCCGTTCTCTAGGGACACACGTTCCAACACCATGAAAATTCACTGCGGTCTTACCTCGAGCTGTAGCTGCCTCCCCACTGCATTACTAGCTCAACCATCGCCACTCAAGCTTCAACCCATATGCCCCAGAGAGGCCCGCTATTTAGAGTTTAAAGCCCCACTTAACATGAGCTACAGATTTCTGCGTGTGGACAGGACAGGGACAGCACGCAAGCTAGCACTACAGTGAAGTCAAGCCCTTACAGAGAAATACATTAAGAGTAGAAAAGGAAATGTTCCCTCTCTGTTGAAGAGAAAGGTCGCCTTAGTAATTATAGTTAGCAGTCAGTGGGAGCTTTGGTCTGGCGAGAGCCCAGGACACCCAGAACTCATTGCATGTACTGCTGGGACAATCAGCCCTGAGCGCTGGCCAACGACTTTGGAAAAGCAATCACAGCGAACGCCTGAGTCACAGCTGCGAAGCACTGAGAGCTTTCATTAATCCAGGGGCAGCTTTTCGGACCACGTCAGGGATAACAATAAACCTCTTCCTCGCCCAAGGTCCCTTTCCTCTTCCTCAGTGCTGTCCTTCACGTACAAAGGAAGGAAAAAGGGAGTGCTAGAGTGCGCTGGTGAAAGACAACTGCGGAGCAACCAGACCCTAAACTCTGCCAGCATCTGCCCGGGGGTGGAGACGTGGGTGAGGCAGTGGGGCTAATGGGATGCAGCGAGTGTGAAAGAAAAGGTGGCAGACACGCAGCGCAGCAGCGTGCCCCAGCACTGAGTGGAAGGATGAGGCGCAGCAACTCAGGGACAAAACCAGCCAGGCCTAGGCCTCTCTACCAACACTGTCCCCATTATCAGCAACATGAATGCGCTCCCACTGCAAACCAGACATGAGCCCATCCACTCTTTTCACATCACCCAACAGCCAAGAGACTGGGCTCGATCTCCCCCTCATCTCTCTAACAATGGAGAAAGTGCTGTCTGGGGTTTGCTCCTGCAGGAAGAGGGGGGTGGGGACAGAGGCGGGGGGGGGAGGGAGAGGGAGGGAAAGCACAGCTGATAGCTGTAGGGCTGGGCCAGCTGCAAGCGCCCTGTCTCCTCATTTAAATAGTAGAGCGAGTAATGTAAATATTTGGAGTGAAGCTGGGATCTGATGTCTCCATTATTGTCTCTGAATTTACAGTATGTCCCGAACCCAGGGTTTGGCTGCTGCTGCTGCCCTTGGTCCCACTCCCAGGAAAATGGGCCATGTACCCTACAGGGGCGCAGCGGGGGATCCAGAGAATAAATAAAGGGAAGCAGGAAAGCAGAGCCCAGATGACACAGCCAGGCCAGGCCACACCAAGGCTTCACATCCCTTTAACAACTGCGGTTTTGCTGACACTTGCCAGGCTGAAAGGAGCAGCGGTTCCTAGCCTGGGACAAGACAAAACAAGCTGCTTCCACCGCACTCTACCCACAAGGGGGTCTGGAGGTCAAATAAGCCACCTAAGGGCAAAGAGCAGAGAATAAAATGGAAGAGCAGACTTCAGAGGGCAGCATACCAGGCCCTTTGGGGGGACTCCAAATGAGGGGCCGCAGGGGCCTCGGACGGCAGGGGGCACTCACAGTGTGGGCTCCAAAGATACTCCTCACTTCTGGCCTCGGCCCGTTTGCCTTGCCCAACCACCTGCACATTCTGGGCTGGGATGTGCAGCCATAGGCCTTTTCCCATCCCCCCCACTCCCAAACACTTCTCCTGTGCTAGTGCAAAACTGTTCTTAGAGTTCTCCCATTGCTGACCTCACCCAAAGATGCTGGGATTTCGCCACGTCTGCAGCACTGGAAGCTCCGGGGCCTAGCATGGTGCCACAGAACAATCCGTGCTTTGTAGCGTAGACTACTGTAGGCCCTAGGGGAAGCAGCCGGGCTCCTCACTGCATAGGCTGCCACAACCAGAGACCCTTGGACGATCCCACTTCCTAACTAGGGACAAGGCCAGGGCTGTCACCAGAGTCTAGCTCCCACAGGCACAGAAACCCTTTTCTTTCCTCCTCCCCACCCCCAACTTACTTATTCCAAGTGAATTAACTTTACAAACTGGAAAATTCCAGGAACCTGCATGCCCAAGACTATTAGTCACCTGTGCCACCCCCAGCTTCTATGACTATTACTAGAGGTTGACGTCCATAGGCTACTGTAGTGACCAGCTGCTTCCACATGTGTCGGAGACTAGAGATTGGCAAACCAACCTCGACAGAGTAAGAAAAGCCATGAGACCCTTACCCAAAACTCAAACAAACTTGAGCAGAGGCTCTTGTGAGATGCAGAAAGGTACCCGCCCTGTCCTCACAGACACCTCTGCTGCCCTTGATGCCAGCTGAAAGCAGAACTGCTGAAGTACCATGACAGATGGTTTCTGTGGTAATTCTGGCCTAATTAGAGGCAGACAGTGCTGGAAATCTGATAAGAAAGGCTGTTCTTAGGAACATTCTAACCATGGTACGCCCACCATTCGAATACCGCATGCAAATCTGGTCACCTCATCTCAAAAAAGATACATTAGAATAGGGAAAGGTACAGAGAAGGGCAACAAAAATGAGTAAGGGTATGGAAGAGCTTCCATATGAGGAAGAGATTAAAAAGATTGGGACTTTTCAGCTTGGAAAAGAGACTACTAAAAGGGGGATATGACAAGAGGTCTATAAAACCATGAACATTGGGGAGAAAGTGAATAAGGAAGTGTTATTTACTCCTTCATACAACACAAGAACTAGGGGTCACACAATGAAATTAATAGGCAGCAAGTTTTAAACAAACAAAAGGAAGCACTTCTTCACACAACGCACAGTCAGCCTGTGGAATTCATTGCCAGGGGAAGTTGCAAAGGCCAAAACTATAACAGGGCTCAAAAAAGTATTAGCTAAGTTCATGGAAAATAGCCATTGATGGACCTATTAGCCAAGATGGTCAGGGATTCAACCTCATGCTCTGGGTGTCCCTAGCCTCTGGGTGTCCCTAGCCTCTGGGTGTCCCTAGCCTCTGGGTGTCCCTAGCCTCTGGGTGCCATAAGATGAGAATGGACAACAGGACAGATCACTCAATAATTGCCTGTTCTGTTCATTCCCTCTGAAGTACCTGGCACTAGCCACTGTCAGAAGACAGGATACTGGGCTGGAGGAACCAGTGATCCAGATTCATATCCCCACTCACCTCACTACAAAATTAATGAAATCAAGACAAGCAGTCGCCCCACAGCTCACCTCTCCACCTCCTCCAGTTTGATGCGCTTTGCTCCCAAAGAAAAATATTGGCAGGACAAAGATAAAAATCCAAAAACTAAGCAGGTAGGTAGGTGATTTCTTCCATTCTTACTGACCAGCTCAGTTGTGTTAAAACATCAGGCATTCCACGAGCCACCTCCTCTTCCCTTTGCTCAAACAGCCACTTCACTTCCCAAAATGTTTGTTATTTTGGGGGAAGCGCTTCCATTTTACACCATCTTTTTGCCTTGGATTCAAGAAGACTGTTAAGGGGAAGGTGGAGGACTGAGACAACCCTCAGAGGTCTCATTTGAGGATTATATAAAATCTAACCGGTCAATTTGAGCATTAAGCTTCCTCAAACAGCTGGGGAAGAGGTATTTGTTAGTGTCAGGCATGTGTGTACGGCGTCAGGAGTGCAAGAAGGGGCCCATCTCAGTCTGATTTGTTGAATACTCTAGGAAATCAAAAGATTGGGGGCAGGGATACCTACTTGCCAAGCCTCCCACCCAAGATTTGTAGATGCTCTGAGATGCACCTTGAAAGATTTTCTAGCATCTACTTCCCTGAACGTGTGCAAAAGAAGCTGGAATAATGGAACTGCTTCAGTATGTGGGGACTTTAGTTAGGTCTTGTCTACACTAAAGGAAAAAGTCGATCTTAGCTACGCAATTTGAGTTACATGAATAGCGTAACTCAAATCGACATAGCTTAGATCTACTTACTGCAGGGGCCACACTACGCGATGTCAACGGGAGACGCTCTCCCGTCAACTCCCCTTACTCTTCTCGATCAGATGGAGTACAGGAGTCAACGGGAGAGCGATTGGCGGTCAATTTAGCAGATCTTCACTAGACCCGCTAAGTCGATCGCTGATGCATCGATCATGACAGCCGGTCGATACGCCGGTAAGTGTTGACAAGCCCTAAGTAGGCCCCACTCCATGCATCGTGATCCCAGATGGATCAGAGCCCATCCCATGGGCCCAAATGCACATGGCATCCAGCCCATGCTCTTGATCGAGTCAGTTTGGACCCAAATGAAATGTTATGAAGATCTTGTGCACTTCCTCTCCCCCGGCTTTGCACCATACTGAGTTCAAGTCACATTCTCCACATAACACCACAGCCACCCCTCTGGCATACTGCTCTCTAATATTAGCATAATGGCTGATACTCAGCATCTGCAGCATTCAAGCAGCAGCTGCTTCCCTCATGCAGCATGCAGGAAGAATGTGTGCACCGAGTGGCTTAGCATGCATACCCCAGCCATGTGTCCCTATGAGATTCCAGACACTTGCTGAACTGGATTTTAGGGAAGAAGTTGGGCTGGATGAGCCCACAAGACTCTGGCCTCTGGAAAGCCCTGGGATCCATTTCTACTTGGGTGCTTTGTCAACATGACCTGGCAGCCTTTTTTTTTTAGCTCCCACTGACCCTGAAAACCACCACAGAGATCAGGTACAACTGGTGGACTTTGCTCAAGTGAAGACCATGACTGGAATATCAGGGGGTGATGTAGGGCACGATAGAGCTGCACTGGCAGAGCTGGGGGCGGGACTGGAAAAGGAGAAAGTACTGCCAGTTAGAATCGAGGTGCATTGTCAGCTGTTATAAATTACCTTCCCATGTAATGCCTGCTTCTAGCCAGCTCTATTGCATTGGATTGTAAAAGCTATTACTTTTGTGAGTTACACGTTCTGATTGGTTCTTGTTTTCTTTTTTAATAAAAGGAGCTCTTCTCTGCCAAGTAGCAAACTACACAAGAAGCCACTATAGTATGTTGGCAGCCCGAAGCCACACTACTTTTGCGCTCTGATGCTGTCAGATTCACGAGCTCTGCAGGACTAGGCTAGGATGGGAGACTGCCAAGGCCCACCCAGGTACAAGAAGAAGCGGGAGAGTCAGTAAGCAACACTTGTCCCGGTGAGTCGGTGCCGATCCAATGGCCCAGCAGGGTGTCACTGCGCTGCTGGAGATGAAGTCTTTGGGATGGATTGTAAAGCCAAGGATCTAACCATTGGTGACAACTGGAACTTATTTTGCATTTTGTTGCTGGAGCAAAGGTGCTAGCCTTAGCATCCTGATCAGATGCTAAATCTGGTAATTACATTCTGCCTCCTTACATTACAGTTTCAAGTGATTATGGTCTCATTCCCCATTTGGGTCATGTGTTCATTAGGAAATCCCATGTTTGGAGCTGATACTGACCACAACTGATGGCAAGAGTGGAGAAAGATAAGTTGTACTCAGCATCATGTCTGCTAACTCAACTCCATGAACTTCTAGTGAAGACACACCTTTGTTCATGTGTCATTCAACAACAGTTGTATTCCACCCTAGATATGGCTGTACTTCACGAATGGACCTCTTCTTTTTCTCTCGCTCTTTCTCTCTAAGGGACATTACTTCAGCAGATAATGTTTGCTCAGTGTTTTGAGAGGCCCTGTGATACGTGCAAAGTATTATTACATTACTAGTGCCCTGAACTAACCCACCTTGAGTAATACTTAATACTGGTGAGAACCCCCCCACTTCTCCCCACTGTCCCCATCTTCGTGAATACTGCAGTCAGCAGTTGGATACTCCAGGGATGGGTTCTCTAGTGTAACCTGACATTAGGACAGATTCAGGTTGATCCCCATACTGAAAAGCAAGCAAGCAAGCAGCACGTGGTCATGTTATGTAGTTCAAATGCTGGAAGAGTGTCTCCATACCATACTGCACATATGTATTTAGTTCACATTACTGAAAACTGAGCTAGCTGCAGTCCAGGCCCCTCGGAGCACTGTGGAGCTGGCTGGGCCTGGGGGGTTTGTTTAGTTTTGTGCTAGTGCTGGGCAATCTAAGATGCTGATGGAGCTATCTGACGGGGGTGAGGCTGGAGGGTACTGGCACAGTGCAGGGCTGAGCTCGCTGTGAGAGGAGGAACTCTTCAGAGGACCTGCCAAAACCTCTGAACTCAGGAGTGCAACTGTGCTGGTCCTGCACAAGTCTTGGCAAATCAGACTCCAAACAATGTGGGGAAGGGGGGAGAAAAGATTTCTCTGCTTATTAAAAGAGACAAAGTCTCTGCCAATCACATACTGGGGATTAAAGTATCCCACGCCATACCTGTTAGCCCACCAATGCTTATAGATGGCCGTGCTGCCGCCCAATTCAAATCAGATTGTTTCCTCCCCACCACCAGTGGCACTGCCCACAGGAGCATGGCAAAGCCACTTTTACCCCCAACCTCATCACAGGGGACAGGGGTTTCCCCACTCTAGCTGATGCTCTGGTTTGGATGCTGGTGCCCATCAAACAGCACTGCAACAACTCACATTCCTCCTCCTGATGACGTGCTTTGTGAAAGGATGCCCACGCCCCTCAGCAGCGGCATTGCAACCCCACCACGCTGGCTCACGAGAAGTGGTAAGGCTCCCAGGCGCAAACCTGCACTACGCCTGGGCATCCCCACACCCTGAGCAGGGACTCATGTTTGAGTGACGGCCGCCTTCTTGGCCCACGCCCTGGGATTGAATCGGGAAGCCCCCCAAGCTGCTACGGCTTGAGCTAAAGAGCCCAGGCTGGGGGCTGTAATGACTCCTATTCCCTGCGGACATGCCCAGAACACTCACAACCAGTGTGTTACACTTGCACCGGGGGGCGAAGGAGGAGAGGAAGGAATAGCATCCCCTCATGCCAAGCAGCACTTCGCTCCCTTCTGCTACTCTGTAGTTTTAGGGCAGGTCTTCACTCCGGGGGGGGGGGGGGGGGGTGTCGATTTAAGATACGCAAATTCGCGTAGCTGAATTTGACGTATCGCAGCCGACTTACCCCGCTGTAGGGACGGCGGCAAAATCGACCTCTGCGGCTTCCCGTCGACGGCGCTTACTCCCACCTCCGCTAGTGGAGTAAGAGCGTCGATTCGGGGATTGATTGTCGCGTCCCAACGGGACGCGATAAATCGATCCCCGAGAGGTCGATTTCTACCCACCGATTCAGGCGGGTAGTGTAGACTTAGCCTTAGGTAAAGTGTCAGGCCCAAGCCAGCGAAAGACACTAGGAGAGGAACCAGACAGGGATGGCCAAAGGGAACATTTTTTGCAGGGCTGACAGGCCTGCAGTTTGCAAGAACAAAGAGGGTTCCAGCTTCCGCAGGATCTGGGGTCTGTGTCACTTGTGACTTTTTTGGCCAGATCTTTCACTTTGGCCCTGGGCCAGGTCAGGCTGAGATGCCCGCCCAGAAGTCAAACACTAGGCTCACTATCGACAGGGTTAAGAGAATAACTGGAACTGGCACTACCAGGGTCTCTGCTTGGGATGCCGCCACAGAGTCGCGGCAGCTAATTAAGCTGTGAACCATTAACCTGGATCCCAGCTCAGGGCAATGCCAGGACTCTTGGCCAGATGCATCCACAGCTTTCGCTCTGCTTCTCACTACACGGACAGGGGCTGCCCTTTTGGGAACACCCACACTGGCATGAAAATTCTCCCACTGGGGGGCAGCTCCTTGTCTGGGGGGGAACATTCACGTTCTGCAACTAACAGCCTTCAGGCTCATCGCAGGGCCTTTACCGTCTTCAGTTTGTTCTCTGAGTGGAGGATTACTTCAGGCTGCAGACAGATTTAAATGCAGTTGGGGTGGGTGAAAGGGGAGGACTGTAATTAAATCAGAGCCTGAGCGTACTTCAGCAGGGATGTGAGTGCAAGTCCCTGAAGGGTAGTTATACACGCACTAGATGAAACAAAGAGTGGAAAACTGATCGAGCAGTCGGGCAGCTTCACTCACTCCAAACTTCCACCAGCACTTACTTTGTTATGAGATTGTATTCCCCGCCCCCCCCCCCTCACACACACACACACCCCCTCCCAGTGTGCTGCTGCAGAGACTGGAGTCCTGCAGGGTAAAAGATTGCGGGGAAGGGGTGGCCACACTGGGGAGGACATGCCCCTGATTTTCACAGGAGGGGAAAGATGATCTTGTGGTTGAAGCACTGAACTAGGACTCAGGTTCAATTCCCAGCTGTATGTGACCTGAAGCAAGACATGCTGTGCCTCAGTTTCCTCCACTACAAAATGGGAATGAAGATATGTCCCTGCTTCACTGCAGGGGATACAAGACTGAATTCATGAGTGTCTGTGAAGTGCTGTGAAACTATGGCTACAGAGGCCCCAGAAGTATCTAGACACACAGACCCAAAGCCATGACCCATCACCCCTGCCCTAGGGCTCTGCTATTTCTTGGTTTTCTACAGCCCACTGTACGAAGCTCAGTTTCTTTGGCCCATGGCTGGCTTTTAAGTCCCAGTGCTTCTGGAGGGAAAATGTTGCTTTTCGAGAACTCGCACCATTTTTAGGAAGAACAATCCCCCCGATCTTAAAATCACACCTGTATTCTCCAGGCCCATTCCAGATTAGGCCCTTTGCCTTGTCATTGCCTGTCTCTGGCCTACATGCCTTTCTGGCAAGAGTCCAGACTTGACTAGGTTAGTCCTTTGTGCTCTCCTGAAAAGTCAGCACATTGGGCACATGCCCAGAGCCCTCAGTTCAAAGGCATCCCTCAAAACTCTTCAGCGCTCCACAAGGGTTGGAGGAGGAGATACTCCTTCTCTTTCCTATGCTCTCCAGAGGCTCAGGCTGCCACAAAGTAATGATGCTGTAACAGGCAGTAGAAATTCTAACCCAGTTCACGAAAGAAGCTTCCTCCGGCATCTCTAGCTATGGGCATCTCACAGCTATCTCCAAGCTGTGCTGGCATTCAAGAGAAGCAAAGGGCAAGCCCTGCTTGTGCTTGGTTTCAGAGTAGCAGCCGTGTTAGTCTGTATCCACAGAGTTGGTAAGACAACTCCCACCTTTTCATGATCTATATATATCTCCTCAATATACGTTCCATTCTATGCCCACGAAAGCTTATGCTCAAATAAATTTGTTAGTCTCTAAGGTGCCACAAGTACTCCTGTTCTTGTGCTTGGAGAGTCACAGCCTTCTCTATTATGTCAGGCATGCACTTCAGACTAAAAACCTACATAAACAGAGTAAGAAAAGACAGGAAAAATCCAGCCTGAGGATCTTCCCTTAGCAGATAACAACAGAGTGCAGCGCTGAGCTGAACCAAAAAAACCCACACCACCTCCATACACTCAGAACTGAGAGCAATCATCTCTGAACTCCCCAAAAAGCTGCCAGAGGATGTGAGATGGCAGCCGGCCAGGTTCAGACACCTCCATTTTTCCAGCCTCCCCAGCCCTACCTACAGAAGCCCGGACAAGTCAACAAGTGGAGCCAATCGCTTCTCACTTTGCTGAAGAAGAGGTCGAACCCTACCGAGTCTGTCCCCTGCCCTCCCGCGCGCATAAGAGGGCCAATCTCCAGCCGTGGCCAGTGATAGTGACTCAATGCAGCTGTTTCCAGGCAATGGCAATCCCCTTGTTCTCCACACCCTAAAAGCACAGCCTGCCACATTTCCCAGAAGAAAAGAAGTATGACGTTGGCCTGGCCCTGGGACTCAAAGATCTGGGCTCAGTCCCCAACTCTGCCACAATGGAGGAGCGAACTGAAAGCTAATACTTTACACACCACTGGATGAGCGCCAAACACACAGATCCCATGGCCACACCTGATTCAGCCCCCCTGGTGCTAGCAGGTGCTGGGGACAGGGTCCTGACAGTCACTACCCCACAGACAAAGAGTGCCTAGCAATCCCGGACTGATCTGCTTGCGGATTCGCTATGCTGCCCTGTAGGAGAACCCAGGGCCAGGAACTCAAGGAGTTTTGCTGAGCACAGATGCTGCTGGAATAACGCAAATATTTCCAGGTCTCTTTCTGGTTGGGGGAAGGGGGAGGAGCTGGCAATAATCCCCCTCCCACGAGGACCCAGGAACAGAAGGGCCCCACACTCTGCACTGTCAAGGAGGCTGCCCCAGACACAGCTCAACAGGAGGTTGGAGGGAGGGAGGCGACGCTGGCTCTTGGATCCACCCAGTCCACAGATGGCTGGAGCCTGGAGGGGTGGCAGGCCCGGCCCGAGGAGGCACAACGGCGGGGAAGGAGACGGGGTGGGGGTAGTTGCCAGCTGTTGTCCTGCCCCCTTGAGAGCCCAGCCTCTGCTGAGGCCTTCGGGCGCACAGAGCCCCCAAGGCAGCTGCAGCGCTGAGACCCCCCCCGGGAACTCCGCCTGCCACTCACCGGCCCAAGAGCAGGGAGGGGACCCGCTGCAAGGGCAGCCCCGTTCCCAGCCCCGCGCCTCACCGCAGACCCAGCCCTGCCCAGAGCGTCCCAGCTGAAGCGCCCACTTGGAAACTCACCAGCGCGCAAGCAGCCCCGTGCGCTCCTCCAGCCCAGGAGCCAGCGGCCCCCTCCCCAAGTCCCGGCAGATCCCCCCCTCCCCCCAATCCAGCCTCGACCCAGGCGCTGCCTCCTGCTGCTGCTTCTCCCCCGGCTGCCCCTCTGCGCGGGGGGGGGGGTTTGATAGCAGTATCCCCCCCCAGCGCTAAGTAGGACCCCCCGGGAGTGCTCGGGGGCTACCCCGCGGCGCAAGCTCCTACCTTCGAAGTCGGAGATGATGCCCTCCAAGTGCGCGTTCACCGCCGGGTCTGACATCGCGGCGCGCTGCCCCCACCCCCTCCCCAAATAAAGCCCCCGGCCGGGGGTGGCTGCGCTGCGGCCAAACTCCTGCCGAGCCCCTGGCCGGCCGGACAGCAGGATCCCAGCGACCACGGGCTAGGTTCGCTGCTGAGCTCGCCGGAGCCCCTCTGGGGCCCCCTCCCGCTCGCAGGCTCGGGCTGAATGAATGGAGGAAGGGCAGAGGGAAGGAGCCCTCCCCGCTCGCTCACACACACCCAGGGCACAGTCCCAGCCTCCCCTCCTCGCACTGGCTGCTCGGCACGCCCGTCAAACCTGCCTCCCGGCTCGGAGATCGGGGGGCACGCAGCCACCTCGCTACCGCCGGCTGCTGCCTCGCCGCCCTCCGGCCCTTTGGAGAGGGGAAAAACAGAGCGGGAGGGCGGCGATCACTCCTCGCTCCCTGAGAAAGTGCAAGTGAGTCGTGCCGGTGTTTGCAAACACGCTGTGCAAGGCGCGCTGGCTGGGGCGGGCTAGCAAGGACCCCGGAGCTCAGCTGGGTTGAGCTGGGGTGATGCTGTTACAATTGGGGGTGCCCCTCACGCACTCCCTGCCACTGGGAGAAATCACCTTCTGCCACTATGGACAGGGAACATGCCACCCTGCAGCCCCTTTCCGGGGGGGGGGGAGATACTCATTCTCTATGCCCAGTACTGACACAGGCTTTCCCCCACTGCTTCTATACCCCCCCCCATCTTTGTTTCAGGTTTTGTCTACATGCAACAGTAACTAAAATGGGTTTAGACACTGATTTAACCGCCTGTAGTTAAACGGGTGCAATCCACCCTTATATGGTGGATACTCTTACATCAGTTAAGTTCAGGGGAGAAACTACCCTGCTATAACCAGCTTAGCTGCCACCACGCTGTGGGAGGGTGGTAGAAAACCATAGCTATCATAGAATTAGTTCAGTCAGGGCAAACAATGGGTGTAGAGTGGGCCTTAAGGATTGTACCAATGCAGTGAGTTAAACCAGTGCAACTTTAGTTCATAGACAAGGCGTCATGCTTTCCAACCTTCTTTGGATTACACAGGACCTTCTTCCTTTGCTTTACCTCCCCAATTCCCCCTTGTAGTCTCTCCTCCAACAGCTTCAAGCCCTGCTGTGCCAGTAATCGCCTTTCTGTAGGAGAGACCCTTATGATCCACTCACTCTGTCTAACTGGTTAGAATATGCCCATCACTATAGCATCAGTGCATGTTCCCGCAGCTGATCAGAGATTGCTACAGAGCAGTTAGACATCATCATGCTGCATCTCCCTAGGGACTGAGTCTTCCGCAACTGGGTGGTTTCAGGCTGATATACTCTGGCCCTGGAGCCCAGGTGCAGCTTCTGACTCCGTTTTGTCACTCTCTGCCTCCCCTCTTCTCGGATTGTGCATCTCGCCTCCATCTGTATATTGCCCTCCCCTTCTGCTTTCCTCTTCTGACTGTGACTCAGATACTACAACCTTTACTCAGACCGGGTCTATGTAACCCCAGAGAAGGCTACTACTCGGCACGTTCTGTTCCATTCTAGGTAGATTCTTACGCTGCACTCTTCACCCTGTAGCATCTGAGTTGGGGTGGCAGAATCTGGCTCTCTGTCTTGTCATTCTCCCAACCAATGATTCCCCCCAGAATCATTTTGACTGTGCTACCCTAACCCACTGAATTTGTTCAGAGACAGTAGCAGGAAAAGTAGCATAAAACAGACCCACTGTAACTCTTTTTCTGCTAGGTCATGGGGGAAGCGATTTGAAAAGGAGCAGGCTGGATCTAATCCTCCATTGCTGCAATAGGGGCGCATCTGCAGATTTATTTTATTTTGCAATTTTTAATTACTTTTTCCCCCCCAAACACCAAAGAGACTTGTCCTAGCACACGGGAACCCAAAAGCGAAACGGACTGGCCCAAAGCTGTCTAAAGCTATGGGAAATCCAAAAGGCAAATGAGTGAAGGGTGAAAAGCACAGCTGATTTCAACTGCTGTCCAATCCAGGACTTCACCGAGTGATGTTCAGTTGCTGATTTGATGACATTGGTTGTGCCCTAGCATGTAACAGGGCAGATCACATGAACCAAACAAATGGATCGCCAGTCTAGATTGGGTATTTAACACTGCTGGTTTCAAGCCATATGAAAGCAGCGGCAGAATAGGTGATTTGTTTTTTACCCAGTTTTAATAATCTGAGGTTTTATTACTAATACATGGAAGGACTGCCTTAAAAAAAAAACATGATTGTTTAAACAAGCTGACTAATGCACCCTTTAAAACAGCAATATGGTATTTTAAGCTACAAACAGCTTGTCAGACATTTCAGCCTCCCTTTAAAAAGAATAATGTTCGTGTCTTGAATTCTTTACACGGAACTGGTAAACCACAAACAGTTCAGAGAGGTTTGCACTTTGCCTCCTTGCCATCACAGGTTTAAAAATAAGGTAGATGCTTATTGCATTGATAACATGTGAGCTTGCTCAAAAATACATGAGTGCAACTTTCTTTGGAAGCCCACGTTAAATGAGCCCAGTTATACATTCCAAGTGCGTTAGACAATGGCATGAGCTCACATGGGTTTACAGCTCGAATTGCCTTTCTTGTGATGCTAATCTCACATCCTTAGTAGTGGGCCCTTGCCATTTTCAGATCTACACTGAGTCTTTGGGGAAAGGAAACTATTGTTACATTATACAGAATCCAGTGCTGCTGACCTGTACCAGTGGCCTTGGCACCAATTTTGAAAGGAAACTTGTGCTTCCTTCTTGTATGGTGCTAAAGTGCAGGGGTTAAATCCACAATCCATTTTAAGTGGACAAAAAAAGCCCAAACCCCAGAGTCTGAGATTTACAATTGGCTAGTATAAGACAGTGGTTTTCAACCTTTTTTCATTTGCGGACTCCTAAAAAATGTCATATGTCATTTTCCCCTTTGGAAATCTTAGACATTGTCTGCAGACCACGGATCCAGGTTGAAAACCATTGGTAGAGAAAAGTTGCCTTGCTAAGACTGATGGAGAATTCTCCCAGTATTGGGAGCTGTATAACCTGAGTTAGATTGAGATGAGCACTGCTAATGGGCATAAGCCTCTGGTGAATTGTCACAATGGGGGTGGGATGGAATACAAATAAAAAATAAAGTGAGCAAGCAAAGAAAGAAAGAAATATGGAAGGAAAACAACCCATGGCCCTCAGAGGGGCTGAATAGTGCCGGTGAACCATACAGTGCCCTCAACTCCCATTGAATTCAGTGTGAGAGGACACTGCTGAGACCCTCAATGAGCCGGGTCTGTTTGGAGTCTGATGTTACCCTCCGAAATATGTCACCCAGGCAATAGTGTTGTACTGTGATGGAATCTGTGTTTTTGAGATGGGGAAGGGGTCAGGGAATAGGGAGTGAACTAGCTAGTGGAAAAACCTGCTAGTTCGATACATTTTTAATGCCAGTTATCTCAATGACAACAGAGCCAGAGCCTGGACTCATAGCTTCTCTGGGAAATACACCTCTTGTGATATAGAGGGAAACAGTTTCCAGAACAGAGATAGGCACAGGGAGATTCCATAAATACAGAGATAGGGGAAATGAAGTCATCAACAGGAAATCAAACCCCTTTCTCTCTGTTTATTTGGTAAAATGATACCTATTGTGGAGGAAATGGGAAAATTTCCACTGCCTCACACTGCACAACCTGGGCCAGGGGAAGAAACGAGGGAGAGAGGTTTGTATGGCCACATTGCAACTTGTTGCTTTCCAGATGATTCCTTTTTTTTTTTCTTCCATTCCCTTAGAGAATTACTTTTCATATAAGGCTGCTAAATGCCATCTGCTCTATTAATAGCACACTGAGTGGTACACAGAAAAGGAATATTAGAAAAGCTAACGTGGCATGCAGCATACTCAGACTTGGGGTATGCCTACACTGCAATTAGACTGCCACGGCTGACCTGTGCCAGCTGACTTGGGTCTAAGGGGCTGTTTAATTGCAGTGTAGATGTTAGGGTCCCTCCCTCACTGCAGGGTCCTAGCCGAGGCCCCAGCTGGAATGTTTCCACTGCAATTAAACAGCCCCTTAGCTCCAGCCCAAGTCAGCTGGCATGGGCCAGCCACAGGTGTCTAATTGCAGCATAGACATTCCCATAAATATTGAATAAAACCCTAACTGATAATGCTTGTGTGGGTTTGATTTAATCTCTGAGGAAAGCGACCAACATCTGAGCTAAGGCTGCCACTAGCACAGGGGTGTGAGAACAGTCAGTGAATTATATACCAGATCGGGTGTAACAACTGGGCACAATGAGAGGACTGGAGAAGGAAGAGGCGGCTTTCATTTGGAATTGTTTTGCTTTTGTTGGGTTAAGATATAGAGTTGTAGATTCTTAGCAGACTTGATATCTCCTCTCTTCCTCCATACAGCTGTCCTCATCTCTTCCTAGTTTCCAATCTGCCCCTAAACTCCTTGAACGCCAGATTTATTCCTGTGGTCTCCCAGATCTACCCGGTCTGCTAGGATTGGTGGGAAGGTTGACTTTGTCTAATGGGCAAACTCAGCTATCAACATCTCAGCTATGCGGTTGCTTTGCATCAGTCTGCACCACAGAAGATATTGAGGAGATGGGTACCCCACATCTAATCTTTGCTGGTAATAAAGATGAGGTGCTGTCAACAGATCACTAGGCCCAGATGAGGGCATCTAGAGCTGTGATGGAGTTTGGAAATGAGACTGAGGTGCTAACCCGGCTATGCAGTCTCTCATTGAAATCAACTACCAGGATAGCATCTGACTCTGTGCTGGGCCCCACCAAATCTCCAATCTCCCCAGTCAATTGTGTGCATCCTCGCTCACGCTGGAGCCTGAGTTTTCCAAATCCCATGGCAATCTTCTTCCTCAGAAGCAGCTAGTACTGGCCAGTGTCATTAATTGGATATGGGGCTAGACAGATCTCTGGTCTCATGCAGGCTGGGCAATTCCTGTGCTCCAGATCCTGCAGCTGCACAGGGATGGGAAGGAGATGCCAGGGACCATGGCATGGCAGAGGACTGCCCAAACAGCTGTAGTATAAAACAGGGGCATGGAGGAGTGACATGTCACACTGCGAGTACGCTCTCGTCTCTAAACCCTTCGGAGTCCCCCCTTATCGCTCTCACAGTCTGCTCCCACCTCGAACGCCAGGCTCAGTTGCAGCGGATGGCCTGAGTCATTGTGGCTAAATGAATCCTGTAGGCATGTTTTTTTAAATTATCCAGCAAACCGTAGCAGATAATTAATCCGCATCTCCCTCTTTTCCCTCCCCTGACTCTAATTAGAAAATGGAACCCTTTGAGGGGACCCGCTGTTCACATCGGGCAGTCAGACGCCTCCCCTGCTGAGCTGAATCTGCAGCTGTTCCTTGATGAATCAGCCCTCAACAGCTTTCCAGGCCAGGGCTCCCTTTCCATAGGATTCAGAGGGGTAGCCGTGTTAGTCTGGATTAGCAAAACCAACGAGGAGTCCTTGTGGCACCTTAGAGACTAACACATTTATTTGGGCATAAGCTTTTGTGAGCTAAAACCCACTTCATCAGATGCATAGAGTGGAAAATACAGTAGCAGGTATATATACACAGCACATGAAAAGATGGGAGTTGCCTTACCAAGTTGGGGGTCAGTGCTAACGAGACAATTCAATTTCCATAGGAAGAACCCACCAGCCTCTGTGCCCTGCAGGGAGAAGGCTGGGGCTTGGAACGCTCTATAGCTCCCCCTGTGGCTGATGCAGGAGCAATGCTGCCTGATCCATCCTGTCTGCTTTGGACAGAACAGCTACAGTGAAGTGGAAAACCAAGGAGAGAGGGGGCTTTTAACTATCAGGGGACAGAGGAGTGAGGAGCCCAGGTGACTTCACTGCTCCTTAGCTGCTCTCCCCCACCAATGAACTCTGGAAGATAGAGCCAGCACACAGGAAAGCTTTCCTGCCCATTCCAGCCCCTAGACAGAACTAGGATCCCTACCAAATCCAGTGCAGTGAACGCAAACACACACATCACCCAATGGAATCTTAAGCCAGCTGCTTAGGGAACAGGGAAGGAAAGGTTTGCAACTTCCTAGAGAAGGAAGGAAGGAGTGTCATTAAATTGGGCTGGGCTTCCTTTCTAACTGGGCTTTAAATGCCACTACAGTCAGTGAAGTGACTACAAAACTGGCCATTGTCCATGCACCCATGTGCACCCATCATCTTCTGAGTCATGTGTGCTCAGGTTTCCGCCACAAAGTTTCTGCTCACAACACCCCTAGGAAGAAGCCCTGTGATCTCCTTTTTACAGGTGGGGAAACTGAGGGAGAGTGTGTTCGTGGCAGAGATTTTCAAATGGGGTCAGCACATCAGCTGCATCTGGGTGGGGAGCTCTTCTGAAAATCTGGTCCTGGCTCTGGCTGTGGGTGCGAGCATTTCAAAACCTGACCCTGAATTCCTTTAAAACTCAGGACCCAGGAATGAATTTAGCCTGAAACAAAATACGTGCTACTAAAATACAGTTACAGCAAGAAGAGTGACTCTGTAACAATGATACTTATTTTCCATCAGTGTTTCCAGATCAAATTTGCTCACTTAGTCAGAGAATCAAGCCGTGCCTTTTCTCTTCCATGTGTACATCATGCACACCAGATCTTGACAACAATATGCAAAGGGCCAAGTCCTCCTCTTGTGCAACTTGGAATAACTCCCTTGATTTCAATTGAGTCTCTCTGGATTTACACTGGTGTAACTGAGATGAGAATCTGGCCCTAAACCTATTCGCTTCAGCAGGATTTATACTGGATTTACATGGCGTGAATGAGACTGGAGTCTGGAATTCAGACTTGAGTCTCAGTCCTGCTACCCATACGCAGGCAAAACTCTTTTAGACTTTAATGGCAGTTTTCCCATCTCAGGACTGCAGGATTGGACCCTGAGCTGACAGATCTGTTTAACAAGAGCTACACTGTCTCTGGCAACAGAAACCTTGTTTGTGCCAGCAACCTGAGCAGATGTGATACGGAAGATGCGGGGAGCACATGGGCCCAGTTTTACAGACTATAATGGAACACATGGGGGTCAGCAGTAGCATGCCAGGGGGCAGAGAGACTGGCCTGCAGCCCAGTGGGCTCCGTACAGAAACTCTGTCAGCTGCACACGGACACGAAGCGCCCCCCTCCCCAGGCGACGCTCCCAGCAGCACTCAGAGCCTTATTGACCTGAATGAGCAATTTGTCCATTTACACAGAGCGACCCGTGTGCACTTAATGAGTTTGCTATTGACCACACGGACCTCATGCTGCAAACACATGAGTCACTCATGGCATCAGTGTCAGAGCCCAGCTGGAAACATTTCACGTGGAGCCGTCAATTCCGGCTATTGTGTGCACCGAGGCGCTGGGAAACAAAAACACTGTCCGAAGCCTGTGCAGAGGGACATGCTGATCTCGCCAGCTTCGCCAGAACGCGGACACTCCAGCAGAGCCAACGCGGCAGTGTTGATACAGCATGCTCGCTGCCTCCCTTAGCCCAAGACAGACCTGCACCACTAGGGTATGGCTCAGGGAGGGGGGAAATAGGCAAATGATACCATTGCCATGCCTCATGGGGGGGAGGTTGGGAGACTTAAATGCTTTGAGATTCTTGAGTGGAAGGGGAAGTGGGATTATATCTACCCAAACCCTGCGGCCTTCATGGTAAAATAAGGTCAATCTGAAACTCTCCTCCAGCTTGTTTATTGTCGGCTCAGCGCTCATTATAAAAGTTCTGTTTAAGGTGCAGCCTTATTGGAGGCTGGCTTTTCACAACAAAGGCCAAGCGGGCTCTCCCACAAGGGGAACTAGCTGACAATGCATCATGCTGCGCACATAGAAATAATGTAGGGGCTACCCTACATTACAACATGCAGGCGCAAAACTCAGCATGGCAAGCACACTTGAACCAAGAGGTCCGAACCCTTTGCATGGCCCCCGAGGAGTTTAACACACACACATACACACACACACCTCCCATTGCAAAGCCTTCCCGTGCAGCTGTCAGAGGCATCGGACTCTGTTAGAAGTGGCTGGGCCGTTATCTTGAGCGAGAGGAGATGTCTTCACATTCGCAGCAGGAGACATTGTGCATGTCTCTCTGCTTGTGGAGGGAAAGGACAATGGGGTGGGGGGCGGTTAGTTTGGGACCCTGGTCCCCAGAGAAGCAGGCCACTTTGGTTACTGAAAACTTCCTGGCAGTCCCTAATTAGAGAGGGCTCGGAGGAAAAAATGAGCCAGTGTAACACCCATGCTTTGCTGCCAGATGTTTCTCCCTCTCCTTTGCAGCTGGTCTCTAGCTGAGAGCTTCCGAGCTCCTTCCTTCAGGATAAGGAGGCGATGTAGGAAGAAGACGGCTCTCCATGCTGAGGTGCTGCAGAGATTACCCTTGGCTACTCCGGCTTATACAACAACCCTGGCCCCTATCTCTCCTCCCACATACACAGCCTAGTTTTTCCCCCTCTCTGCCTGTCTGTCGCCCATCCTTCCCTCTGCGCTCCTTCTCAAGTTACACCAGGCTGCTAGGCGGTAGTGCAATGCTCTTTTCCTATCCAGCTGGGTATGTCATTCCAGAGAGCAACACACAAGCCAGCCGGGGAGTCAGCCTGTAGAGATGCTGCCCCAGCAGCTCCTTCAGCAGTGTGCTCGTGACCTTTTCAACCCAGAACTTTTCCAGTCATAAATATGCCAGCAAATGGCTGGAGAGTTTCCTCTTTTATAGCTCCCTACTGCTTTGCCATGAGGCCGTTTCCAGTGGTTCCTGCTACATACACCAGTCCCTGCTTGGCTTCTCCCCACCCTGCAGAGGCTCCAGTGATGTTCCAAGCCCCACATGGCATCTCTCGGGACCGTGAAGATCTATAGACACAAACTGCAGGCTGCCTGATCCAAAGCCTGAGTCAATGGGAGTGCAACAGGGTGGAGCAGGCCCTGAGAGCGATGGTGTCTCCTCAACCGCTTTTCCTTAAAGATTTTTTTTTTTAGAAAAAAACATCCGAAGAGCCGATAAGAACAATTCCTCAGTTATGTACCCACCCAGCTTCCTCTGCAGAAGGCACGGTACTATCATGGTAGCTTTACCTTAGTAAGAAAGTAGAAGAAGCAAGAGTAGGGGAAAAAAGTGAAAGGAAGGGAAAAATAAATCAATCTTTCCTCTTCTGCAAGCACCCTCCCACCCAAGATCTCCAAGGCCTTTGCAAACACCCATGAAGCAAACCTCCTAGCGCCTCGCTGAGAAATAGCCTGATCCTTGTTAAGCACATAGGGGAAATAAGGTGCAGGAAAGGTTTGTTCTGTGTTTGTACAGCGCCTAGCACAATGGGGTCCTGGACTTGGGCTCTTAGGCACTGCTGCAATATAAATACCCATAATCGAGTGACTTGCCGCAGGTTGAGCACTGAGCAGTCGTAGAGCCAAATCAGAAATCAAGTCTCTTGATTTTCAGTCCTGTATTTTAATCACTAGACTGTACTTCCCCTCTGCAAAACAGCGTGAGGCCAGATAAGCAAAAGGAACAGGGTTAGTGTGGGAAACTGTTACATATGGTGCTGTGTATAACTCATGGTGGTGCCAGACCATCAACATCCGCCACTCCTGGTAGGGACCGGCATCAGTAAGAACCAAATGCCCGTCGTAATACAGTAGGGTTACCATTCGTCCGGCTTCCCCCGGACATGTCCGTCTTTTTGAGCTAAAAATAGCATCCGGGGGGAATTTGTAAATGTCCGGACTCCCCCCACCCCATGCAGAGCGCGCACAGCTAACAGGGCAGCCGGCCAGATGGTGCCACTTACATGGGGCTCCGACAGCCAGAGAGAGCCCCTCCTCCCCCCTGCAGCAGAGCTCACTCCCTCCCTCCCTGCATTCGCAGATCGTCTCCGGCAGTCTGGAGCTCCTCCCCCGCTCCTCCCGCCCGGCGAGCCGGGACGAGAGGCTCAGGCCGTTCCTGAGCAAGCTCACAGAGACATTAGGCGAAGGCCAACAACAAGGGGGTCAGGGGGTCGGAGAAGGGGCAGGGAGGTTCTGGAGGGGGCAGTCAAGAGACGGGGGGGGGTTGGGAGTTTGGGGGGGGCTTTCTGGGTGTGGGGGTGTGGATAAGGTTTTGGGCAGTCAGGGTACAGGTAGGGGGTACGGTCCTGGGGGACATTTAGCGGGGGTCTCAGGAGGGGGCAGTCAGGGGACAAGAGGCAGGGAGGCTTAGGTAGGGGGTGGAGTCCTGGGGGGCAGTTAGGGGCAGGGGTCCTAGGAGGGGGCAGTCAGGGGACAAGGAGCAGGGGGAGGGTTGGGTGTTCTGAGGGGGGGAAGTGGGAGGGGCAGGGGCGGGGCTCCTCCTGTCCTCTTTTTTGCTTGCTGAAATATGGTAACCCTATAATACAGCCTCTTTACCTGCCCATCAGAGTGTGCAGCCTGTCAGTTAATTCATGCCCTCTGGTTAACACCACACGCCCCCACTAGTTAATCTGTAAATGTCTTTCACCTGCAACTGGGCACACAGTACACCTGCCTCACAAAGTGCATAAGCAGCTGCTGAGTGCCCTTCAGCTGTTTAAAATCCTGCAGCGTGAGGGAGATTCCTGGCAACCACCGAACTTTGCTCTGCCTCCAGTCCAAACTAGCACCAAACCACGGTGTGTGCATCATTAGGAGTGCGGTGACAAGTGTCTAGATAGGCAGGATCCCAGCAATCCACACAGGCCGGCCTATCCCTCCAACAGCTGGTCACTCTCCACCTCTGCTCTGCACTTGTACACCTACGCCCATCCCCCCTCGAGGGAAAGTGAGTCGTGGAAGCCTTGTCAGCACAGAACTTCCACGCCCACGCTAAGCAAGAGGAGCTAGACTATTTCCTCTTCCTTGCAGCCTGTTGAATCTTTGCTCTCTGGTGCAGCCAATGTCTGTGGCATGGGAGCGTCAGCTTCGTTCTGGCACTCAGCCAATGGTGAAAGCAAGCCTTTGCCCTGCACACTTCTTGTTATGAGTATCCTCGCTCCAGCTACTGCACAAGTAACATCTGTCAAAGAGTCTGTCGGTCAGGAGCTGGTGTTCACTGATACCGGGTGTGGACAAAGGCAAGTGGTCCATGATGTGCGGGTGCAGGAAGCCATGGGACATGTCTGATAAATGTAGGGTTACCAGATAGCAACTGTGAAAAAAATGGGACGGGGTGGGGAGTAATAGGCGCCTATATAAGAATAAGTCCCAAAAAACGGGACTGTCCCTTTAAAAACGGGACATCTGGTCACCCTAGGTAAATGGCTTGTACAATAGGACCTTAGAGTTACCAACACCAACCAGGGTTATGAACTGACCTGTCAACCACACACCTCATTTGGAACCAGAAGTACACAATCAGGCAGCAACAACAAAAAGCGAACACAGTACAGTGCTGTGTTAAATGTAAACTACTAATAAAATAAAGGGAAAGTTAAAAAAAGATTTGACAAGATAAATAAACTGTTTCTGTGCTTGCTTCATTTAAATGAAGATGGTTAAAAGCAGCATTTTTCTTCTGCATAGTAAAGTTTCAAAGCTGTATTAAGTCAATGTTCGGTTGTAAACTTTTGCAAGAACAACCAGAACGTTTTGTTCAGAGTTTCCAACATTTCAGAGTTACAAACAACCTCCATTCTGGAGGTGTTCCTAACTCTGAAGTTCTACTGTATTTTTGCTTGGGTGGGCACGATAAATTGTGCCCATCTAGGCAAAAATACAGACCATTTAGCAGGCCAGCCAATGGTCAATGGAGGGGACCTACAGTGGGAAGGAGAGTACTTGATCTGGAGAAAGCATGTTCCCTGTGGCCTGGGACTATAGTCTAGCATGGTGACTTGGGACCTGCCTGCAGGGTCTCCTGAGTCCCAGGCTAGAGTCCTAACCACTGGCTCACCCTTCCTCCCTCCAAACAAAAGAGGATGTAGAAAGTTGAGTCGCGCATGCATGCAGACGTGAAGCTATGTCCAAGCAAACCTCCCAGATGTGCCCACTCTTCCAGCCTTCTGTGGTAAAGGAGACAGGCACTGTTTATAAAGGGAGCGTAAGTGAGAAGCATGTGCTAGCCAGACCACATTATACTAATGGGCCGGTTCCATACTTCTCAGCTAACAGGCTCCCCAGGCAGCAGTAACGTAGTAATCCATTTTACATGGCCAATGGAGCAGGGCCAAACCCAGCGCATGCCGAGGTGTTGCTATCCAGCTCTGACTCTGAGTAGCCCCTCCATGGGACATCAGGGATGGCAAGACCCAGGGAAAGGTAGGGACACCAAGAGTGAAGCTGGCTGCGTGTCTCCCTGGCAACCAGGCTGTCCCCAGATTGTCAGGTCACAGGGCGGGGACCTTTGCTTTTTACTGGCTTATGAAGTGCATCACGCACCTAGGGTAATATTTATACAACCGGCCGACTATGTGCAGTGCCACACAAGTATGATGTGCATGGTCCTAGGTGATTTTCCTTAGAGGCTCCCTACAGCCCTGTCCCAGGCTTCAGGGGTCTCCCCCACCCCTCGTCCACACACACACAGACCGATCCACCACACCACCCGCTCTACGGCCTAGGCTACTCTTTCCTGTTGAGAACAAATTCTTCTCACTCAGAAACTCCCATTTCAGCATTTGCAGCCCCCACCAAACGGAGGCAGGGCGGTACAGAGAGAGAATCAAACCCAAGCCTTCCGCATGGCTGTGCTAAGAGCTTGGCTGCCACCAATTCTGACTGTTCCGGTTTTCTGCTCATGGAAGCTCTTCCACTGGCATGAGCAGCTTTCTGCACATGCAAGAGCAAGGGGCTGCGGAAGCTGGCTCCTGTAAAACAGAGGGGATCCTAATAAAGGTTCGTCTGCTGTGAGATGACTGGCGGGAGTGGGGGTGAAGTGGTACCCAGGAACCAGGTCCATTGCAGTGTTTCCCCTGCAGCAGGGAAGGGAAGAGCATGGAGCATATGAGATGGAGGGAGGCAGAGCATTGAGCCAGGTGGTAGATTCGGGAGGCAATGGAGGATAGGAGAGCAAGCGAGATTTACAGCCCCGCAACCGGAAGCATGAGGCACGTGACATGGAGGGAGGCAGAGCGCTGAGCCAGGCGGGAGATTCGGGAAGCGATGGAGGATGGCGAAGCATGGGGCATGTGAGATGGAGGGAGGCAGAGCACTGAGCCAGGCAGTAGATTCGGGAAGCGATGGAGGATGGCGGCGTATGGGGCATGTGAGATGGAGGGAGGCAGAGCACCGAGCCAGGTGGGAGATTCGGGAGGCGATGGAGAATAGGAGAGGAAGCGAGATTTACAGCCCCGCAACCGGAAGAGGATAATGCTAAGTTGACATTCCATGCAACCCACTAGCCAGGTTCTATCCCCTCAGAGTGAAACCAGAGAGATGGGCTGACTCGGAGGGCTTTGGAACCAGATAAGAGTCAAAGACACCAAAGCAGAGAATGCCCCTTAGTAAGAACTGGCCTGGCTTACATGGGTGTGTATGGGGGTGGGGGGAGGGAAAAAAGCTTGGAATGGGGTAAGCCATGGGTTTGAAAACAGCTTTTGGCTTTGCGTCTGCTCTACAATGTGCTGTCGTAAGCTGCTCTAGCCAACAGTGCTCTTTGGACAGGAAGCGGCTCCATCCATCAGCCCCCTAAATCAAACTACCGTTGTTGTAGCTGTTTAACATCTCGGTTCCACATGTCTTGCTGTGGGCTTTGGGGTCATTAGCTTTGCTTTTGTTTCAAATGGAGGCTGCAGAGCCAAACTGCTCTGATAAGCAAGCCATGCATTGGCTGTCCCCTTGCAGTAACAGAGTAGTGCAGTTTCATCTCCACATGCATAGACCTGTGTCCATAGCACATGCCCTGGTCACACCCTGGCCACTGGGCTCATCTGCAGGCAGCAAAGTGTAATTGGGCAAACTCCTGTCCTGATCAGGAAACCTTATCAGTGTCCCTGCACACAGGAATGCAGCACACAGGCCTGGTGAGACAAGTATGAGGTGCTCACCTGCATGAATCCATCCCGCAATCTCAAACACGTAGGGCAGGCTGCATTTGTTCAGTTACTGGCCTCAGCAGCCAGCCCATGCAATGCAGGTGACTTCCCCCACTGTCTCATCATTATTATTTCATTGTTACATTGCAATAGCACCCAGAAGATCCAATCCACGTCATGGCCCCATTGTGATAGGGCGTTAGGGTGACCAGATGTCCCGATTTTATAGGGACAGTCCCAATTTTGGGGTCTTTTTCTTATATAGGCTGCTATTACTCCCTACCCCCGTCCCGATTTTTCACATTTGCTGTCTGGTCACCCTATAGGGGCTGTGCGAACACATAGACTCAGACAACCCCTGATTTGAAGGAGTTACACTCTGATTGATTTTAACTTCTAAATGCCTTCTCCTAGAAAGGAATTGAAAAAGAAAACAATTGTGTGCATTACGCATTAGCCATGACCCTACCTTTGGACATACCAGTGAGAGACCCTCCTATACAGGGAAGGCCCTTTAACCATATTCAGCAGACTCAAGGCATTATCCTTAATCTCTGGAGTGGAGATGCTTGGCTCAGGATCCCTAGAAATAGATCTTCAGCATATCTTGGAAGGCCAATGGACACCACAGATGCCACCAGATTTCCAAAGGTTATTGCTAAAGTCTGCCAATGTGGATTCATTTCCATAGCTGAAAGTTTCCAAATAAGGGTCCTGCCAATAATGCTTGCTCAGAGTTTATCGGAGAGGAGATCACTGCCAGCCAGCCAGCCAGAGCATGGTTCCAAGCCTCACTTCAAGACAGCAAACCCAGAGCAGCTCCACTTACATCACAAAGTACAATTTGACTCTTTGGTTATTAGTTTTTGGTGGGAAGGGATGGAATTATTTTGTTAAAACCTGTTTAACTCAAACAGCTGACAGTGAAAAGGGGTGGGGGGAGTGACTGTCTCTGGAGGCCTCAGCATTTCATTGTCCAACTCAACTGAGGACTGAGAAAAAGGAAAAAGCACTGAAATGGGAGTCAGTAGATCTGTGGTCAGTTCCTTGCTCTGCCACAGACTTCCTGTATGCTCTTGGTCAAGTTATTTAATCTCCCCATGCCTCAGTTTCCAAAGCTGTAAAATGGGGGTGGGGAAATAATTTCCCTACCTGACAGGAGGGTTGTGAAGAACAATTCAATTATGTCTGTGAGGCGGTCTCATATGATGGTGATGAGGGCCATATAAGGAGATAGCTGCAGCTTGCGCATCAGACCATTGTGGGCAGGGTCACTCTCCTATTCCATTTCTCCACCCTCCGAAAGGTCCTCCAGCAAATGAATGATGGGGAGTCCAGATATTAAAAAAACAACCAGAAAAAAAAATCTTTTTCCTTTGTTACAAACAAACAAACAAACCACTGAGACCAACTTTATCCATCACAAAGATGGGCTACAAACACATTAACAACTTCGAGTTTGCCTTTGCAGTTCATGATCCTGACCTCATGCAAATGTCCCTAGGCGTAAAGAGCAATACAAGATGCTTTTCACACTTTCCTAAGAGTGACAGCGGGTCATTTACTGGCTTCCTGGTTCTCTGCAGCATCCACCCTGTGGTGGCAGAATTCAGCAGGGCTCTTGACCTGTCAAGATTCCATTGGAATGCTGGCCTCAGTGGGGAGCATTAGGTAGATGGGGGGCCTCAGGGCAGCTGCCATTCCAGCTCCTGTTAAGCCAGGCAGAAGAAGTTAAAGGGACAGTTGCATATACCAAAAAGAGTCAATGTTGACATAGTATCAGAGGGGTAGCCAGTGTTAGTCTGAATCTGTAAAAAGCAACTGTTGCTTTTTAATGTTGACATAGGTACTTGGGGGGAAGGGCCCCCTTTTGGACACCTACCAGTCTGGAAAGAGTTTTTAGGACCCCTGGGAATGGAACCTCTTGCACTGACGTTACCAAGGCCAAACAGGCCACTCCTTCTGCGACTGGACTCCACCAGAGTCCTTGGCAGTGCAATAAAAGGGGCATTTAGAAAAGTCATAAAGCCTTTTGAAAAAACCTTTCCCCAGTGAGGAGGAGGAGGAGCCGTTTTGCAGCCAAGCCCCCCTATAAACAGGCTGATAATGATGTTTGCATCAGAGCAGAGGATGAATGCGGCTGCACTGCAACACCAAGCCTCTCTGTCTGCTCAAAAAAAGCCTCTTTCTTGCAGAGCTCATGTTTAATCCATGCTGGGAATCTCTGCTGCCAGCCATATTAACGCACAGCAAGAGCTCTCACCTCATGTCTATTTATACCTCCAGACACTCTACCAGGAGGGTAAGCAGTGGTGCAGATATCAAGAGTAGCTACTGGTTGGCAAACACCATCTTATTTTTAGCAGCCACTTAGCTAGCTAGCCACTGTACAACGTAGTCACTTAGCCAGTCACCGTGCAGTGATACAAATCCAAACCAGAGCCATCACGTTATGATGTCATGTGCATCAGAAGTGACTGAAAGCTGTTAGCGTTTCATAGCAGTTCAGTGGTCTACATGAAACAAGCTGATGGGTCTCAGGCCAAATCCTAGGAGACCACCTGTCCACAGCCCAGCTGGTACAAACTGGCAGCACAGCAGAGAAGCCAAGGGATAAGACTGAACTCTGCAGCTCTTATCCCCAGAGGCAGGCAGCCCTACACAACACCATATGTCATCTGGAGGAAGAGTCATTAGCACCAAGAGCCAGATTTTCCCCAAGGAGCCGGTGGTGAGATTTTCAAGCACTCAGCACCCAGATTCAGGATCTAATGTTCAAAATAGCTCTGCTCCCACTTGGGCAGCTAAATAAGGGCTAGACTTACAAAAGTGCCCATCACCCAGCAGCTCCCCTTGTGACACATTGCTGATCATGAACAATGTTAAAAACCTAACCTCTGAGCCACTTATTTGTAGTAATAGCTATAAGCCTACCTTAGCGGTGGGCATGTTTTTCTGGGACATCTGGGGAGAGGTGGTGTGTGTGAGCTGGGGATAGGAAGACGGGGATTGATTTGGGGATTTTATATGGCAGCTGAATATATTTAGTGATTGGAATTTTTATCCTGGATATTATCAATTTTGTAAAGGGCAGGAGATTAGCACTATAAATCTAAATACATACTGTGGCATGAAATCTATCCATCTATATGTGTTATAGATATAAAACGTATTTATTTATTTGCAAATCAGGTCCCAAAAGTTTAGGGCTTAATAGGAGAAAGGCAGTAAAATAAGCTGGGTTTTGCACTGAAAATGTTGGGCAAGTCTCTGATGTTGGCTACAACAGAAGTGGTGACACAGCAATTACAGATTAAGCACCGAATCTTCGCTCCTAGTGGACCAGACTTGTGTTCCTCAGTGCTTTTCCAGATAACACTCTTTGCTTTGCGCACAGTTGGCTAACAATAACTGTCAATCCCTTCCATCCACAACTTTCAACCTATGATATTTCAAACACAGTCCTTCTTGATCAGATGCCAACAATAAAGACCTGCAATGGGACCGGGAGAATGGGAGAGGTGTTCAAGGTGAACTTTAAAGAAAACAGTGTAACTGAATGTCAAGATAAGGGTTGTTCTAATGGCAGCATCATATTCCTCTGCCTGCTAAGAATACTCTTTAGAGAGGTTTGGAATACTTATTTTGCCAGCCAGGTTATTACAGTCACACAGCAGTGTCTGCATCTGCCTCGGGAGTGTCCCTTTCATGATCTCTTTGTAGAATCTGATTGCATCACTCAGAACTTTTGATGCTCTCATGAGAAAATGCGGTTTTGCTTCACTTCTCACCTCAGCCTCCAATCCCACGGAGGTCTCTTTAATTTGCACCTGGCTTCTCTCAGCTTAGTCCAGTCCTCCACTGACCACAGCCAGTCTCAGGGCAATGTGGCAGCATGAGAAGAGATCACTACAGAGGTCATACACTCAGCTCAAGGTGGGCGATGGTGCTGGCTGAGGCCCTTATCCTGGAAATATTCAGACAGGAGAGCAGTCCCACTGAGGTTCAAAATAAGGCTCATCTATTCCTCATCATTTACCTATATTATGCTATGTCCCTTTGGACATATGGTATACAAATATCCATCCATTTCATGTCATTCTTCTGCCAACAACAAGAGCTGTAATAAACCTATGGAGAAATCGCTCCAGTATGTGTAAGGTTCAAAAGTTTTCTTAAGCAGCAGCCATAGTTCTTACAAACTAGAGGCCAAACCTTGAAGTCTGCACCCATTCCTTAGACAAAATTTCCATCCGCGTCAATTGTTCTGCCATTCTAACAGATGGGCAAGGCCTCTAGGCTTTTTTAGACCTACGTCCCAGTTACTTTAGAGCGGGGTGGGCAAACTTTTTGGCCTGAGGGCCACATTGGGGTTCCGAAACTGTATGGCGGACCAGGGAGGGAAGGCTGTGGTGAGTTCTCTACCCACTGCAAAATATTAAAGGCTAGGCATGACCATGATGGCTCTAGACCCAAAGGAGGGCTCAGTGTTATCTATTTAACTGCAGGTGAGATTGTGAGTGCCGTTGGGTGGGGTTACTCAGAGTAGTGAGAATTATGCCACCCCTTTAGAGAGGGCAGACAGACCAGCCCACCACTAGAATGCTAGAGATTCTGAGCCTCTGTGACGCTCATTACTCAGATCATAAGAATGTGAAGAAACCCATCTCCAACCCAGAGAGCAACCCATGCTATAGCATTCGTTCCACTGTCCGCCTCAAGTCATCTCCTAGGGAGTTACTGGGTTTAAAGTGAAATCAGCAATGATGGCACACAGGACCCATCAAATAGTCCTCCTCACATTCCTGAGCCAGAGCAGGTGTGAGGGAGGTGTCCATTTTATACAGCACTTCCCCTCTGCATCCAACAGCTACTAGAGAACAGGACGATAAAGAGCTGACAAAGCTTTGGCATGGGACTTGGGGCCTACGAGCCAGTCAGAGTGAGCACGGTGCAGGAGATGGCATGAGGAGATTGCAGATAGAATCTCACTACAAACTGAGCACAAAGAGTTTATCTGGGCAGGGCCAGATCCATGTGGAAAGGCTCACGTGTCAATTTGTTCATGCAGGGGGCACCGGAGTCTGGAATGTATTAGCAGGAGATTGGCAGCGCATCCCCCTTGCAATCTCCATCTTCACAGCCCTAACAGAGCCCCGGGGACGTGCTCTCTCTCTATCTCCTCCTACAGAGTTCCCCATTGCAAGGAAGGTGGCTGGAACTCCCTTCAAATGCCTCTCATTTCCATACTTCCAATCCACAAAGGGACTGATCTAATCATTTCCTCCTCCTCCACAGCACCATTCCCAGCACCTGCTTGCCTGGAGAGCCAGACTCTAGCCCCATCAATCACACGGCTTTCAGAATCGCATCCATCTGGCCTAGGTTTTAGTCTCAAACAGCTGCACGGTGCCCCTGAACCTGAAAGGGATCCCCAGAGTCTGTGACACTGGAGATTCCCATGGCAACAAGCGTGGTGTCGCCCAATGGCCTCAGCTGAGCACAGGATGGGGGACAAGTTCTGATGACAACAAAATCCCAAGCCAGACAGGGAGAGCCACACAAAATCCTATCTGTGCCTTGGCTTCCTTTCCGCTTTGACCCTGGCCCTAAGGCTGTGAGTTCCATGCAACCAAGCCCACTTGGAACGGTCTCTCTCACAGCTTGGAAGCCAAGAACATCCTCCGCAGATGAAAGCCTGATGCTACATTTGTTATCATAAAAGTCAGCAATCACTGGGAGGACAACAGTGCTAGTATTTATGGCCTGGATTTATTGCCATTCACCCCATCCTATGGGACCCCTGGCACCACATTCCAAATCCTGAAATGCATCTGCCTTATAGGCTGACCTATGAAAGATACAAATCCCAGGCTCCTGCAAATCATGCATCTCGCTTCTCCATCCAGTCCCCTGAATGTCCCAAAGGTGTAGCATCCTCCTTATCTGACAGCTCAAAGGATAGTACAGTTCCTGGGGGCCACTGAAAAAGAAACAAGCACAGACTCTTCATTATAATCAGATGCACAGGCCAGAACTCTAGACATGCATCACGGAGGTCCAAAGACAATCCCACCAACAAGAGGGGTTTGTGGAGTCACGGAAAACAGCAAGATCAGTAGCTTGACCCATAACTCAGCTTAGCAAAAGGCAGGCAAGGCCTGTGGGAACATCCGTGAATGAGGGAGATGTAAGCTCAAATTACAACCAGAGAAAGGCTCCAGCAAAGTCACCAAGGAAAGTCTCTGGGGCTTTAGCGGAAAAAACTTTGTGAACAGAATAAAGGTTGGAGCCTTCCCTAAACTATCTTTTGTTTGCAATCTTCAGCAGCAGCAGCTGCAACACACCAAGGAGAAAAGCATCAATATTGTTAATTCAGAATCAATGATTTACCGGAAGTTAGACTCAGTGTGATGGTTTTGGCCCCTTTCTGTTTTCGGGCCTGAGCCTAGAACATGCTCATGGGCTGCTCAGAACTACTCTTTGGAAAGGGCTCCTCCTACAATTCACAGACTATCTAGGGGAGAGCTTTTAAGACAGCATTATCTAGTAGTGGACTAAGTCCATGCCTTGGAGCCCAGAATACCTGCCTTCTACTCCCACTGCTAGCACTGACTCTCTCTGGGGCCTTGGGTTGGTGCCTAAAGTTAGGCACTTAGGGATGTATTAGAATAACTAAATAAGTGGCCAATTTTCAGTTCCCATTAACATCATGGGCATTGGCAGGTGATCAGTCCATCTGAAAGTCAGACTATGTATTTACCAGGAGGGGCCTCTATATGGAATTTGCTACCTAGCTTTCTACACCCAATTTGAAAACATTGGCCTTATCCATCCTCTCTGAGGCCATTCCTGTGACATGCTGAGCACCTCCTGAGCAACGCAGAGTTCCTCCAGCTCCCAGTGGAGCTCAGGATCTCGCAGGAGGCAATCAGCAACTTGCTGGATTGCTCAGCACCTCACAGACCCCATGCCTCAGTTTCCCCACCTATAAAATGGGGATAATGATACAAATAAAAGCAACCTCTTACCTACTCTGCAGAGTTGTTAGGAGACTAATAAATGTTTGCAAAGCACTCCGGAAATGTTAAGTGCTGCAAAAGTACTATGGAGCAGACCCTCAGCAGGTGTAGTCAATGGAGCGCTATGTGTTTAATATTAAAGGGACAGTATTCCCGTTTAATTTAAAACAATATCTGTGAAGCTTCACTGGTAAATTTTATTCCCCAGTTTTACACACCCCTGCACCAGGGGGTTCAGGCCAGCAGGGGTGGGATTGGATTGGAAATCCTGCACTATGGGGCAACTCTTGTAAGGCAACCTGAAACATTGGTTATCTCATGCTTGCAGGAGATTCTGAGCAGTGATGTACATCCAAGCTGTCCACGTAGTTAGGATCAGGCTCAGAGAAGCAACTGGATTTGCAGTCACCTGTCCTCATGGAATGGGGCTAAAATTGCCACTGTCTGGGCACAGCCAGGCTTGGCGTAGAGACTGGTAGCGAGCCGTGAGCTAGGAAAATGCAGCACGGTCTGGGCGGGCGCTTATTAAAGCAAAAGAGTAACTTGATGGGCTGTATCTGGCCACTTAGTTAAACAATCCATCCCCTCCCTCCCGTGCCTGGGAAACCGGAAGCTACAAACTGTGCTCAGTGCTTGCTCTTTGTGCGCTGCTAGCATTTGATAGCAAGATCCAAGCGCCTGCTGTGCTCGCTCGGCTTTTAATGAACAGCAACAGAAAACACCTTCCTTTGCCAAGGACAGGGCCTGCCTTGGGCTCCAGGAGCCCCGCTTCCTGCAATGCTCAGGAGACTTCTGAAGCTCCAGAAGCGGAGCGGGGAGTGAAATGAGTCCCTGGCCCCTGCTGGGGGGGTGAGCAGAGGTGAGCGGTGGAGAGAGGAAAATTCCATGCAGAGGTGGGGACATTAGCAAAGAGAGGGCAAAGGTCAAACTGGGCTCCCACTCTCTCTGCTCTGAAAGGCCCAGAGTCATGGGCTTCCTGTATGCAACATGAAATGTGGATAAAACTTTGATAAAAATGATCACCTTGATCACCTCTCCCCACAGGTCAGCGAGATCCGCTTAGCTATCCTGGCCCTGTGCATGCTTCCCTCCCATTCGGCCTCCTGTGCTGCACAGCTCCTTGCATCGTGCACTGAATCCCCCTTTCCCATCCTCGCAGATTCCCTTTGGTCAAATCCCTGGCAAACCTTGCTGCTGGCTGTCAGCTCCCGCTTTGCACAGGGCAAGATTCCACTTCCTCCCCAGCTGCATGTAGCAGGCCGGGACTTACTTCCTTCTGCCCCAGAAAGGGAAGGGGAGGTGGGTTGTCTTGGTGATCAGCTCTGGGATGTCCCAAGACACTATATCCAGGAGTTCACAGTTATGGGAATTGGGGAGGGTTCCCCTTTCCCGCATGTGGAACCACGGACCTAATGCAGTGGAATTCTGGCCTGTGTAGCCACCTTCTCTCCCGATCTCCTCAGATCCCTGGACTTTCCCATGCAGTCATCTTTAACACCCCCCGTATAATGTTCCTTACCATGGTGCTCAGTCGGCATAGAACCTGTGGCCTGCAGTATCAAAAGCACAAGCATCTATCGCCTTTAGCTGGTTGTAGCTGCAGACTCTATGGCTGGTGGGGCCAGCCTCCAAAGGGTTAGTGTTAGACAGCCCGCCTTGGCTGTATTATTAGGGTGCTGACCCTGGGCACTGCATGGACCCTACTGTAAACAGCTGTGCCTTGGGCTAGTGCTGCTGTAGAGAATTGTATTCTTTTATAAGGGTCCAGCCCATCTCATCCACAGATTGCTAGGACGGGATCTCATGATGATAAACTACCTCTCCATCCACCCTCCCACACCTCTCTTCGCCCCAGAAAACACCTTCACCAAGCTACCAAGCTTTGTGCCTATCCCACTGGTTGATCCTAGCAGCAGTTTTAAAATGGAGGCAGTCTGGCCCCACTAGTGGGGCACTGGGTTGGAACTCAGGAGACCCAGGTTCTATTCCTCCTGACCTGTTGTATGACTGTGGGCAAGTACTTTTCCATTTCACAGAATGGTAGGCCTGGAAGGGACCTTGAGAGGACATGCAGTCCATTACCCCTCCCATCCGTGGCCTGTCTTGTCTTCTTGGACTGTAAGCTTTTTGGGACACTTCCTAGTACAATGGGACACTGATCTCTGCTGGGGCCTCTACGTCATACAAAGAGCAGTGGTTTATTATATTTGCCCCTTCTCTCTGTTTAACTGGGTCTGTCTCCAGCTGTGACGACAATTCACTCCAGGCATGGATCTTCTGTGGGAAATTCAACTCTGTCATTTTCCTTTCTTCCTGTACCCTCCCCCCTGACTCAGGCATGGAAGGAAGTGACCATCAGAGGGAAAGACCTCTGTGCACTGAACTAGGATGACTTGTTATGGAGCTGAACATACACCCACATCATTGAGATACTGAACACTTGTGGGCGTTAGAGATCCATGACACTTTTAGTGAGAGCAGGAATTAAGTCTGATGTACTGGCCTCATTCCAATACAAATAATTACCATGACACATATATTTCCCCCCTCCTCCCTGTTGTATTCCACCTCAGAGGTAGATGCATTTGATGGGTGGCCTAAGCAATTCCTATATAGGTGAAGTGCTATAAAATACCTTTGAACAGAGCTGGATGGGAAATTATTTTTCTTCACACTGAAAATGTTCAACAAAAACATTCATTTTTATCAAAAATTTTCTATGACTATTTTCAGGGTTTTCTTCACAAAACCGAAACCTCCCCAAAGTGGGGGTTTCAGCTTTTCGACAGCCTTTACAAAAACAACAACATTTTCAGTTTTGTCAAAACGCCCTTTTTAGTTAAAAACCCTCCAACAGTTTGGACAATACGGTTGTGACCAGCTTGTATTTGAACCCTTTGGATTACTAGAGGAGAGCGAAATAATGATAACTGTTTTAAGCGCTAAGGCATTCAGATGCTACTCTGCTCAGCAGTTGCAAGGCCCATGTGATTTAAATATGGCTGGGTCGCATGGGAAGTTAGGAGCCCAAGACCTTTGGGGATCTGAGCCTCAGGAACCGAAGTCTTGTTGCAGTGCTGAGCAGCGCAATGCCTAAATACCGGTACACATCTGGTCCTAAAGATTTTGTGCTCCCTGAGTTTGGCAGCTCAGCCACTCACAAGGTTGCACCCCTTTCCTCTACCAGGATAAATTACTGCACATTTAAACCTGAGCCTTCCCTGCAAGCCGTGGCATTTCAGGCCTGGCTTGCAAAACACAGAGCACAGAGAAGCCTTGGGGCAAGGGAAAGCAAGAGAGAGCCCCTGCAGCTGAGTGACTGCTAAATGCTTTAGCGGCTAAGCGGGAGCAAATGAAAAAACCATGATGGAAAGAGTAGGCCATTAAGTGGAGATCTCTCTCTGCGCGGGGGGGCAGGGGCTGAAAGAGACACCAGCCAAGGCCCCGAACGTCTCCTTGTCTCCAGAAACTGTGGGCTGGAGGAGCCATAAAAGGATGAGCTGGTTTCTGTCTCCTCCTGCAAGTCCCCGGTGATACAATGGGCGCTGGACAGTTCCAGCTAATGGGAGGAACAGAGACATGCAGACACATGATTTGTGTTACCTTGAACGTACCTTGAGGCGGCGGCTGGCTGCAGGCTCCTATTCTGGAGCGGAGAGAACTCTCCACAGGGAGAACCTTGGCTGGGGTCTCAAACGCTAACGGTGTCTGATACAGAGGTGGGCAGCATCCTGGGGAGTGAATCTCAGACCCAGCCATCTGCCTGGGCTCCCCAGAATGGGCCAAAAGCTGAGTCAGGGAGACGTGTTCATGTCTGCAGCCAAACCCCCACAGCTGCTCTCCATCTCTGCTCCTTGCATCAGGATTGACTGCTGCTTTCACCACTCAGAAAGTCCCATTACCTACCCTGAAAATGGGGGTGCTTGCAACAGAAGCCGTTGGAGTTTCCAGATGTATAATGGCAGCCCCGCGCCTGCTACCAATTGGAAGAGGATCTCAAAGTGCTTATCTCTGGGAGGCAGTAAGTATCAGGCTCATTTTACAGCTGAGGAAATCAAGGCACGCATGTGAACTGATTAGCGCATGGCCACAGAGCAAAGTGGTGACAGAGCTTGGACGAGAATCCAGGAGTTCAAACTTCCAGAGCTCTGCTGTAGCCACTAGACAACTCCCTTCAGTGTGGGGTTAAACTATGGCTTGCTGGTAAAAAATAAAGACATTAACCAAAAAGTGCCAATATCAAAACAAAACCGGACAATGACCAGTGCATAGGAGAGGGGCCCAGCTAGTCCACATGGAGAGCTGCTGGCCAATTTCACAATGGGTAGCAGATGATAAAAGGTAATAGATGTCTCGCACATTGAGCTTCTCAGTGCCTCACTAATTTACTGAAACAGAATGCACACAAAATGCCAGCAGCATGCACACAACACCCCATATTATAACTGGGGCGAGAGGGGAAACCAAAGGACCAACACCTGAGTGCAGGCATCTCTAACAATGCTCCAAGGCTCACTTCCCTACACAGCACCCGCCTCCAGCTGTTTGGGGCTCTCTGCTTCCTAATAGGTGCATGCACCAGGCTGCCAAGAAAACAAAGATCAGTGGAGAAAGGGTGGCCATAAAAGCCTGATGTGGCATTGCAATGTCAGCCTGGAACGTTAGTCCAGAAAACAAGCATGGTCATTTTTTAATATTAGAGAGAATACTAAATGTGCATTGCATATATCATATTGCCTCTATATAAATCTATGGTATGCCCACATCTTGAATACTGCATGCAGATCTGGTTGTCCCATCTCAAAAAGATATATTGGAATTGGAAAAGGTATAGAAAACAGCAACAAAAATTATTAGGGGTATGGAACAGCTTCCATATGAGGAGAGATTGAGACTGGGACTTTTCAGCTTGGAAAAGAGGGGATTGGGGGATATGATGGAGGACTTTAAAATCATGATTGTGTGGAGAAAGTAAATAAGGAAGAGTTATATACACCTTCTCATAATACAAGAACTAGGGGTCATTAATAGGCAGCAGGTTTAAAACAAACAAAAGGAAGTATTCCTTCACACAACGCACAGTCAACCCGTGGAACTCTTTGCCAGAGGATATTGAGAAGGCCAAGACTATAACAGGGTTCAAAAAAGAACTAGATACATTCATGAAGGATAGGTCCATCAATGGCTATGAGCCAGGATGGACAGGGATGGTATCCCTAGCCTCTGTTTGCCAGGAGCTGGGAATGGGTAACAGGGGATGGGTCACTTGATGATTACCTATTCTGTTCATTCCCTCTGAGGCACCTGGCATTGGCCACTGTCGCAAGACAAGATACAGGGCTAGATGGACCTTAGGTCTGATTCAATATGGCCGTTCTTATGTTCTTATGTTTGCCTAGAAGATGGCTCCAATGGGGAGTGGGAATGGTCAGAGTGGGAAAACACAATGGCAGTTGACAGGTATTTGAAGGGTATGAATACCAAAGATGGACAGGATTTATTTAGGGCACCCCATTCGACAGAACCAGGAGAAATGGGATGAAGTTAAGAAAAGGGGAAAAATGGATCGCAAAAAAAAAAAAAAAAAACCTTCCTGACTATGAACTCAAAGAGGGAGTGGGATAATTTCCACAGCTGGGATAAAAGAACAGAAGTACTTGTGGCAGCTTAGAGACTAACAAATTTATTTGAGCATAAGCTTTCGTGGGCTACAGCCCACTTCATCGGATGCATGCAGTGGAAAATACAGTAGGAAGATATATATATACACAGAGAACAATGAACAATGGGTCATGTTCTCTCTGTGTGTGTATATATATATATATATATATATATATATATATATATTCATTCCTACTGTATTTTTCACTGCATGCATCCGATGAAGTGGGCTGTAGTCCACGAAAGCTTATGCTCAAATAAATTTGTTAGTCTCTAAGGTGCCACAAGTACTTCTGTTCTTTTTGCGGATACAGACTACCATGGCTGCTACTCTGACAGCCGGGATAGAAACCCTCAGCCCTTGGGATTTCTAAAAGCAGAATGGACAAAGCACTAGCAAATATGAATCAAGACAGAGACTGGGACAAGTTAACAGGGACTTTTCATCTTTAACTTCTAGGATTTTTTTTTTCTCCACCAGAGCTCCATGTTGGGATTTTGGGGCATCCTGAGAGCAGGGGTAACTGTAGGCAAGATGGGTCCATATGGAGTAACCCCTGGGAAATTAAGGAGACTGAAAACAGAAATGTGTCACGGTCTCCTGGCTGTTTGTAGTGCCAGCCAGAGAAATGTACAGATGGGCAATTACTAGTCTTGCTCTCTCTCCTTCTAGCTCAAATCCCCTCTTGTAATCCCCACTAATTCTTTGCCGCTTCTACATATCTACAGAACTCTAATCCTCTGTCCTCTTCTCTGCTGATGTGTAATCAAAGCCTTGGCTGTGGGGTTAAGGGAGCTTTTAAAGGGACTCAGAGGCTCACATGAGCAAACACTGAGCTCCCACAATAGTGCTAGGCACATTGCAAAGACAGTGGGAAGATCTTTGGTGTGTTACCTATTTGAGAGCACTGCACATTCGGAGGTCTGGGGCAGGGGTTGGGACGCTGGCCCCTTTCTTAGCCAGTGCCCTGTTGGGCGCCCTCCCTTTATTGTTCTTCCTCTCCCTTCCCCTTCTTCATTGTCTATTTCCCATACTGCCCACCCCACCCCCTCACGTTCACTGCCCCTGAAGCTGGAACAGTGCAGCAGCTATTTCTTCTGCCATGAATTATGTGAAGGCACAGACCCATAAAGCATCCCCAAGGCTTCCGATTTCAGAGCGGGCCTGGGATCCTATTGCGAAGCTCATACTGCCATCTACTGGCATCAAATCAGCGGAGAAAAACAGCCTGTCAATTCTTTGTGTTATTTTCCTGGATCTTAAGGATTCCTCCCATCATGGTCTCCGTGGCCGGTTGGTCAGCTTGAGTAGGAGACAGCATTCTGGCTACTCTCTCTGTCCATTCAGGCCTCTTCCAGATGAATGCCTGCTTCGCTCAACGTCTAGTTCCACGCTCCACCTCTCCTCACCCCTAGTCTTCCCAGCCCTTGTGACCCACTGGGTGTGGAGAGCGAGTCACTGGAAATGGATGACTTCTGCTGAAAGAAGAGGCCAAGGCTGATGCCCCTGGAGATGGCACCTTCCCCCTTTGCCCAGGACTGAGGTTGCTAGGTTCCAACAACTAACCACCATAGTTCACAATGAAACACCTTTTCTGCTCCTACCCGTGGTCTTGCTGAAGTCCATTCAGCGAGTTAAATACCATCTGCCCTGCAGATTTACCTGCTTGCTGGACTACCTGGCTCAGGCATTTCATGTGGGCGAATGAAGTCAGCACGGCCATCAATCAGCCTATGTGGAGGGATTGCCCTCCTCCCCCATTCACCTTAGGAACATTTTAAAGGAGTCAGGGGTGCAGAGACCAACCCCCAAGAAACCAGAAGGGGTTAAGATGCCACTTCCCCTCACCCCTGTAGGCAGTATGGGCCAGTGAACAGGGCACTGGACTGGGAGTCAGGAGACCTGGGTTGACTACTCCCAGCTGTGCAAGCTTGGGCAAATCAGTTCGCCTGTGCGTGCCTCTGTTTACCTTCTACCCCTTGTCAGTTTAGATTGCAAGGGGCAGTGACTGCCTCTCACTAGGTGTGTGAAGCGCCTAGCACGAGGGGGCCCTGCACCCAGCTGGGGCCTCTGCTGCAGTTAATAATAAATATTAATGTTCAAAATGGGCCCAATACAAAACACTTTCAAACCCTGGGGAAGTTCAGCTCTGCCCTTTGCAGTCAGCACCCTTCACTGAACTTTCCCTGCAAGTGCCCACACTGGGGCAGCCTTAAGGTATCCCACAGGTACTACAAAACCTAAACAGTAACGCTGGATTCAAAGGAAATCCAAAGCAGCCACCGTCCTGACTCCTGCATCCGAGTGGTCTGGTCCAGGGGCTGTACAGATTGAACATGCCAATGTTCTGCCACAGGGCAATGCCTTCCAACAGCTCCCTCTGCAGCTACTTCCCTCCCCCCCTGCCTGTCCTATAGAAACGGAGGGCAAGACACAGCTGATGGGTGGGAATCATCGGCACCAACACACATACACCCTCTCTGCCGTCTGTGGGACAGCTGGCAAAGGGAGCAGTTCACTGGGAATGGTCACCTGGGAGTCTCAGACCTGCAAGCCTCAAGAAAAACTATTTCACTGCTTTATTCTTCATTCCACAGACAGACATGGGAAGGAAGCGTGGCTAGGACAGAGATTACATTGCAGTTATGTCCCAGCTCTTGGCTACCCAAAGGCAGGCCCAACAGGCTAGAACATCCTTGCATTGCAATTGCATGTCCGCAACCTACTGTCCTCGGACAGTCTCTCTCCCCAATTTTCCACCAGACTCCCCCCTGCCACGGTGACCCTCTTCTTGCCTTTTATTTCGGCAGCTTGCCAAGCAAGTGGAACCCTTTGGATATGAACGTGGTGAGTGAGGGTTGTGATTAATATGCTCTGGATTGCAGTAGTGCCTACGGCCCCATTGTGCTAGGTTCTTTACACACATCTATCACACAAAATCCCAGCCCTAAAGAATTTAGAGTATTATTAAAGTATTAGCATTAACTGCAAAATCTATGCTTGCCTGTTCATATGGACGAACCTCCAAGTGAAAGATCCCTCCCGGGTTAGGCAATGGATAATACAAACCACCACCATAATAATGCTCTGTATTTATATAGGCCTTCTTAAATTAGTAGATTTCAAAAGCACTTTACAGAGGAATTCCCATACTGGATAGACCCAAGCTATCCAATCTCTGGCAGCACCCAATGCTTCAGAGCAACGTGTAAGAACCCCACAAGAGGCAAGTGTGGGATAATCTGTCCCCCATGCAGGCCTCACGCTGGTCTCTAAGGCCTTGTCTACACTTCGGGCAGCATGCAGGGAATGTGGAGCTACACGCCGCAGTGAAAGGCAGCCTGTGTCCACACTTGTCACTGTGGCGTGTTGCTGCATGCAGTAGTGAAAGGCTCTGGCAATGGGGAGGCAGTGGGGAAAGGCTCCATCAGCAGGGAGCAGCCAGAGCCTTTCCTCCTTGCTGGAGCCTTTCCCTACAGCAGGGAAAGGCTCCGGCAGTGGGACATTACACTGCTACAAACAGCAGTATGGCTGTTCGAGGCCTGGCTTGAGTGTGTAGAGAACTGTGTAGGGTACATGCCTGGGGGTTCAGGCACTCTACTCTTTTCTACTCCCCCACGCAGAGCCTCACCGTCTACACTCAAAAGCTTATGCTCTAATAAATGTGTTAGTCTCTAAGGTGCCACAAGTACTTCTGTTCTTTTTACCATCTACACTGCTATTTACACCCATGCTAGCTTGGTGTGCAGTGTCTGTACTCCACGGGCTGCCGTCAGTGTGGATGTACCTTAACAGAGATGGGCTTTTAACCCCTGAAGCATAAGGTAACACCTTGTAGATGGAGAAACAGAGGGATGATGTGACTTGCTCAGGCAGCAGGGCAGTGGCAGGAATAAAACCCCGGTTTGAGTCTCAGTTCAGGTCATTAGCCAGTAGAACATGCTACCTTGGTCTGCCTGCAAGGGGAATCCTCCTGTGTAGGATGCAGCCACTTCTCTCAGATTGAGCCTAGAGCAGAAATGGGCCCTAGCCACAAAGCTAAGATCTGGGTCTGGATCTTTACACGACAGGACACCGTGCTAGTTTCATAGGTACTCTCTCAAGGAAAAGCATCTGGCTGAGTTGATGGGAGCTTAACCCTTTCATTTCTGTTTTTCAGAGCAACCCAAACACACAGCTGCATGCCCAAAGAGATTAATTTAGGCTACATCTCCACTGGCTTAACTATGTTGCTCAGCAGTGTGAATCATTTTGTGTCATGTATGTCAGCGGGAGCCAGACACTCCTCCCCACCAGAAAGGATAAAAAGCCTGTACAAAGCACAGCGCCTACCGACCATGTGCCCCGTGGCAATCCTCCCCGGTCAGACTCACAGCCCGGTTAGTAGAGGGTTTGTATACAGCCCCCAAACCACCATTCCACATTTGTGACTCAGGGCTTGAAACATGCAGCCCTGGAAAAAAAGCCCTGGAAAGAAAAGCATCTGAAACTAATAAATAACACACGTCCTTTTCTTTCCCAAAAGTGAGAGAGAGTCACCCGCAGCTGACCAGGACCGGAGAGTGGAGGATGGGTGGCCAGTAATGGGCAGAGCTGCTGGCCCAAGGAGCCTGCAAACCAGGCCCAGAGGATCTGAGGGGAAAAGGGGGAAACAGCATGTGAGAGAGGAATTGTGTTGGAGGTCCCTCTAGCAGGGGATCACTTGAACAGCGGTTTCAGTTTTTAGGTGCCTGTCTGAGGTGCCTTGGGTTGATCTTCAGAAGCCTGTGGGATCCCCCGGTGCTCAAGCCCTCAGAAATGAGACCCACGGTATCTCCAGCAAGGCAGCCCAAATCAGACCCCATTCTTGCATGTTTGGGCGTAAGCTTCTCCCTACAGCAGTGCCTATTCCTCCTAACACCGCCTTCCAGCACTCACTGGGCCCTGGCTACTTTATGAGTCCCATGCGACTCACGCCCAATCTTGCTTTTATACCAAGAATGGCACATGTGGAGAAAGAAGAGGCACCTCTGGAATCACACTTGGATGGGCCTGGATAAGAGAATGGCATGCTTGGCACAGACCATTTCAAACCTGAATGAGCTGCTGTTGCCCGCAGTGTGTCATAACAGACCCTAGTAGTTCTACTGGGCCACTTTTGGGGCCGCTCTACCAGACAGCCAGGAACATGACCCTGTAAAAGCTTTTCTCCACTGTGCCAAAGCATAAACCTCCGACCAGTCTTTGGTTATAAACCGTGACCCCGAACCTGCCCCGTGGTGGGGTTTGGCCCCTAATGGGGCTTTTCCTGTGAACCCCCTGATACTAAGTTGCTGGGTATAGCTGAGTGAGTAATTATGCTTGTTAGGCCCCAAACTAATTACCACATACCACATAACCTGCAGTTTGCTCCAAGAAGTATTTATTTAGCCCGTCATACCTGGTGATGATGGAATCAGTTAATTAGTAAGGATCTTACATTTATACAGCACAGCTTTGCAAATCTGTCGTGGCCATTTACCAGCCCAGCCACAAAATCTACTTGTTGGCCCTTTTATCGTGGTAATGATGTCAAAGCTAATGATATTGTACTCACCTGTCAAATTACATATAATCTCCCCAGGCCAGGGGAAGTAGACATTTGCACAGCTCTTAAGAGTATCTCTCAGCTTTAATGAGCCCAAGGAGCTCGGTGAATTTGATATACAGGGATTTCTTGGCCAGCCACTCAAATGGCAGCCACGCCAGGGGTAGAAAATGGCACGTGTTTAACAACATCAAGGACTGTGTGTTTGTAGCACAATGGGGCAGGATGGAGACTCACAGGCATTACTGCAATACAAATAAATAAATAATGATGATGATGATGCCCCTTGGTTTAGGACAGGAGGTAAGAAGGAGTGCAATATCCCATTCCAACTGCAAGGGAAATTAGTTACCCAGATTGGTATTTGGTAAGGCCGTGCTGCTCTCGCAAACAAATGCCGTAGGATCTTTGGTAACCAGACGCGGTCAGAGCCTCTCTCTCATGAAACTCATCATTGGGGGAAGTGATGTGAAGGGAAGGGCACTGACTCACCCATCCTATTGCCTGTAGCTCCTGAGTTTCCTTTGTGGCTTTCCATCCAAGCACAGACAGACTATTATCCCCATTGTTCAGGTGGAGAACTGTGGCACAGAGAGACTAAGTGACTTGCCCAAGGTCACACAGGAAGTCTATGGCAGAGCAAGGAATTGAACCTGGGACTTGTGATACTAGGCTACCCCTCTAACCATTGGGCTATCCTTCCTCTCTTAATACCAGCCAGAGAAGGTATGGTTGAAAGCAGGTCCCTTCTATGTAGGGTACATAACCTGATACTAGGATTTATAGCAGGAGGTGTTGCTGCTCTCTTTAATGTATTACTGTGTACCGATGGCATTAGCAACAGCTGCGCGTACCTAGTGGAGAAGCCAACAGGACACCCAGACATTGTGTTTCTGGGATTGCTAAGACTACAGAAGACGTGTTGATTCAGACATACTTCCCCAACTACGTACTTGCTTCTTAAATACTCAGCATCTTGGTATGCTGGACTCTGGAACTTGGAAGCATTTTGACTTGCATGAGATACTTCTTCCCTTCATCCCCAGCAATGTCTGAGTCTCGGTCGTGCAGCAGGATCAATCACTGTGAAAGGGACTCTGAAAACTGGAAATGCCCTGAAGTGCAGATTCAAGGCCATGTGAGGTGGTGATAGGAAAACTGACAGCTGGAGACTTGATTCTACTTGATCCCCCATGTGAGAGGAGAATCATGAAGTATGAAATCATAGTATATTATTGTAAATTATATTACAGTCGCACCTAGAAATCACAACACAGATGTACTAGACACTGTACATCCATACACAAAATAAGAGTCAGGAGCTCACAATCTATGAATAGAACAGCCAGACAAAAAGGTGGGTGAAGGCTAGCATTGTCTCCATTTTACAGAAATGGAACTGAGGCACAGAGACTAAGTGTCTTGCCCAAGATCACACAGGAAGTCTGTGGCAGAGCCAGGAAGTGACTCCAGATCTGCTGAATCTCAGTACAGAGCCTTACTCGCAATTATCTTTCCTCCAATCTGAGTGGCACACAGGATCTGCTCCAAGAGATGAATATAGCTGAATTGCTCGGTAATAGTGACCATACTGTAATTACATTTAATATGCTTGTAGGGGGGGAAATATAAAAAAAAACCCAACCCCACCACAATAGTATTTAACTTCAAAAAGGGGAACTACACAAAAATGAGGTGGCTAGTTAAATTGAAATTAAAAGGAACATTCACAAGAGTGAAATGCCTGCAAGTTACAAGAAACTTTAAAAAAACACCTTAATAGAGGCTCAAACTATATGTGTACACCAAATAAAAAAAAAAACAGTAAGAGGACAAAAAACAAACCAAAACAAAAAAAACCAAACCCACCAGCATGGCTAAACAACAAAATAAAAGAGGTGGTTAGAGACAAAAAGGCATCCATTAAAAACTGGAAGTCAAATCCTACCGAGGGAAACAGAAAGGAGCATAAACTCAGGCAAGTCAAGTATAAAAGTATAATTAGGCAGGTCAAAAAAGAATGTGAAGACCAACTAGCAAAAGACACAAAAACTAACGGCAATTATTTTAAAGTATATCCAAAGCAGGAAGCCTGCCAATCAGTGGGGCCACTAGACAATCGAGATGCTAAAGGAGCACTTCAAGAAGACAAGGATGTTCCGGAGAAGTTAATTAATTCTTCGCAATGGTCTTCATTGCGGAGGATGTGAGGGAGATTCCCACACCTGGGCCATTCTTTTTAGGTGACAAATCTGAGGAACTGACCCAGATTGAGGTTTCGATAGAGGTGGTTTTGGAATAAAGTGATAAATTAAACAGTAATAAGTCACCAGGACCAGATGGTATTCACGCCAGAGTTCTGAAGGAACTCAGATATGAAATTGCAGAACTAGTAACCAAGGTATGTAGCCTATCACTTGATTCAGCCTCTGTACCAAATGACTGCGGATAGCTAATGTGGGCGGAAGTGGGGGTTGAGGGGAAGTTGGCACCTATGCTATGGATGATCCTAAGCCTCTGACTGCCAGAAGTTGGGACTGCCTGATGGGGGATGGATCACTCGATAATTGACCTGTTCTGTTCATCCCCTCTAACGTGTCTGGCACTGGCTACTGTTGGAAGCCAGGATACTGGGCTAGATGGACCATTAGCCTGACTCAATATGGTCATTCTTCTATTCTTAATGTAAATCTTCACCCTGTGAAGACCTGTGTTGCTCAGGAGAAGGGGCCAGTTATAGAGCCCAGCTGCATGTATCTGAAGATCTGATATTTGTATCGGATACTTTCTATTGTGGGTTTAGTTTCCCGTCATATTTTTGACTCTGAAGTAGCATGGTCCAAAGGTCAGTTCATATAAAACAAGCCACCTGCAGGTATAGGCTGGCACCCATGAAAAACACTAGATAAAAAATCCTGAACTCTTAGGGCTGGGACCCATATAGACCTTCTCATACTTTCAAACTCCAGCTCTTGGGTTGAGATAAAAACAGGTCTAGTAAAAAGCTATCGTCATTGAACAGGAGGTGGGAATCCCATATTGTCCCTGTCTCTCTCCAAAGTACAGGTTTGGAGCTGGAGTTTGAACCTCTAATTTGCTGCTAGTCTGCAGAGTAGCCAATGGGCTGATTTCCAAGTGTTCAGCACCACAGCCGGGGCCAGAATGTCCAGAGAACTCAGCTCCCATTTGGGCACCAAAATAAGTGGCTAGATTGTCATGTTGGGTGCTAAGGATTATTTGTTTGAAAATGCCCCTAATTTGAGGCCCTAAATCGGAGCTGAGCTAGTTTGAAAATAGGCCCCCAATTGCAGGTGCCGAGCACTTGAAAATCTGGCCCCTACAAGGGAAAAATCAGGCATAAAATTGAAAAAAAAAAAAAAAACCCTAAAGACTAAGAACCATTTCCATGAAATTAACAAACAAACCCCATGGAAAGAGAGAGACAGCCATGCACACAGTCTCCTTGGAGTGATTCATTCAGTGATCAGTGCAGTACAACTGTCTAACCAGTTAAGATGGATTCTCATGCACACATTGCTTATAAGCAGTGAAAGTGAAGCAGGCTATTCTGTCTGCAGCATGTTCCTTGTTCAGGCCGGGGGGGAGGAGAAATACAAAGCGGCATAGAGGAAAATGAGCTAGATTGCTCAAATTCTTTCCATTTTAATAATCTAATGTTACTTGTACCATAGATGAGTTTCTCTTTTTTTAATGAGGGATTTTTAACCTGGCAGCATCCCTTTAAAAAGAAATGAAGAGAATCCCTCGCACATGATTAAGGGTGGAAATCAGGAAGTTGCTGAACCTTTGTGTTGGAACTGAGGTCAAATCAGGCTCTTGCTAACAAGAGAACCAATCTGTTGGTTTCTGGAGGAACTAGTTTTCTCTCCACACTCCTACCTGGTGGTCACATTTGTTTTTCTTTTTGAGCTCCCAGGAGGGTCCCCCAAGCAGCTGCTCTCAGACTTCACTCCTGGCTGCAGAGCCTTTAGAAAGCACCATTTCTAGGAATGATATTACACCATTGTAGCAACCTGCATGGAACTTGGAGGGAGGAGAACAGGTTTCAGGAGGCACCAGGAAGTTAGCCTGTGTTCACAGGGCTAGAATGCTAGCCGCAGTTGCAGCATCTCTTAGTAAAGAGACAGTTCAGTTTTACAAGCAATGTTATCTTCTCTGTTATTACCCAGCATGAGGGACATGAAACATGGTGGCAGTGGTCAGTCTAGGTCCCAGGTCAAGGAACAGAGTGTGATTGACAGGAAAACAAAGTAGTACACAGAACCAGAACAAACAGGCAGCATGGAGGGACTCAGTCCACCAGGAAAGCTGGGTTCCCAGACAAAAAGCCTTGCACAAGCATGGAAACAGTAGAAGCTGGAACTGAGTCTGTACATAGATCTGCTCATGGGGGGATAAAGATGAGAAAATGAAAGGATAGCTTTTACTGCTCATTGGGAAAAAAGAAGTAAGAGAGGCATTGCTGCAAGGAATAATGCCTGAAACACTGGAAGAGCCGGTAGAGGTGTTTGATAAGTGCTGTGAGACCTGACAGAATGAGACTTTTTTTTTTTAATTCAAAACCAAGAAACAGAAGAGGGAGGGATAGCTCAGTGGTTTGAATGTTGGCCTGCTAAACCCAGGGTTGTGAGTTCAATCCTTGAGGGGGCCATTTAGGGATCTGGGGCAAAAATCTGTCTGGGGATTAGTCCTGCTTTGAGCAGGGGGTTGGACTAGATGACCTCCTGAGGTCCCTTCCAACCCTGATATTCTATTATTAGATATTTACATTACAGAGTGGAGAACTCAGACATCCACATGTAACTTTGGAAACATGAAAGACTCCCTAATTAAAGACAGGATTGTTTGTGGGACACACAATTCTAGTTTACAGGAGAGACTGCTGAAAGAAACAGATCTAATCGTAGAGAAATGCCTCCAAATAGCAAGCACAGCTGAACTGTCCAGGGAAAGGATCAAAGCAATGACAGCTACTAGTGCAGAACAAGTACTCAAGTTCAAGCCAAAGGAACCCAGGAAGCAGGACAAAGGCAGACTGACTCAGAATGCAGACATCATGGCCCATTGTATATACTGTGGAAAGCAACACGAAAGGCAGAAAGAAAAATGCCCATCTGATAGGCAACAGTGCAAGAGGTGTAGGGAGCAGAACCTCAGGTTTGGCCTGGCCATCACCATAACAGGTTTTTTTTATTTTTCCCCGAGTTTTTAACTCCTATAAAAATTCAGAGCCCATCACAATGCTCACCGCCTTCCGCTCCAAGTGCAAGGCGCATTTCTTTGACCTGCCTTCTCTAACATAAACATAGAGCAACATTTATATAGTATATAAAACAAATCCAAAACAAGACACTTCCCTACACACACTTCTCCCCTGAGGAGCGGATGAGAGAACAAACATTAGACATATTGCTTACTACACTGCTGAGGGTGCTCAGATATTATGGTGATAGGTACAATGTAAGAACCTAGAGAGACTAGAACATTTTAAAGGACCATGATCTGAATATGTCCCTGTACTTAAACAAGCTACAATACAATTGACAAGGACTATCATAGCCTCGTGCTTCAAGGATCACTGGGTGCAGAACTAAGTGTATTACAGGGACTGGCACCTTCATTTGAAGCATCAGGCATTGGCCACTGTCAGAGACAGGAGAGCCAATTAGGGAAGCTGTTGATCTGCCTTGACGTGGCAAGGCCTGTGTCTCCCAGTGTGGGGAGCGCCTGTAGGATTCAGGAATGCTTATTTACAGTAGCTGCAGGAGCGCAGCACTCTTACGGAAGAGAAGAGGCTTGATTCTCAGTCATGCTGAGGCCCCTTCACACGGAGAATTCAGACAGGGAGTTTTTATTTCCGCATTGTGAAGCTCCAGTGGTAGAATATTAATTAAAAGCATGTTTCTGGCCAGAAGAGTGCCTAGGAAACGTGGCCGCCTAGCACCGCGTGGATCTGTTCTCCATCTGAGTCATGTTTCGTTGATTCACCAAAACCAGGGTTTTTTTCTTTCCTGCTGCCAACACTGCAGAGCCAGCAGAGCTGAGAGAGAGCAGGATGCTTTCTCCTCTGCCTGGGACATCAGCCGCTGAACTGCCAACTCCTGTCACGATGGCTGAAGCACGACCAGCCAGACTATGAGGCCATGACTCAGATGAAACTGGGGGGCCCGATTCTCCTCTCCTGTTCACTGGTGTGCAGGCCCATCGAGAGAAATGTAGGGCCCCAGTACAATAATGTTAGCTGGGGCTGCACCCCCTCCATTTCCTTTTATTTACCTAGATGTTACAAATGTTTTTTGGGGGGGCCCCCGGGCATAGGGCCCCAGTACAGCTGCCCCTCTCCATCAGCCCTGCTGGTGTGCAGCAGGAGTATCGCCGATGGAGTGACTCTGGTGTACGTGAGATCAGAGTCAGACCCCGAGTAAGAATCGGATCCGCAGATCACAGCCGGATTGCCAGGTACCAGGCACAGCTCAGTCTGCTGGCACGCAAACTGAGCCGATTTGCCCAGGAGTCAGTGCTGGAGAATAAACCTGGAAAACTGACAACATAATCTGAACTGCCCAGAACCTCACTTAACAAGATTTTCCTATGTTCCCTTTAACCCTTACTTTACTGTGTCTCTAAAGTGCTTACCCAGCACATTTGAAATTCCTCCCTGAATCGCAGCTTTTCAATATTGTTTACTCTTAACAAATCAATGTCATTGGATTTTAACTCTTTCCTCAGGCTCTACGTATACCCATAACCCTCCTGCATTTCCTTCTCCCACGCTGCTGAGACAGGGCTTTCGAAAGGATGAGTCATTCAAGAACTGCCTCTAGTCATGTCCCTTTCTTTCTCCACGCTTGGACAGAGCTTCATTGCCTGGCAACTCTGCAGTGCACTCTTTCCTCCCCAGCACAGACTGCTGACAGCTTCGGCCTCCAGAACAGAGCGAGCAGAGTACAGGGTATCGTATCCCCAGTGAAACGGCCCCAAGTGTGAGCTTGAGCTGTGTGTGCAAACCTGCCTCTGTGCCCCTGAGTTAAGAGACATACAGCTACTACCCTTGTTTAGCGCATATCACAATTATTTGTCATCCACGGGCAGGATGAGGATTTAACTGGGGGCTCTGTTGCCTGGCTTCCCTGCCAACAACTGCATGACACAACTAAATCAAGGGAACTGAAATCTGCATAGGCCCATCAGATTCCAGCAGGGGTCGCTGGCACACCCCAGCTAAGTCATCAGCAGACCCGACAGTTTGCATACTTTGCTAGTGACCCTTAGGAAGGGGCCAGGCTACTGGAGGTTAACTAGAGCTGCTGCATCTGTGGACTACTGTACCAGGGTCTTTCCTGCCCTTGGCTCCCTTGAATATCAAGGATCAGCGTGGATAGGAGGTATTGCACCCAGAGTTAGGTGGGCTCTTTGCTACAGTTAGCTATTGCATGTAGATTGCATGAAGTGTCTTGTATTGAGTAGTTCCCAAAATGAGCAGGGGCTCCAGGGAGCGGAGATCTGGCACTTCTCTTGACTAAAAAGAGCCTCAGAGCACGTGACTGGGGCCAGAAATTAAAGTCCAGTTTCTTGCCAGCACTCCTGTTTGTCCGGCCCCCTTGTCCTGGGAAAATATCAGCGCAAAAGGAAAGCAGCAGCGGATTTAAAAGATCGGTTCAGTGCTGGGTCCGACTGGCCCTGTTCTGCAGAACTTGTCCCATTCCCTCTGTTGTTTATCCTTTGCCTGGCCGAGGCCCGTGCTGCAGCGATAGAGGATTATCCACGTCGGAGCACTGGTATTACTGACACATACACACTCCATCCTTTGGGTCAAGGGCAGCTCCCAGGAATGCTTTGAAGTGGCTCAAAGCAAAGGAGGGAATGTGGGGAAGAGAGGGCAAGAGAGAAGGAGCGCACGCGTCATCCGAGCTGCCCTTATTGGAAAAGGGCTGGGAGGGGGAGAACGCTCCCGCAGGCCAATCTCAAGCTGGGAGCGCTCTCAATTCCCATTGACAGCAATGGCAGGAGTTGCGGGTGCCCAGCACCTACCAGGATCAGGCCCTTAGGCAATTGCAGCTGGTCTGTGCTCCATCAGGGTTGGGCTCTCTGTCGAGCACTGTTACACACCTGGCTGGAGTATAGAAAGGCCTTCCTGGTGGTACTTCATGGCACAGACAGACAGCAGAGGAGTTACAGATGTCTCAAGGTCTCCAACTGCAGAGCCCCACAGTCCCCCACTCTCACCCCCACCCCTCCCTTGCTCGACTGCTTCCTCTCGTCCTTGTGGTTTTCTTTCCAACCCTGATGCCCAGTAGCGTGGTGCTGCTTGCCTCACCCCACCCGGTTGCTGCTTTACCCAGGCCAACTCAGAGCGGCCAGAAGAACATGCAGGCTCCAGAGCAGGTAAGAAGCAATCTGCTCTCCACCCCAGCACACCCCCTGGCCCTGAGCAGGGCGGGGAACAGGGAAAAAGCCGGGAACCACACACTGAGTTAATGGCTGCAGAGTCCCAGCCCGTTCAAAGCAGCAGCCCCTGCACCCCTGGTCTTTCCAAATGCATTGGGATGCCTTTGCTGGAGGGCCTCCTGTCTTCTCTTTGGGACCCTCAGAGCTCTGTATGGACTCAGCCCTAGTCTCAGTCTCTGGGCTCAAGCTCTAGGACAAACATTCCCCCATCCCCACCCGTGGCTTTTAATAATGAATAGTTGTCAAGGCCTTAGCCACTGCTCAGCATCAAGTCCTGCAATGCTGCAAAGCTGCTTGCTGAGCCAGGGTTACCTGACGCCTTCTGACCAATCGGCAGCAGTTTTGGGATTAATCTCTCGGACATGCGCCATTAGTTGGGGTTTGCAGGGAAGGACAGGAGTTGGATGTATCCGGTTTAGTCGCCCTTCTCTCCCCACCCCCACCCCAATCCCAATCCACACTCTTCACTAGCAACTTGAAGCCGAAGACATGCCAACTGCATGAAATCAACCCCCTTTTCCAGGGTTATACAACCAACCCCAGCTCAACGTGGGAACACATGCAGCCAGGAGGCCCTGTCCTAGCAACAGGAGACTCCTGACCTATGACCGAGTCTCTGTGCAGCAATACAAGCATTATTGGAGAGGAAGATATTGTCTTTAACACAAGCTTTGGCATGCCAAGAGAGCTAAACCACAACACACAGCCATATGAACTAAGCAGCCAACCTCCAGGATCTAAAGGCATCCTTAAATCAAGAGCCAGGATATTTTCTCTCCCTGACTCCGAGTCCTGAGCTAACAGTCTCAGCATTCATCTGCCTCACTCGGTGCAGCAGATTGGAAAATAAAAAAAAAAAGAGAGAGAGAGAGAGAGCAAGGGAGAGATTCAAATGAAATCCAGACCCAGAAAACGGTTTCTTTCTCCCACACCCTCCTCTGCTTCTGTTGGAAACACAGTCTGTCTGGAGAACTTAGGAGGATGAAAAAAAAAAAGCAGAACATTATAAAAAATAAAAGGGACCATTGAAATCAAACCAGAGCTTGGCTGGTTCTTCTCTTAACATGCAGACACTCTGGAGGAAGTGGAGGGGGAGCAGAGGAGAGTAACAAAACAGCAGAGATAAAACGATCAATAGCCTACCTGAAATGCGGTCCCTCTCCATTACTACGGGATATATTTAGCATCCGCGTGTCACGCCGTCCCTTTTTTCGGTGGCGTCCCCTTCTTTCACCCACTCTCCCTCCCTCCCTCCTTTCCTTGCCTCCTCCTCCTCCTCCTCCTCCTCTTCCCAAAAAAAGCTCTTTGTCTGGTCTAATTTCTTCAATCTGTTGCAATCATGAATGCATCCAAATTACCACATTTCCATGTGCTGATCATATGTTTGTGCTCCAAACTGAAGTAGCTTTGTCTCTTTGAAATGAAAAGAAAGATTGAGGCAGAAAGGGAGAGAAAAAAAAAAAGAGGGGAGGTACATGACCCGCAAAATCAACAACCCCCTGAAATACTCCAGCGCATGTAGACGATGGCAAAGCCCAAGTTCTCCAGAGCACAGTCTTAAAGCTGCAGCATGCGCAAATCCAGGAGACTGTGGCCGTCTCCGCGGCTGACTCCTTTTAGTATCCACCAGGAGATGCTTACACAACTTGACTCCTTGGAATAACAGAGCAACACATCCAGCTTCTCAAATCTCTCCCTGCTTCCCCAGTCTTATTTTGTTGCTATTTCCTCTATCCCCGGCCCTCCTCCTTCGGTGGCTAAAGCATTTTAAAGGACTAAGATCCTGCTTGTTCCCCCACCCAGCCAGGTCTGAAGTTTCGATTCATGCATAAACTATTCCGCTGATGAAGGCTGATTTCATCCTCAGGCAGGGCATCACGGTTTGCCTGCTACCAGGAAGGACCCGACTGCTACACATGTTTAGTCTCCCACCAGAGCCCTGCTGGAGAGGTTTACTGCTGAATCTTGGCAAGCAGTCCCTGCTTCTCCTTCACATGAACAGCCGGCGATGCCAGGCCCTCCCCTTGCTACATAAGCGATAAGAGAAGAGATTTCTGAAGCCAGCTGGAAAACGATAGTGAAACCTCCCCTTCTAACCCAGCGGTGACGGGAGTCAGGGGCTGCCCTGTCATCCTCGAATGGACAGAGCTGGGCTTCAGAAAGCACCTTTCACATACTCCCTTCCTGCACCGCGATGAGATAGGGGCTGGCAGTGCACTGCGTGGGCAGAGTAAATGGTGCAGCCATCATGAGCTCATGCGCCAGGCTGGACATTAGAGCTGCTTCTGTTGAGGGCAGGAAGGGGGAATGCTGGCAAGGTCTCTGGGGCTGGAGGCTCCTCTTTGTGGAAACTGCCACCTGGACAGCTGCCAAAGCCAAGCAGAAGAGACCTTGGTTAAGCACCTCCCCCTGAGAGAACACCTGTACCAGCTCAATACATACTGCCTGGGGCCTCAGCATGGGAATAAGGCCACCCCCCTGATGGGACTTGAACCCACAGCCTTCTGGCTCTGTAGGGAGCGAGCTATGCTTGCATCTTCTGTTACTGCAGCAAGCACACTGCTCGCTACCCAAGCCACAAGCCGTTCTGTCCACGGGACACACGGCCTTGAATGACCCAGGAACCGTCTCTGTGACTGCAGCAGATCCAGAGGATGGCACTAAGTGGTGAAGCACAAAGGGTACCAGCAGCCGACACGACACTCATCAGCTGGGCAATGAGAACACTCGGCTAATTCCTCAGGCCGTGAGTCAACTGGCCAGATGTAAGGGCCCCAGCCCCTCCCCTCTGTGCATGCAAGAGAGGCCCGGCCCCGCAATGAGAAAGCAGGGACTACCACTAGGTGGCAAGGAATGGAAAGCCAGTATTGTTATTCACCTGTCGCACGGGTGTTCTTTGTAAAGCGTGGTGCGCCAAAAAGCCAAACATGGCTGAGAACTTAAAAACGGGATGGTAACAGGCCATGACTCCCAGTGCTGCTTCAGCGTGGTGAGATTCCAAACAAATAGAGCTCTCAGCCAGGTTCCTTACTGTTTCCATCGCTTCACACGGACTCAACAGACATTCTAGGCATCGGGGGGAGGGGGAGCACACACCGAGGGACAATCCTGGAATCTTCTTATATGGATTATTATTTCTACTACAGTAGCACAGATGCCCTGATCAGGGATCAGGGCCCGATTGTGCTAGCCACTGTACATGCACCTATAATAAAGACAGTCCCTGCCCCAAAAAGTGTACAATCTATATGGAAAATTATGTGTATTGCAATAGCATCAGACACATGCCCCTTAGTAATGTGGACTATGACAGAGGATTAGCTCATGATTATTATTCGTATTGCAGTGGCACTTAGGAGACCTGATCATAGCCCAGGACCCCATTGTGCTAGGCACTGTACAAACACAGAACAAAAAAGACAGTCCCTAAGCCATTATCTGTCTGGATGAATAAGCTTCCCATGAAAGAATCATTGGATTAAGAGTAGCAGCCGTGTTAGTCTGTATCCTCAAAAAGAACAGGAGTACTTGTGGCACCTTAGAGACTAACAAATTTATTAGAGCATAAGCTTTCATGGGCTACAACCCACTTCTTCGGATGCATATGGGTTGTAGCCCACGAAAGCTTATGCTCTAATAAATTTGTTAGTCTCTAAGGTGCCACAAGTACTCCTGTTCTTTTTTCATTGGATTAAGGGAGCTGTCAAGAAACGTATCTTGTTTTTTCTGGGTTGAATCTACTATCCATTGGTTTATGGCAGCAGTACTAAAAAATCCCCCAAAGTTACACATTTTCTAACACGTGGATGATGGAATCTGGTTGCTGCCAAAGCCAGAGAGGGGAAGAAAGGAATTGCTGCAGGGGATCAGACCAATGGCCCCTATGGCCAGTGCCAGCTGCTTCAGAGAAAGATGCAAGAAACCCTGCAGGAGCAGTTATGGGATAACCTGTTCCCATGGATAGTTTCCTTCTGACCCCTATAGTTAGAAGTTGGCTTATGCCCTGAAGAGGTAGGGATTAGATTCTTTCTCATATTCCTTTACTATGAGAATTCTGGATATTCTTGCGGCTCATATAATAATAATCTCTAGCTTTTCTACAGCACTTTTGCACCAGTACATCTCAAAGGAGGTCAATATTATCTCCATTTTACAGAAGCACGGATCAGTGACAGTCACCCAGCAGGTCAGTGGCAGAGCCAGGAACAGAACTCAAACTTCCAGAATCCCTGTCCAGTGCCCTATTCACTAAGGGTACGTTGCCTCTCAATGTCTAGAGGAGAATAGGTGATGCTTCTCCATCCACAAAGAGCAACTCTGTACTTCCTGTCCGAAATGTAAAAGGGTAAAAAGCTGTAAGTGTCGCATAGCTACATGCAGCACAGAATCCAATCCATTCCCTCCCATAGGGAGTCTTCATTGACAGTCTCTCCATGCAGGAAGCCAATTGAAAGCTACAGAGGAAAGGAAAGGTTAAGGGGAAATATCGAGAGAGGAAATAGATGAATGGGAAGGAAGGAGAGATGCAAAGCAGCACAAATGTTGCAGCATATGGGTTTTAACCCATCAAGACCTGGATGGCTCTGGACCTGCCAACCCGAGACGTCGTCTCTCACTGCATGCTAGCTGCAGTGGGTACGGCAACCAGTAGCTACTAGCCAGGTATTCTATGTGTGGGATTTTCTTCCTCCCCTCCCCTAGGATTGGAAATAGCATGGATCTAGTGACTCATGGTTGTTGGGCAGGGGCTGCTGTGCCAAGGGGTGGAAATTGGGTGCTCCAGTTTTTTCCTTCTTGGTTTGGGAGAGTTTATGGAGTTTGCTTTTATTTGCATTCATATTTGTATTTTAAACAGCTGGCAAAGGGGCCTAGAGTCCTCAATCGGTGCTTTATGATGTAGGAATTGTATAAATCTAAATAAAGTAAAACAAAATACATAGCAATTGCTAACAGCACCTGTTGGTGAAAATGTAGATTTTTGATTATTTGTTTGTTTTTGCTCCTTTGCATAACACTGAAGCGTCTGAAAGAACGCCACTAAGACCCCAATGCGTTTAAGAACGTGCTTATGTATAAGCACATGCTTTGCTGAATAACTGTTGTACTCATCCATGACCTTAAGATAAGCATGTGTGTAAATGGTTTTCTGAAGCGGGGGGTGAGGGGTGGCGCTAATACAATAGCTGCTGTGTGTTTCAATAATTTCTAAGGAAGAGGTTAGTAAAACGTGATCTGGTGACGGGGCTTCTCACTGATGCTGTTATTTTAGGGATCTCCAGACACTTTAAAATCAGTTGTCCTGATGGAAAGCACTGGGGAAAGAGGGGCACTGAAGGTCACAGGGATCTGACATCAAATGGAGCCACTCTGATTAGGGCTGTGCACAGTACTGACCATGAAATGTGGATCTCAAAATAAACGGCTTCTGCATCTCATTTTGAATCCATGAAAACTGGCCCTTATTTTTGAGAACAAAATTGACATTTGGGACTTTTCAATGTCAGTAGGACGTGGACCATACTTGGAATTGCTGATCCTTGTGAGAAACTGGCTGTTCTGCAAATATTTTATGAAAGCCAAAATCAGGGTTGGGTCTGTGTGTGTGTGAAGTATCCCAGAACAAAATGGCGACTGTTGCATTGTGATGACCTTTTAGGAAAGCCCTAATCCTGGTGCTGTGTCTGCCCCCTGAGAGACACTGACCAAGTGCAGGAGAGGCCTAGGACTTTATGGATTGGCCGCTCCACTGGAGGTTTATCTGATGGTTTTCTTGTGCCTGGACTTTTTTTAAACATTAAAAACCCTTGTTAAAAAATACAGGTGGAGTCACAAGGCCCAGTTGGTGGCACTACACAGGGCCAATAATAGAGCTGTGTGAGAGGGCAAATTAGGAGCAGCCTTTAGGGAAGAACTGTTGACCATTTTGAAAATTGCCTCCAGTTCCATTTGGGGCTGGGAAGCTTAAACAAATAGGAACCTTGATCTCCCAGCTTCCTTTGCGCTTGCTGAGCCAGTCGGGGGCGGGGGACAGCGTGTGGCTTCCATGCTTTAGCCTCCCCCGCAACCAGCGTGTTTGCTATTTACGACGGGCTGCAGACACAAGGCATCTCTCTCCGATGGGGCGTTAGGGAGGAAACGGCAAGCAGGAAAACAAACAGAATCCAATTAGAGGCTAGAGTTTGGGGTTTATATATAGCATGTCTTCCACACCCGAGTCAAGAGACCCTGGAGCACATTGCAAGGCAACCAGCTGGGTGCTGGCAGTGCAGCGACTCTGTGGACAAATAAAGCAGCCATTATGTGGTCAGCGAAAGCTCACACACAGCTTTGGATGGTGGATCCCATTGCACCGAGACGGGACTGTTAGCCAGGACATTGAGATGATCCAGTACATATCGGTTCTTTAATTACCAACTTGGTGGCCACCACAGGGACCTTGGGATGAGACATGGAGAAAGTCTATTAGCAGGTCCTCCTGTCTGGCTCTCTAGGTTTCCTAGCATGCGCATCACCATGACACCTGGCTGCCTGACACAGAGGGGCTGAGTTCCTCCTTTCTTTCAGTTAAGGAGAGAATTATTTTCTAGCACAACTGGTGCTCATATGGGATGAGTCCAAGGGCTACAGTCTGAGCTTTTTAAAGCTGTCTAGGTGGCTTGGATAGCCATTAAAATTAATGGGATTTGGGCATCTACATCATTTTGGGGGGAGGGGAGTCTGTAAACCCATATTATTATGGGCTGTACTGGAGTCGCATGGATTTTAGAGTAGCGCAAAGATCACCTGGTTGGGACAGTTTGCTTCAATCCCCTTCTTCCCCAGTGAAGCTCCCAAGAGTCCATCCTTCCTGACACTTCATTATTCCTACTGTAGCCGCACCTACGGCCCCCAATCAGCCCCCAGGGCCCCAATGCACTAGGTGCCACACCAGCAAGTGACACAAAGTCTCTGGCACACGACACTGCCACTCTCCCTCCCTCCATCTTCTTCCCATAAAACACTAACTGGGTTATATTGCTCCAGTTCCTGCTCCTGCCCCAGCACTCAGGCTGCTGGCAAGGGAGTATTGCATGCGAATGCACAGACTCCAGGCCCCTAGGTTGGGCTGCCATGGATTCAGCTAGTTCCTTTACTTCTCAGACATCCATAGTACCTTGGAGTCTGGAGCACCGGAAACGGGAGGAAATTCAACAGTGTGAAGCACAAGGCCATGCACTTAGGCTCCTTCTGGCCTTAAACTCTCTGCGTAGTGGCCTGGAAAGCAATGAAAGGAGGAGAGGGCAGGAGGCAGGGGGGTTGTGGATGAATGTGTTTGACCCACACTATGTGCAATGGAACATGTCTGGCTGTAGCAATACAGATTCAGGTGTGGTGTGATCCCTTACACCAGGGCTGGGCCCATTTACACCTGGGCTGAATTTGGCCCATGGAGTCGTCAGGTTAGATCAGCATCCACTGAGCATTTGTTCCAAGAACCCCCTTCTCGCATGAATAATTTGGCACGTCCTTGGCGACGTGAAGGTTGGGGAGGCTCTTAATGGAATTCTACCACTCCTTTGAAAGGTGGATTCCGGACAATCATCCCCTCTCAGAGATGTTGCTGAATCATCCCTGCCAGAGATGACTTATCCCTGGGGCTCCTAAAAATGCTTCTGAAGACCAGATTGCACCAGGTGCCATGTATTTAAAATATAGGTTTACAATGAGGGAGGAGGAGAACCCCAGCTACCCCCCGCTAGGTCTTGAGATTCCCCCTGCCCCTCGCCCCTTCCAGTTATACAGGCTGAACGCGGCACTGCTCTGTCAATAGCCCCAGGAGGACAAACATCCCCAGCACATGGCTCTTTATAAACCTTTGTTTGACAAGTGCTGCTACTTCCCTCCCTTGTTATTTTCGGGAGAAAGCATATTTGTTTGAAATAGGAAAACAAGTGTGTACATTTCCTCAGCTCTTACCTACCCAGCCCTGAGATCACAGGCACGCCTGATCACAGGCTTATCATCGGCTATGGGGGGACATTTTAGTGGCAGCCTCTTGTTAAATATTAGCAGCATTTGCTTCATGTCCCCAGGCCCGGATGGAACATTTATTTAATGCTCTCACAAACTGGACTCGATTTCACTTCCTGCTGCTAGCAGCGTGTGTGTCTCTTTAAGAGGAGCTGCTGGCTAGAACTCTGTTCCACCCTGGCTGATTCCCTTCGAAGGGCAGGAAATCCCCAGCATATCCTCTCCAGCCTTTCTGCTCACACTTCAGAATTAATGCGCGGATGTATTAATAGCTGCTGGCAACGCAGAATGAAAGGGGAGGCGGCACAACTAGATTCAGGACCTCGTGGGACCTGGTTTCAATTCCTGAGCAGTGTGAACTCTACTAATTCATTTCTGCTCAGCTTCCCCTCCTCACACCCAGCCCTGTCTTCTCAGTACCACCCCATCTCCTCTACCCACCCAACCCAGCACCTTGCTCGAGTGTCTAAAGGGCTGGGACGCTTCCCTCCCCCCGCCCCACACTGAGTGGCTGATGGGACAAAGCACAGTCCTGCGTTTGATTGCACCTGGTCCTCTGCTGGATGAGGATCTAGCTACTGTGATCTGTGCTCTCATCCCCTCCAGGTCAGGTCACTGCAACGGCTCTGATCTAGGATGGAGAATGAAAGCCACAGGAGAGCTACTAGCCTAACCTCTACAATGGGCATCACCCTATCTCTTACGCAAGGAAAGCAGCTGATTGCACCGGGCTCCGCACACTGCATGGCTCCCAGTTCATTCTGAATACAATTCAAGGACCCAGCTCTATTATTAAAGGCCCTTCTTAATAAGCCAGGGCCTTGGCTTCCTTGGCAACTGTCCTCCCTCTGCAACCCAGCAAGGCAGCCCTGCCCAGGTGAAACCTACGACTGTCCCAGGTGTAATGATCAGGGAGCAGGGCTGGCCGCATAGCTTTTGCCCTACAACAACAATGTGAGTAGCCAGACACCTATGACAGGTTTTCTGAATGCAACACAGTCAGATGCCACTGTGGGTCAGATCCTCAGCTTGTGTAAATCCAAGTAGCTCCACTGAGATCAACAGAACTATCCTGACTTACAGCAGCTGAAGATCTGGCCTGGTGAGATCTTGGTTTCCGACTTCTTACAAGAACAGCTTTCTGGGGGAGGGACTTCCCTTCCCACACATCACAGTGCATAGGGCACTCTCCTGAGAGGGGCGTTCCTGGGTGCCACCCTTCCCATCTTTTAGCCAGTGCGGCCACCTCCAGCAGTTTGCCCCGGCAGGATGGATTTCACTGCTTTGTGCCACTGCATTATTCCAAGGGCCATCATCGCGTTGCCAGGCAACACCACAAAGAAACTTCGCCATGGGGTACCATAGCAGGATGCTATTGCACTGGCCCAAGGGAGCCTCTGGGTCTCGTCAGTGGTCTTTCAGGTCCTGCTAGCAGAAGAGACCCACCTGTTAAAATAGGAACTATGCTGCAAAAGCCAGGCTGGGTTGGCAACACTACGGGGCTTGCTAAGAGTGGCAGAATCTTGAAGGCCTGGGCAATTCTCAGATCATCAGGCCTGCTTTTAGGCACAAGGAATTCAACTGGAAAAATTCAGGCCAGCAGGAGCTGATCCAAGTCCCATGAGTCAGAGATGTAGTTTGCTACCTGATCCGCCCCGGCACCCACAGGAATGATTTTCATGGTTCCCAGAATTCCATCCACATCTTTTAGTGCCTCGCAGCTCAGCGTCAACTGTCCACAGTAGCTGATCCCCTGCTTCCATTGCAGAGTAAACAGCAAAGTCATCCAACCAGAACGATAAGGACACGAAGAGAGCGGCTGTGTTCCCATCTCTTCTGCAGCCCTGCTTAGAGGACAAATTTAGAGGTGGGTAAATGGACGCTCTGTGCCTAAGATACAATTAGGGGTTTCGATAAACACTAGACGGTAGCCGGATGTTCCTGCCTTGGAGGCTCACAGCATGCCTGTGGTGTGAAGCCAGCAAGATTTCTCCAAGCAAGCCAGAGTCCTGGAAACTGCCACTTATCCCCGGCTGACGTCAAGACACAGGACTGCCGAGGAGGGAAGAGAGAGCGCGGAGAGCCCATCAGCAGGTCTCACAACAACCAGCCCTTGAGAAGAGTTTGCAAACTGCCATTGTGGAGGTGAAAAGAAGTGGGAGAAAGCAATAATGGGAGCAAGACAAACATGTGCAGCGAGGGGGATTCCTGACTAAACATAGCTACCTAGGAACTAGCACCAAGCTCGCTCAGACAATGGCATGCTAGTCATGCTTCTCTCTGATTGAAGCCAGACAGCTCCTTCCTCGCACCTGATCCCCACTCTATGCTGCTGAATGCATTCCTGGGCTATATAGAAGAGGTGGGATCATGCTGTATCCCCCTCCCTGCGTGTACACACACACACACACACACACACACACACACACACACACACACACACAAACAAACAAAATCAACAGTACCTGTCAACACCCTGGTTGGAAATATTTCACCTCTTCTCCCCCAGACACCGGAGAAGCTGCCTGCAGCCTCGTTCTCTGCTTAGCTCCTGCGCGTGTGAAGTAGTTTGCGGTGCTTTCAGGCAAGCTAAGTGCCTTCTACCACCGCTGCCCCCCATCAAGGTTGTTGTGTTCCTCACTGGATACATATTGGCGCTGGGAGGGTTGATAATGAATGCGTGCGTCTCTCTCTCTGGGTGCACTGTGTTCGGTTTAAGGGGGATTGTTTTGTTTTGCCTTTGCAAGGGAATGAGACTAGCAAAGTAAACCAGACAAAACTAAATTCCATTGCGACTTCCTCTCCTCTCTTCTCTGCTCCCAACCCCCCGTCTGTCCCTGCTGCAGCAGCTTGCCATAGTCACTTGAAAGGACTATAGCTTAAGGAGTTTACTCCAGAGGCTGGCTGGTACTGAGACTATAAAGAACCTGATTGACGGCCTGTCCAAAGGCAACAGTATTTCAATAATGCCTCAAGGCCCCACCCCAGATCAGGGCCCTGTTGTGCTAAGCACTGTACCAACACATTGTAATAGAGACCCTGCCCCAAAGAGAGCACAGTCTAAACAGCTAAGACAGCCAAAGAGTGCGTGAAATGAAATACCACTATCCCCATTTCACAGATGGTGAATTGAATGCTTGTGGTGGTAGGGGGCAAGGGACAGCAACTCACTTCCAGTTTATATCAGATGTGTGACGAAGGGGGACTGTTCTTAATGTTTCCTCTGACTACTGTAGGGGTGCCTCAGTTTCCCCTATGCATTTCTTAAGTCTCTAGGGGGGAGATTGTTGCAGAGCAAAGGGCCAGTGCACATAAATGGCCGACACTCTATCTCCTGGCAACTAATGGCCAGGGCCCTTCTGCCCTACAAGGAGATAGCTAAAGGTGTTGAAGAACAAAGAGATCAGGTGACCTCCTGGCCCGTGAAAGAAACGAAGCCCAGAGGAGGAAGTGCTGGATGGTTGTTGTTCACATGCTCTGGGTCTAACTGATCGCCATGGTTGGGGCCAGGAAGGAATCTCCCTCCCTCCCCCCCGATTGGCAGTGACCTAGGGTTTTTTTTTTTTTTTGCCTTCCTCTGCAGTGTGAGGGTGCAGGTCACTTGCCAGGGTTATCTGAGTATATCTCACTTGATCATTGCCGGGGCCTCTGACAGTGGTGCAGCTCACTCCCTCCTGTTCTGTGCCACAGGCAGAGAACAGGTTAGTCTCCCATGGGCTATAACATTTTGGTCTCATTTCGGTTGTTGGGCTGAGTGTGCAGGTGCTGGTGGATATTGGTGGCTTGTGACATAGAGGTGGTCAAACTAGATGGTCTGATGGTGCCTCCTGGCCTTAAACTCTGTGACCCTATCATGCCAAACCCAGAATACCCCATAAATCAATAAGCCTCAAATATACCTCAATATTTTATACCACCCGTCCCACCTGGACCACCCCATATATCTAACAAACCAAAATGACTCACGATATTGGGGTCCCAACCAGAGATACTGTAAAGAGAGTGCTGAGCACTTGCCTTCCACAAGAAGTCAGACCCCTTTAAGAGGTCTCAGGTTGGGCACTCAAAACCTGAGGTGTGATGTATTGAGGACTGTGTTGGAATTGCAAGTTATCACTTTAAGAAGAGGGGGGCAGTTCCTGGGTCCTACTTACAGGGCTCAGTAGCAAAGCACATGAGCAGTGGCAGCAAAAGTTAGTCTGGAAAGAGCCAGCTCAAAGCAACATGGTGTGAGTTGTGCCTTGCTGCCTTTGGGAGCAGCCTGTTTTTTCTCTCTCTGTTTTTGGGTTCTTGTGTATTATCTGAATTCTAAAAAATAAAGTAGTTTTACATTGCAACCATCCAGCAGGAATCCTTTATGGTTTTACCTACCTTCTCTGTGTGAATGCTGTGAGTATAACACGAGGCACCCCAAATCACTAGTCACTTCTGAAACTCTTAGCCATGAACACATAAATCATTATAAACCTCACAATCCTGGACACCAGAACCCCCCTTACTGCCTGCAAACCATCAGATACGTTGGTGATGCCCACAGCCGCATGTACGTTACTCATGGTGCGTATCATTGTCAGGGGTAAAGTCAGCAGCATTGGACTCTCCCAATGACAGTGGTGAGGAGCAGCAGCACTGGCCTCCCGCGACCCACCCCCCGCAGGTTTGGCACCGCAGCTCATCTGTCATAGTGGGGCCGAAAGTGAGTGAGTGGTGCCATGACTTGGTGCACAGCTGCATCCAAACGATGCAGCTTTAGCCTTTGTTTTCTGTCCCCGCATCCTCCTCTGCCCAGTTAGGAACACAAAGAGAACACATTTCAAATGCCAGCCTGGCACTAGCGACTAAGAGGAGGGAGTGACGCATGCACATGTGGGCACTCTTTGGCACAGGGCTGCACACAGCTGGGGTAGCCCGCCTGGTGCATAAAACAAAAGGGAATAGAGACTGCCCCAGGAAATTCAAATGACCTCATATAGGAACATGTTCAAGGCAACCAGGCTTCAACAACCAGCTGTTAACTCCTTTGCTGCTGTGTCAAAGTGAAGGTCAGAGGCCCGGCCTCAAAGATTGAGCTTCCATCAGTATCACAGTCTCAGCCCCAAACACTGCAGTACCCCTAAATCTAAGCTACTGTGCTTTGAACCATTATAGCCGAATGCTTAGAAGGGCAGTTTTCAGCATGCCACTGCCACTCCAATGGAGAGTCATTCAACTTGATAAAGCACCCTACGTTTTTGCATCCTTCGGGTCTCTTGGATCTGCTAAAAAGAACTGGAAATCTCATGGCAGCAAAGTCTCTCAGGAGCCATTCGGATCATCCCTGCTTCTGGTGAGACTGGAAATGCTATAGTTATAGCCTTGATCACCTGATGTTGGCAGTGGCCTGTGAAAATGACTAAATGAAAGTTAAAAGTTGGGGTCATCTGAAGCTCTGGACAAATGTTTAGGTCGGGTTTTGTTAACAGCATTGTCTCACCTGTTTCCTAATTCCAACCGATCTCTGAAGTTAACCCTTTCACTGCTTCTAGGCATAAAGAGAGTGACGATGGTCCTATGGGGGAGGCAGGACCCTAGCGTCAGGAGCCCTGGACGCTAGTCCCCACTCTGCCATGAACTCACATGGCCTTGGGGTATTCGCTTACGCCTCATCTTTCAAAAGTGTGCGCTCATTTTGGGTTGCCTCCATTTTTGGTTGCCCGACTGGAAACAGCTAAGGTGTAAACACCCACAGCTCCATTCACTCAGCCCCTCTGACCAGCAGGCCATACATGGTTCCATTTAACATTAAGGCATCCCAGATTCACAGACCCTGTAAAATGTTTTGGCCTCAGCATCCCCAACTGTACAATAGATCCTTTCCTGTGGGATCTCTCACAGTGATGCTGCCATGAGATTTCCAGTTCGTTTTAGCAGACCCAAGAGACTTGAAAGATGCAAAAATGTAGGGTACTCTATCGAGCTGAATGAGTCTCCATTGGAGTGGCAGTGGCATGCTGAAAACTACTCTTCTAAGCATTCAGCTACAATGGTTCAAACCACACTATCACAGAATCTAGGATGGGGATATTCATTGCCTAGTGTAATGCCATTGGCTTCAAAGGAGTTACACCAAGGATGAATTTGCTCCCATACATGTAGTGCATTTTGAGACCCCGTGTGGAAGGTGTTACAGATATGTCAGGCGTTGTTACTCTTCTACCGTGTCCGGACCTCCAGTTGGAGCGGTCACACGGGATGAGTAAAGAATGGTGTTCCTAGCCTCTGTTTGTCAGAGGGTGGAGATGGATGGCAGGAGAGAGATCACTTGATCATTATCTGTTAGGTTCATTTCCTCTGGGGCACCTGGCATTGACCACTGTTGGCAGACAAGATACTGGGCTGGATGGACCTTTGGTCTGATCCAGTATGGCCGTTATGTTCTTATGTTCTTGCACTTCCTGAAGCAACGGGAAGTGAAGCCTGCTCTGCTCTCAAAGGGTTTGCTGGCAAACTTTGCTAGGGTAGACAGTTTATACCAGCAAAATGTCCTTTTATCAGCTTATCCCAGTTCCCCTAAGCAAGACAATGATACCAGCAGAAGGATCTTGCCACTATAACAGTAGCTACACTTGGGCTTTTGCTAGGATGGCCAGGTCAGCAAAACACTAAAATAAAGAAATAAAAATCCCTTCCCCAACTGACCTAGCTATGGCAGCAAAGCTCCCAGTGCAGCCCAGGCCTGAGGATGGCTGCACAGCAGGTGCACTGGAAAGAACGTCCCCCAACGAGACACCTTGATGAAGCTGGTGAACCACATTCTAGAGACAAGGGCTGGACATTTGTTGTGCTGACCTGGCCATCCTAGCAAAAGCCCAAGTGTAGCTGCAGTTATAGTGGCAAGATCCTTCTGCTGGTATTGTCTTGCTTAGGGGAACTGGATAAGCTATACCGATAAACGGACATTTTGCTGGTAGGGAATCACGGTTAAAGTTTTACATTTGCAGGTAAAACATTTTCTCCCTGCTCCATCTATAACTCTAGTCCTCTTGCTCTTTAAAGCCGTGAGATAACAGCAGTAGCTCTGATAAGGAGTTGCCAGGCCTGGGAAATACTGTCAATTGGAACCTAGTTCAGCGAAGGCCCATGAAAAATGACTCCTCCTCTGACCTACAGAAACATGAAAAATCTTAATGGTGGGGGAAAGGATTGAGTTGTTCTACGATTTTCATTCGCCTGGAACTTGAATATTTTAAAAAAATGTCTCTGAGCTTAGGGATGGATTTCGCTGCCTAGGGCAGTGACTTTATAGCACTAGCTGTGGACAGGAGCTGTGAACCCCCACGACAGCACTTAGGCCTGACCTGCCTTAACCTCTCTAGTGCCTCCACTCCTGGGTCCCTCCCACAGCTATGTCAATGCCACACTTTGTGGTGAAGGGGATTTTACAGGGTCTGCTCAGACTTCAGTAGAGAACATCAGCCTTTCATTTTGTCCCCAGCATCAGTCTCATGAGGTCTTTGAATTAAGTTCTCTGGAGGCCCCTACTCATGAGATGCCATCCCACACTCCCTCACCTCCGATCGCTCTTTCGGTCCCTTTGTCCCTTAACCCACCCAAGGTAAGAGGGGAATGAAGGGTAACAGGACTTGGGCATCGTGCTTCTTGCCTTGTGTCCAGTAGGATCATTTTGAGAGTAAAAGACAAACCGCTCGACTGAAGGTTTTCATGCTGTCGGCGAGGGCCCTTTATAATGCAACCCAGAGAGCTGGGCCTGAGTTTTGTGCTTCTCTAAATTATGCACTGCGCTTCCAAGCAGCCTCAAGATAAACTGCGGTCGGTCTTCAGCCAAGTGCTGATGATGCAAAACTAGGGACATGGCCTGCACTCTCTGCCTCTCGCGGATAGACTCACTGTGCCTCCCTGTATTGCAGCTGGCTCTGGTGTAATGCCTCTCTATTGGTCTGGCTGGCTGCAAATTAACTAGCCATGCAGCAAGACAGAGAACAAAAGCAAGGAAACATGAGGCACCTCTTCCTCTCTTACCCCTGTGGGAGTTCTCACAAACATATCACCTGATCCAGAAACAGATCTAGTAAAGAAAGTTTCCCTGCATCAGACTTAAAGGCCTTCTTCTCATTAGGGCTTGCCTGCACCCCAAAAATATACTGCTTTACCTGCACCCCAATCTGCGTGCTGCACCAGCACCCCGCCAGAGATGTTCTTTCCTCTGGACAAAAAGCCAGAGAATAGCCTGGAAGGAAACCAAAGTACAGAGCAAGTGGCGTCCCAAGATGCAGATTCTCTCCACTCAGGTGCTTTGGGGCTATTCACGGACCTGCCAGGTAATATACACTCCTGTCTGGCTGGCAAGTGTCAGCAAATATTTTCACTCACTAGCATTCGTCAGGGCTGAATCTGAAGAAGGTTCAGTGGGGGAAGCCCCGCCCCTGCAGGAAACACATTTCAATGGCATGTTAGGTTGGGAGCTAGAGTTTGCCATGGAATTTCTGATTTAGGGCTTCTGCTCTTCTCTCTCCTCCCGCCCAGCCGCCACTCTTCCTAGAGAGGAACAGCCTGTTTCCAATTGCATGTTTAATACAGACCCCAAGCCTCCCACATTACTCAGCCTGATGGACTGTATTCCCTTGTTTAATTGTCGGGTGACATTGCCAAACCCAGACATTTGTGTGTCCAAGGGACTCTCAGCAGGGGCCCCTCCAACTCTTGTGGAGCAGCCATTTCTTGCTGCGCAGTGCTGCTGACCGTGGTTACTGAGCATTGAAACTCAGCAGTCAGTCTTGTTAATCATCCTTCCTGGGCTGCGCAGGGAAGAGAGGTCGCAAATTCCCAAATGACGCTGAATCTGGAGTTTGAGGGGTGGGGAATCAGAGCAAGTGACCATGCAGAGTGCGGGAGGGCCACCTAGGTGGGTGTGGGGAAGAGGGCTAATAACAATTCCGTATTTGTCTCTGTTCCACCTCTGAATAGGCTTCGCTAAGTCCAGCTCTGTAGCTTCAGTGATCAAACTCTAGTCAATCCCCATACACCGGCTGCAATGGCAGCTCTATCCAGGGTCCGCATATGGCCCCCATTACTAATGTCTCCAAGTACCTCAAACAAACATGTCTATGCATTTATCCTCACAACTCCCCTGTGAGGCAGGGCAGCGCTGTTATCCACAGGGAACAGATGGGGAACTGAGACAAGTCACTTGCTCAAGGTCACACAGGAAGTGTGCGGCAGAGACGGGAATTGAACCCTGGTCTCTCCTAAGTCCCCCGGTAGCAACCTAATCATTGGACCTCACTTGTGCTAGGGGGTGTCCTGGAACTGGAGGTGCGGGCCTGCTTTTAGATGACTTGCTATGGCAAAATGGCACTGGTACAGGGAGGAGAGAAGCTGAGGATGGGGTCACAGGACCAGATTTTCAAGTCGGCTCAGGGCCAGATCTACAAGGGCTCAGCCCCCAGCAGCCCCCATTGCTTATGGCCAGAACTCTTGAAAATCTGGCCCACAGGGGGCAATGGCTGTGGAAAAGCACCTTGGGGTGGTGAAGAGCCCCACGTCATCCCTGACTGAGCAGCAGTTACAGGGGAAACACCACAATTGTCCCAGTTATAAGTGCTCCGAGGTGCAGGGCAAGAGAGGGGAGAGAGGAAATTTGGTCCTGAAATGAGGGGAAATGGAGCTGCAGTTATATGGAGCTGTAAATATTTACTGCAGCGTAAACCAAAGCACTCAACTGCTCGTTAAGATTCTCAACATGAAAAAGTTTATTAAAATTAAAAAGGGCTCACACCAGAAAAAGGGGAAAATATATAATTAGAGTCTGAAGAAACCAGACTAATTCTGTGTCTTTCAATTTAGCGTCTCTGCACTCCAGTTACCCTTGGACTTCTACCTAGTCCCCCTTCTGTCTTTGAATATAGCTGGATGAGGACATACCACACCAGAAGTCAAGACAGCATCGTTGTGTTTGCATATGAAATGAATTAAAGTGCACTAGAAACTAAGATCTGACTACAGACCATTTCACTGGTGGCCAAGAATTTGAAGCCAGTTTTCCCAAGGTGAAGGTTTAGTACATGAACCCCTATCATCCAGACTAGTGTCACTTCCCATCCCCAAATTTGCAGGAGAATCAGAGTTTTTAAGAGGGATCTCCAGGGCTTATGGGATTATGACAGTGTCCTATTACGATCACGTCTTTGCATCAAGATACCAAAACATTATGAGAATGCAACATCATCATCACCCATAGACTCATCCTCAGGGCAGGAAGAGGTAAACATTGTGACATCATGGGACAATACCACAGTATCAGCAGGTGCATATTCATTCTGAAGCATCCTTCAGTGTATCCTTTGGGGACAACCATAGCCTGAACACTCAGCTGTAGCCTTTGAATAGTCACTTGACCCAGTATCTGCCAAGGACCAAATTTGAACCAAGGCCATGATCTAGCAAAGCACTTATGCATCTAATTAAACTTCCAGCACATTTTCTGTAGTTAAGTCATTGCTCCAGGAAATCATTGTTAGGATAACTTTCGCCTCCCGTGTGCACCAGGAAAAGCAGCAAGAACCTGCCATAAGAAGATCTGAGATCTCAGACACCACATCCAGGGAATGAGGACTGGGAAGAGGTACAAGTGGCCAAGAAAGCAAGCAAAAAGGGAGAGAGATTGTGAACATAACACTGCCCAAGGAGAGATGTAGCAAGGTGTCAAAGGAGGGAGTGGGAGTTCTCCAGGGGATCTGTTGATTGAAAAGTGATAAGCATTCCTAAAATAATAATTAAAAATTAGATAAATTCTTCAGCATTCCGGAGAGAAGGAGGAATATGGGGGGTAAGAGTTGCTAGCAGCTGTCCATACATATCCTGGGGAGGCAGAAGAAATGTGAAAGAAAGTTACCGTCACACCAAAAGTGGTAATGAAAAGAGAAGAAAGTTTGCAATGGGCAAAGCCCTGAGGCAGCTGGAGCTTCCCAGAATTCCGAGCAGTGGTAGGGGGCACCTCTCTCAGCCCCTTGGGATACAGGGCTGCATGGACAGAACCCAGGGATGATAACACAGGGGCCAGCATGCTCCAGAGATGATAAGATCACACCAAGTAAAAGCACAGAAGCTAGTTCTGTTAGAAGCTTCTTGTTGGTTAATTTAGCCCTGAAGACCAAAACCCTCTATTCCTTCAGCAGAGGAGTGTGGGTGGGTCATTGCAAGACAGGCATTACCTTTAGTGGGGCAACTCTGCCTCGCAGGAATCTGCTTCCGGGGGCCCAGTTCTGCAAGGTGTTCAGTGCTCCACTCATAGCAGGCCGGATCTTGCCCTTCTGAAGACAATAACAAAATGTCCTTGACACCAGTAGGTGCAAGATTGGGCTTTGCAAGATTGGTGCCTGGCTAAAAGGTTAGTTCCATCTCCATGACCCAGTCAGTCCTGGGCGCCCCCATACTGAGGCCACCAAAAGCAGGGGTGCCAATATTTATTCTATCATGGTAGTGGCCAGGGCCCCCGATCAGGCTCAGAGCCCCACTGTGCTCTGTGCTCTGCAGGCAGTGGATCCCTGCCCAGAATACCTTACAGACTAAGGAGACAAGCATCAGGCAGAGACAGGGGAGATAAGAAGTCTATCAGATAGATAGATTGTTCCATACACCTGCTGTTTTCCCTGTGCGTTGCATTACATAAAAGTATATCCACTTCCTCCCAGCTGCCTCCCCCGGCCACATCATCAAAGGCTGGGTTATTTCTTGTAGGCCTTGCAGCAGAAGCAGGTCGCTTGTAATGTTCTGCTGAAAGCCTCTCCTCTGGGAACTAGATACCTGTCTCACCCAGAGAGCTGAACTGAGGCCAGCAAGGACAAAGGAAACTAGAGTCCTTTAATGGAGATTCCAGCAGTGGGGCCTGCGAAGCAGGATAGATTGAGATCTAAAGAGATTTACATTGACCTGATAACCAGTATTTGTGGATTTTCTAAGGGCTTGAGTCAAAGCACACCTCAGCCAATGGAAAGACTCTCATTGACTTCAGGGGGCTTTGGAGCAGACCCCAGAGGGACAGCATGTCTAGTGAGGGGGAGGGAATGTTTGCAGGAAGTACCATGTCAGCCTATGAAAAATTCCCCAGGGGGCAAGGAGGATCGGAACATCGGATTTGCATTGGAAGTCAGTGGGAAACTCCTCACATCCCTTGCTCCCCTATGTTCCCACAGGGATCCATCCCATTTCAGTCACTTTCTCGTTGAGTTCAGCATGTGCTGTGCTCTTTAAAAGGAGTCGGGGCTTATTTTAAAAACATCACTTTATATAGGCCATCTGGGATTAACATCCAGGTGAGGAGACAGACTATAAACATACAGTCTACACAGATAGACGCCAAATATCCCAGTCCTGCTTTTATAGCACATTGTCCATGGCCATTAGCCAAAGAGTGTTACAAACAAACGGAGTGAGAAAATAAAATTCTGACAAGCTTGTTACACTAATAACTCCAATGCACCCAAATGACGTTCCCTCACCAAGACCCGGCAGTGCCAGAGGTTTGAAAATGTATTTTCCCTGGGCTTACACCCCTATCAAGTCCATTTTCTTCTATTGTATTTTAACTTTCAGTGCATGGAAAAATAGGTTTTTTTTTTAGCAGGTCTGTCCCTTAAAAATGGTATTTGCATAAGTTATTTCTACTTTCCTATGATCTTCCCCAGAGCAAACAGAACAAAGATTTGTATTGTGACTTCTTGCAATAGGTGATTTCTCTATATATACGGCCTGATTGTGCCCAGCCCTACAGTGGTGCATGCCAGGGGATGAAGAAAGTGCAGGGAGCCTCCTCACACTTTTGTGCCCAATCCCTGTGCAAGGGCACAGTGGCAGCGATTGTGCTGTCCTAAGTGCTACCATCTCATTGCTAGTTCCTAAGACGGGGCAGGTCATAGCTACCCCCATCCCAGCCAAGAGGGAAGAGAACAGCTGTGGCAATCGAAAGGGAGTTGAAGGGCTATAAAAGGAGCTTTGGGAGCATGATTTCATCTCAGCCTCTGGTGGAGGACCAGTCCTGGTGCGGGAAAACCCATGTTCAGATGCCGAGAGACTAATAAAGGAGTTGCCAAACCAAACAAACATTCCAGGCTGACCCCACTGGCTTCATATTTCTCTTGATTGTTTCACAAAGGAAAAAAAAATCTGTTTTTCAAGCAGCCTGGGTGACAAAGTATAAGCAATGGTCTGTTAGAGCTGGAAATGGGTGTCCACAGACTGGCTGTTGAGTCCGATTGCCAGGCAGAGAGAAGATTCCCAAGGAGAGTCACAGCTCTATGGGCTCTGGCTGCATGTGCCTGGTACTGCTTAAAAAACCAACTAAGCCAGAGTCTCTTTGAAAATGAGCATTCAAGCTCGAAGAGCAGCCCTGTGACTATAAATGTCACCAGCAAATACTTGTGGAAATGGATTTATGGAGGCTAGCAGCTGCCAGCTCTCTCTCTCTCTATTCCTTAGCATCTCCTCCAGAAAAAGCTTCCAAACTGGGAATGCAGCTGCTAGGGAAAGGTCTAGAAGTAAGTTCCATGCCAGATCGATTGGCAAAACACTCCCTGGATTACACAGCCCAGTCAAGAGCACCATATCCCAGAGCTCATGTCCCCAGCGATGCTTTCACAGGCCCGCCATCTGGAAGACCACACGGGTGTTTTAAATGGAAGAATTTCAGTTTAGCCATTAGGGAAAGGTGACCATCCAACTCCGCCCACCTTGGCCAGCTGGCTCCAGCTCATCTCGCTGCAGCTCTTTTAAACTGAGTAATGACAGTGCAAGAGGCAGCCACCCTGCTGCAGGGGATCAGAGCTCACACTCACAAGAGGAGTGTGGATGTGAAGAATTCCGCTCACATTAAGGGAATGAAACCCACAAGGGTTCTCTCTTCCCCCCAAGTGACTGACCCAAGATGGCTACTGCTCGCTGTGACTGTGTGCAGAGCAGCCAGGTACAAAACCGGATTCTTCATCGGTGGAGACCCCACAGCTCCTGCAAGTGCATTGCACCATGACCCTGATGTAAAGCAACATTACATTCAAGAAACAGCCTGGATTCTCCAATCATCGCTCTACTTGTATTAGCAGTAAGCGGTGCAGCAGGCAGCCGGAGCAGTAGAACTAAGATATCTGTTATGGATGCTGAGTGGACAGTGTGAAGTGCTGGGGCTCTAGAGTTTTATGCGCAAGCAGCTTGGGCCTGGCTGGGTTCCTGAGCCCCCTGGTGCCACACTGAGCTAAAACTGAACCTTGACCCTTGTTCTCCAGCCCCACTCCTCATATTCCCACTGCAACTGGGAGGTTTGTTCAGGAGAAGCTGTGCCCATGCTCCCCAGCACAGCAGCGGTTGGAGTGAGAAGCCATTTCCCAGCTTGCAAAAAAATGTCCACTTCATTTGACATGGGGTTTGTTTTCCTTGATTGCAGTGGCGGTGCGGTCCAGCACATGGGGCAGCGGACTGGCACTGAGCAGATCTTGAGTCCAAACCTGCATCTGCCACTGACCTGCTGGGTGAACTTGGGCAAGGCACTGCCCCTCTCTAAGCCTGTTTCCCATCCCTCCCATCATCTGTCTTGTCTACTCTCATGGAGCAGACAAAGTCTGTTACCCTGGATTTGTACAGTGCCTATAACCATGAAGCTCTGAACGTGGCTGGGACACCTGGGCATTAAATAGTTGTAACTGAGGAGCTGCCGGCAGGGTTCTTGCTGGAAAAGGGACAGCATTAGACAAACAGTGGCACAGTTTCTAATCTGCTTTCCTTCTAGCTGTAATAACACTACTGCAATAGATAGAAAAGGAAGCTTTAGGGACAAGTTTCCAGCCAGTCTTTAATAAGGCACCAACAGCATTTACAGGCACATGTATCTGCAAGCATAAAATCCTGGATGGGAACAGGGAATAGAGTGTTACCCATAATCCTGTGAGTCCTTTGTGCATGGAACTCCTATAGTTGCTAATGGGAGTTCTCATGAGACAAGCTTCAGCCACGTCACTACAGGAGGAAGTGCCATCTTTTGGAGCCAGGGCTTCTGGGTATGGAAGCAGCTGCACAAAGGTTCCATGATAGTGTGACCAGATAGCAAATGTGAAAAATCAGAAAAGGAGGTGGGGGGTAATAGGCGCCTATGTAAGAAGAAGCTCCGAGTATTGGGACTGTCCCTGTAAAATCGGGACAACTGGTCACCCTATTCCACAAGCCACAACCCTGCCAGCCATTAGAAAGGGAGCCACCGGAATAGGAGCAGCTGGGGGTACTTGTCAAAGGGTCAGTGTCTTGGGAGGACCTGTAGCGAGGATGCATTTAGATTTCAACCATCACTTTAGTCACTAGGATCCCTTAAGCAAGATTGGCCCTAGGTGTATTGTTGGCCTAAACATAGCACCTCTGTCCCTTCCAACCCTGCCCCAGCCAGAACCATTCCTTTGTACCTCTGACCTTCACTCCCATTCCGGTTTTCTTTTTGGTCCCCTGTAATCAGTTTTCTGGGCTCTGGGACCCAGCTGGGCCTTTCGTTCTAGTGGGCTTCTGCCCCCCGTTCTGACAGGATCAAATAGGCCCAGCCTTGCCTCAGAATCCTTTGCACTGGCTGCAGTGAGCATCTTCCTACTCGGGACTTCTGCAACATCTCCCATACTAGGCGATTCCCTTCTGCTCTTCCAGCCGGATTCCACTGACCTCCTGCTGAGACCTGGACGAGAGGGACGTTTGGGACTCCTGTGCTAACATGGTGCTATTTCAGATGTGGCCTCCTAACTAAGCTCAGCCCTCCAGGGACTGCTGCAAGCTAGGCAGCCCTCAGGCTGGGTGTAAGATACACCAGGGTTCAAGCTGGCTCTGGGCAGTACCAGGTCAGACTAGATCTAATGGTTCTTTTTAGCCTCAAAAATCTATGACTCTATAACTGCTTGTATCTCCTATGCCTACAGTCGGTGCTGCCCTCAAGCATTTTCCCTGTTGCCCCATAATTCTCTCACTAGTCTGGGCTGAGTTCACACAGTTAATATCAGCAGGACTCTAAAGCTCAGGACATATGATACAGACGGGGCTGCAGAGCAAGGGTGGCTCAAATGCTGAAAGCCTCTGAAGGGGGACAAGAGAGCTGTGCAGTAATGAGTCTGGGAGACACCTGTTTAAAGAGAGAAACCCTCCCACCGGCTTCCTCCTGAATGGGGGAAACCACTTAAATCATGTCAAGCTGCAATTAAGAATGTCATTTTAAGCACAAGCACACATAATCCGTAAATCTCCACGTGCAATAAAAAATAATGGCTTAGGAGCGCGAGAGAGAGCCATTAATTACCGGAACTGTAATTCAACCTCAGGGCACTCTCACTTTCTGCTCACTGGTGTCAGACCCTTGACTTGATGTGCGGATCCATCATTCAGCAGGTAATTCATCTCTAATTCTATAGTGTAGAATACGTAGGGTACGGAAGCCTTTCTCTGCATTTGTTAGCAGCCAGCTTTCCTTTCTAGCAGTGCTTGTTGTTTGATGGAAGGCGGAAGAGATTCTCTCTGATAGCCCCAAGAGGCAAGCATGGGAGAGGCGACCTTTCTATTAGAGGAGAACGACTCAGGGAAACAGGTGCGTTAATGCCACTTACTTGGACTTGTTGGGTCACCGAGTCGCCGAAGTCTCCCACTGGAGGTCCTGGCGATTCCTAGAGCAAGAAAAATCAGTGATAAGGCGCATGGCTAGCTAATGAGAACCTGGTTTGGTGTCCATGCTGTGATTCCTGATCTGCCAAGCCACCCTTCTTCTGCTGGTGTCTGCTTTGTACAGAAACATTACCTATGAAAACTCAAGAATGGGTATTTTGAATGGCGAAATACCTCACTAGTAACCTTCAGCTGCCCCTGAAGTACACAATGGCTGTTAGTGGTTGTTACTATTGTTCTGCAGTATCAGAAACTGCAAGCATGTTTAATGGTCATGACATTGGAGAAGAAAGTCCTGAACTAATGGAGTAGGGGACACACCCACACCCCTTTCAACCTATGACTTTTTTACTATAGATATTCATGCATGGCAATGTTTTCTCCAACAGGAACACACAGACATACCCACTCCTGGATCTTGCAGTGAAGTGAGGGTTACTAAGACATGCAAACACAACAACGTTAGGCCCAAATCAATGTCTAGGCTGGCGCGTGCACACAGTGTGTGCATGCATGGTACAGGGACTAAGAAGGGATGAAATGTGCCTCCCATACCCTGGAACTGCCCAGAGCCAGCTCGGCCTCTGGTGCAGGTTAGATCAGCCCAGGGGGCTGCAGTGGTCTCTGTGCAGCACTGCAGAGCACATTCCCTGACCACAGCATGCTCCTGACACGTCCCTGGAGAAACTCTGTGCTGGGACCCTAGTGAGTGGTACCCACTGCTAGTTCCGTGCCTGTCAGAGAGGATCGTTCCACCAGCAAAGTCAATGCAAAAGGACCAGATAGAACTAATTTATCACATAGCATCTGTATTAGTGTAGCTAAACTGGCTGAAATATTAGACACATCCCTGTGTTCTGGACTGATGGTCAACCAGCAGAGACACACCTGGTTTGGCTTGGTTTGAGGGGCCTTTTTTAATGAATTAGTCTTTCCATAGCAGTGTGTGTGAACCACCCAGCTGCTACCCAAACAGTGGCAGGGAGATAGTTACAGAGAAGTTTACCCCATCCTGGAACATATTTTTCTTTAGAAGGCGACAGAATCTCTCCTTTATTCCATTCCACACCCCCATTCCAGAAACAGAGTACTACTCCTCCATAGAGCTGGGTGATGCTGCACTGTCAGCAAGGCAGTGCTGTCTACTGGTTAGAGCAACAGACTGCAAGCAGGGATTCCTGGGTTCTGTCTCCAGTTCTGCTACCTACTCCTTGGCAAGGCACTTACCCTCCTTGTGCCACAAATTGCCCAGGTGAGGATAGCCACAACCATTCATCTTCCACTTGTGCTGTAGGCGTTAAATTTGCCTTATTAACCAACTCTGATTTCAAACAAACAAACAAACAAATTGGCCATATCCAGGAATCAAGGCTGCCCCTCTCTAACTGACTCCACAGTGCCTTGATGCTACAAGCAGTGGCAATTACATCATGGATCCAGTGGATCAGCTGATCTGGCTCCCATGGTCTACAATTCCCCATACTGGAAATTCCAAGAGATTCCAAACAGAATCCTTCAGTCTCTCTTGGTTTCTACTGGAAACCGGGGGGGCATGGATCAATGTTCACTTCGCACTCCTCATCAGTACCCAGCCCAAGCCGGGGAGCTAATGATCCAACCAGTGGTCCAAATTCGGTGATGAATCCTGGTCATGTGCCACCTGAGGCATGTTGCGCATATGCTAAGAAGACGACTGGACGACCAATGTCTCTAAGATCCAGTAGTCCCAGTAACTAGTAGCCAAATAGATGCACTACTCTTTTCAAACCCTCATTGGCCACTAGGGCAGTTTGAACAGGAATTTCCACTAAGATCCCCAGCCCACTTGCAACTTGCAGGACGCAAGCAGGTTTGGAACTCTCCACTTTTTAATCAATGCAGACTTCATTGATAAGAGATAGCTCACTAATAAGTGTCTTTTCCTCCCACCCTGCAGCAACCAGTCAGAAAACCAGGGTGCACCTACATCCCAGAGCCTAGAAACAGTGGGTTAAGTATTGTTGCTCCAGCCTCTCAGCTGGAACAACTTGTGTCTTATTAAAAAAAAAAAAAAAAAAGAGGGAGGTGGGGAAGGCAGCAAACCTCATGCTAACTGCCCTGGGACAGGGGTTTCTGGCTGGCAACTCCACTTGGAAAAAGCGCCTCATGCTCAGAGCCGTGCGGGTGCGTTTCTCCACTTTCCTTTCGTAATATAAAAAAGTCTCTATGACTGCAAAGCCACGTAGCTGAACCCCTGGGCCAGTTCCAAGATGACGCACCCTGTTCCTTATCCCCGGAGGAGGAAGAGGGAGAGCCCCCATGGCAGAATCACCCTGTGCAAGGGGGAGAGTAAAAAGTCCAGCTTTCAAAAGGAAAAAATTGAAACTGATGTTTCCCCCCTACTGGCAAACACTGCTCTATTGTGCATGTGTGAATGCAGATGGAAGAAAGCCTGTCCCTTCAACAGCTGTATCTGTATCAGTGGGGGTCTGATAGAACTCCCAGCAGTTCAGTTTGTAAACAACTTCCATTATCAGACAGCACAAGGCAGGAGTCTAGTGGACAAGACTTTGGTGTGGAACTCAGTAGACCTGGGTTCTATTCCCATTTCTGCCACTGATCTTCGGTGCGACCTTGGGCACCTCTCTGTTTCCTTGTCTATGGATGTAAGCAGGGTCTGAATGAATGCTCCCCTGGCAGCTAGCTGGGAAGGAGAGAGATTTTGGGTGTGTTTATGTAAATACAGTTGCTCTTGCTCAGCGGATAGAGCGGTGTTAAAGTGATCAACTTTGGCTGGTGTTGGGTTACAAATCACCTTAGTACTGAATGACGGGTTAGTGAAATATGGTTATCAATGTTGTAATTATTGTAGGAATACAGGGAAACAGGACTGTGCTTAATATGTCCCAAATGAGGGGGTCACCCTCAGTTGAAAGACCTTGTTAATCTGTTCCTCCCCACTGTTCAAAGAAAGAGCTAAATACGCTTCATTAGGTGCCTCTTTTGTTATTTTAAATGCTCAGTCACTCAGAGCTGAAATCACTTGTGTCGGGGCACTGTCTCTACCCAGCCTGCAAAGAGCTGAAAATCACTAAGAGACTGATGTGCAGAGGTCATGGCAGATGGCAGCAGAAGTTGACTGACAGTTAGCTGGCGAATGAGTGGCTGGTGGAGTCGGAGAGGCAGAGTGAGCGGCCAGCAGGGTATCTGGCAGAAAGGCGCCATGAGTGGCCAGCAGGGCGTCTGGCGGAGAGGCACAGCAAGCGGCGGGGGAGTGCCCAAGCTGGTCTGCAGATGCACCTCTGAACTCTGTGACTGCACTGACCAAGGATAGAAACTGTGAGTGGGGTGCAGAGAAGGACAGACACGTTAAAGGGACTTTTGAGTTGCTGGACTTAAGAACCTGAGGGGAAAGGACACTGCCCAACTTACTTGGGGGTGGGTGTTTTGCTCATGGTTTATGTTTATGAAGCCTGTTTGTGGTGTTTTCCCAAATTAATGCCCAGTTACTTCCCTCCTGTTATTAAAAGTTTATTTTCTACACTAAGACTCTGTGCTTGTGAGTGGGGAAGTATTGCCTCTCAGAGGCTCCCAGGGGTGGTGTATCATTTTCCCAGGTTACTGGGTGGAGGCTTGAGCCGGTTTTGTGTTGTATTGATTAGGGTTACCATACGTCTGGATTTTCCCGGATATGTCTGGCTTTTTGGGCCTCAAATCCCCGTCTGGGGGGAAAACCCAATAAGCCGGACACGTCCGGGAAAATAGGGAGGGAGGGACCGGCGATGCTCGGCCGGGGGCTGGAGCCGCTGGGGCTGGCAGTGCTCGGGTGGGGGCCGGGCAGGGGCCGGGGGTGCTCGGCCGGCGGTGCGGAGCCAGGGGTGCTCGGCCAGGGGCCGGGGGTGCTTGGCCAGGGGCCGGGGCTGGGCCGGGGGTGCTCGGCCTGGGGGCGGCGGTGCTTGGCCTGGGAGCCGGGCTGGGCCCGGCGGTGCCCGGCCGGGGGCTGGCAGTGCAGAGCCGGGGCCAGGCGGTGCTCGGCGGGGGGCCGGCGGTGCGGAGCCGGGCGGTGCTCGGCGCCCCAGGGCCCGAGCCAAGACAGGCGGGAGACGCCGGGGCCAGAGCCTCTTGGCCTGGGCCGGCCGGCTGCCAGAAGGAGCCGCTTGGCCGGGGGGGCTGGACTGGGCCGCGCCTCCCCGCCCCAGCTTGCCTGCTGCTTCAGGCTTCCCGCGAATCAAATGTTTGCGGGAAGCAGGGGAGGGGGAGGGGCAGGGGGGGTGAAGCGTCCAAGGGAGGGAGCAGAGTTGGGGCAGGAAGGGGCAGGGCTGGGGCAGGGGGCGGGGCCCATGGAGTGTCCTCTTTTTGGACCCTTAAAATATGGTAACCCTAGTATTGATGGAAAGGAACCTCTAGATATTGAACCTGGCCCTGGTTGCTGCTGGCTCCGCCTGGCAGAAGGGTTACATTTAGTCTCAAAAAGAACAGGAGTACTTGTGGCACCTTAGAGACTAACAAATTTATTAGAGCATAGTCTCTAAGGTGCCATAAGTTCTCCTGTTCTTTTTGAGGATACAGACTAACACAGCTGCTACCCTGAAACCTACATTTAGTCTGTAAGCTCTCCGGGGCTAGTTTTGCTTCTTACCAGGTGTTTGCACCATGACTAAAACAGAGGATCCCCAACCTCACCTGGGGCCTCTAGGTGGTAATGTCACACAAACAGCATTGCAATCTCTTGTGTTTGGGGTTGTTTCTGCCACCACCTTAGGAAACATTCCCCTGAGATCTTCTTCACTTGATTTTGGCCCAAAAGGGGATTTTTTTTCAGGGAGTTGGACTGGATATTTTGGAGTTTGTTTTCACTTTTGCCACACACATTTTCTTTGTTAAAAAATAATTTTAAACAACACTTCTTTAGATAGGCTAAAACCTAGCAAGGAGGGGCTCCTCCTTGAGGACTAGCATTTGTTTTGGACTTGTTGCTTTGTTTGGGCAGGGGAAGAGAATGATTTAGCATTCACAGAAGCTACAAGCATTTGAAAACTGCATACATAGGAGAAACTGCCCCCTTTTGGGTGACATACAGATGTGCAGTCATGCAGAGCTAGTTAAATCTATCCTTTTGGGGTCAAAGGCTATATTCACTCTGCTGGCAAACAGAGGCAAAGCAAGGAACTTCCAAGCTTGGACAGGATTGGACATAGGAAATAGATTTTATTCCTCTTAGCCCTGGTAACAAGATAAAAATTAAATGTAAAACATACACAATGTCCAGTGTGGCAGAGCCCTCTGCATTTGGCGTTTCTTATTCTTGAACTTGCAATATAGCTATGTATCTATTTACACACACACCCACACAGTATTTTGCACTTACATGGCACCTGTCATCAAGAGACTTCCAAGCATGTTGCTAGTATGATCTAGCTCTCACATTTCTGAGAAGCCAGTAAGGATTATTATCCCCTTTTAGTAGTTGGGTAACCCAAGCTGCAGAGAGCTAAAGTGACTGGCCCAAGTTCACGCAGTAAGTCAGTAGCAGAGACAGGATTAGAGCCCAGGTATCCTGACAGCTAGTCGGCTGCTCTAACCACTAGACGACACCATATGAAGCTTAAAAAGCAATAATATCAAGCTTTTATATAGCGGTTTTCATCGGTAGCTCTCAAAGTGCTTTACAAAGTATTATTATCCCCATTTTATAGACAGGAAAACTAAGGCACAGAGGGGTCAAGTAACTTGCCCAAGGTCACCTAGAAAACCAGAGGCAGAGCCGAAAATAGAACCTATGTCTCCTGATTCCCAGTCCAGTGTGCTATCCTTTGGACTTCTCCACAGAGAGACAATCTGTCAAGACTGATCGTGGGAGGGCGATTAAGCAATGAGGAAAGACTCCAGTCCCACAGGACAGGAGAGCGAATCTGTCATAAATGCAAAATGTATCCCTCTCCCCAGATCATTGTAAAGACTGCAGCGCAGGCGGGGTGGACACTGTATCAGCATGTTAGATGGCATTCTGGGGTTACCTCTATTTATAGCATGGAGGCATTTACAGCTCTGGTTCTGGGCTATGGGACTAGGAAGCAAAAATCAAAGGCTTCTATCCTACACATACTGTCTATGAGTTTTCCCTCTAATAGCAGCAGGAGCACCTCCAGCCCAGGCTCTAAAGTACTGGAATAAGATGTATTTAATTCTGTTTCTTATCTGGTTGAAATTAAGGCAGTTTCCCCACAGTCCCTCAGTGTAATTTTGAAATGTAACAGTCCATCAGTTAAAGTAGGACAGTCTAAGAGCAGTTCATTCCACTGCATTGACATGACCCTGTTATGCACAAGGACAGCATTAGGGATGCTTACCACTGATCTCTGGCTGAACAGTATCCTGTAGCAGTTTGTAATCAAGGCAGAATCACTCCCAGACCTGCAGCCTAGGCCTATAGGGAACGCAGTGAATACAGTGGCATCCCTATAGCATGCTGGGCCTCACTGGGATCCCTTCTATAGCTGTGCAAGCCAGCAGCAATTCCAATGGGGTTGCATCAGTTTGAGCAAGATCAAAATCAGGTCCAGTCACTCTGTCAGTCTCACAATCTCCAGACAATACAGGGCCCAATTCCCCATTGCCTGGCACCTCTTGTGCCACCAACGCAAAGTGTGTGTAAAATGCTCCCAAATCCCATTTTGCACTAGTGTAAATGATACCAGGGCCAGGGTGGGGAGTAGGGCAATGGGAAATCAGGTCCAGTGTCTCTAGAGGAATTGCCGCCGGTGGAAAATGACTGTCTCAGCTGGTTACTACTGATGCAAAACCTGACCCTAAACCCTGCCTTTATGAACAACCTCTGGAAATGCTAGTTAAGCGTTGAAGGTTGGGACCAAAGCTCATAATACAAAAAGGGAAATTCTGCAGTAGGACTGATCCACAGTGCATAGGCAGGTCCTCAATGACTTCTTCACCATTCTCTCTGGTGTCTGGATGCTGCAGCTGGGGGTCTGCCCAAGCTGTGACGTTCAAATGCTGGCTCGGGACATAACTGAAAATGGGTTGAATGAGTCCCTTTCCTGTTTGCCCACAACACATTCAGTAGAAGCTCAGAGTTACGAACACCTTGGGAATGGAGGTTGTTCGTAACTCTGAACAAAACGTTCTGGTTGTTCTTTCAAAAGTTCACAACTGAACATTGACTTAATACAGCTTTGAAACTTTACTATGCAGAAGAAAAATGCTGCTTTCCCTGGATTTTTTTTAGTAGTTTCCGTTTAACACAGAACTGTAGGTGCTTTTTTCTTTTTGTCTCCTGCCCCCTGATTGTGTACTTCTAGTTCCAAATGAGCTGTGTGGTTGACTGGTCAGTATGTAACTCTGGTGTTCATAACTCTGAGGTTCTCCGGTAGCTCAACAACCCTGACCAGGTCTGTTCAACAGAGCACGAGAAGTGGAACAGCAGAGGGTGCTGCAGGTGAGGATGGAGCTGCATTGGAACAGCTTGGAAGCAGCAAAGTTGATGAAGGCTAGGAGTGGCATTTATTTGCAGAACATTGCAGGTAATGGGGGCAGAAATCTATGCCTGACTCCAGCCAGTGCAATTAGTACTTCTCCTTCATTCGCTCTAAATCCACTCTTACCACTAAACCCAAAAAGGAATATGTGAAACTGAGCTCCAGCCCTAATCAGAAACACGCACTGAAGAACTTGATACTTTCCCCAAGTTCTGTGTAATGGAGACACTCTCCAAATAAGCTGAGCACAGCTGGACAAAAACACAACCCATGTGTATGGTTTCTTTTGCTTTTCATCCTGGATCAGATATCTCTGGCAGCAGCAGCAGCGTGCTGCAAACAGACCTCTCACTGGAAGAGAGGCAGGGCTGCATCTGCAGTTCCCTAGTTTACACTGGTAATGGATTCAGGCATGGATCAAGGCCCATTTCTGACGCAGCTACTTGCCGGTGTGCTCATGTGACTGTGGCACGTGCCTAGGTGCACTGCTGCCTACAAGCACTGTAGGGCCTAACTGGCAGAATTGTCAGTGCTCAGCAACCTTGGGCAGATCAGGGGTCAGATTCTAAGCTGGTGTAAACTGGCCAAGCTCTGTTGACTTTAATAGAGCTATGGTGATTTACAGCAGCTCAGAATCTGGCCAACAGCTGGAGCACAGTCCTCCCTCCAGCAAGCTGCTGTGGAATTGGTATGAATAAACTGCCCACATGTCTCGCACTGGGCATGTCGCATGGTACTAGCTACCATGTGTGTCGCTTGGAAGGTCATCATTCTGTCACTGAGCAGTGGCCAAAAGCTAGAACTATGTAAACGGTGATTATGGATGGAGGTGAGCCCCAGTTGCAAAGCTGAGACTTGAATTTTCCCAAGCTTAGAGCAAGAAAAGGAATTATCCTATCTCCTAGAACTGGAAGGGACCTTGAAAGGTCATCGAGTCCAGCCCCCTGCCTTCACTAGCAGGACCAAGTACTGATTTTGCCCCAGATCCCTAAGTGGCCCCCTCAAGGATTGAACTCACAACCCTGGGTTTAGCAGGCCAATGCTCAAACGAGTTTTAAACTGAGTTCCTCTCCAGTTATGATCAGAGAGTGATTAACGAATCCATAGATTTTAAGGTCAGAAAGGACCATCAATACCATCTGTCTGACCTGCGTTAACTCCGCCCATTCCTGCATCACGCCCACTCGCTTGCAGTCGAAGTAGTTCATGTCTTTTAGAAAGACATCCAGTCGTGATTTAAAGATTTCCAGTGAGGGAGAATCCACCACATGCCATGGTAAGGTGTTCAAAGGTTAAAATGGCCTCTAGGTATTGCTGAGACCATTTCAGGCCAGACTACACACAGGGAGGAGGAGGAGGGCTGGATGAATCATACAAAACGGGAGTCACAAATAGTTCCACAGATGGGAGTGGTTGGATCTGTTCGTTGTTGTTAGTGGGAATGTTATTCATTATTCATGAGTGCCTGGACATCTGCCATCTATTCAGGAAGATGCTGGTGAGTTATGAAGGCATCAAAAATATTAGCACAAGCGATTATTTGTACTGTAAAGGGTGTCAGTCAGCACTTGTGCTTCTCTGGTTTAAAAATCAGTCACGCAATCAGGTAGCAGAAATGGTACCACGTGACTTCACTGACAAATCACACTCTCTGAATACACCTTTGTACAAATGTAAATAATTACACCAGTTACCAGGCACTGGAGAAATAGCTTCTTTGTGCAGGAGGTCAATTTCACCATTTCCTCTGCTCTTTGTGAGGGATTCACACAGCAATAGGGGAGAGAAACATTTTTAAATGAATAGGAAAGTAATACTGTGTGAAACCATAACAATCAGGAAGGTGACTCGGGGGCAGGTATCATGCCTGAAATTACTTGTAATTCTCTTCTCTACTAGATTCCCAGTTGTTGATGTTCCTCTAACTTCCCCGCCCCTCATTTACCACACAACGCTTCCAAGCTCCCTTCGAGCTCAGAAAAGGAGGGGGTGACATGCCAAGTGAAATGCTGCTCTTGTGCTATTTCCATGAGAGATGGATTTAAACTCAGAGGTGAATTTGGTTTTACAAAGAAAACAAACAAAAACCTTCAGTCAGAGTTTGCAAAACCAAACTCGGAGTGGTTGAGATCTGACTGCCCTTTACTTTTTATCAGCCCCAACAATGTTCTGGGGACAGGCCTGGGTGTTTGAACAATGGCTCCAGCCCATCTCCAATTTCTGGCCAGGCTGGAAGGAGAAAATACTGGACATCTATGGTAACCAGCTCTCACAAGACCTTCAGCCCAGCTCTGCAGCCTCATAAGCCTCAAATAATAATTCATGGAACTATGTATCTTTCAGAGGCATCTAGGAGCCGGCCCCCACTGTGCTAGGCGCTAGACAAACATAGAACAAACTGTTGGTTCCTACCCCCAAAGAGCTTTCAGTGTTCAAACTTTGGGGTGCTCATCACCCAGCCGAACCACCAAGCTTTCTGAAACTCTCCTGTCACAAAGCAAACCCAGGGCCACCGCCTGGCTAGAGAGATCCCTTATCTGATTTGATGGAGGGAAGAGAAATTTTAAATATGGAATCAAGTATGTCCACAGGAGATCAAATGGTCCCAAGACTCCTCCCTCCTGCCCTCAGCCCCATACTATTCTAGGCTCTGGCTAGGGATGAAAACTCCCATGGCAAAGCTTCGGCGCACTCTGACATTCTGCAGAGCTTTGTAACACTGCGCAGCAATGGGCAGCTCAAAAATACAGGCATTTTAAAAACTCTGTTTCCTGCTTTCCTCATGTACGCTCTGTGCAATTCGACAGATGCTTTTGGTTTTCAGCTGCAGATTTTCCCCAGTGGCCCTTCAGTGCTTTCCTGCTCTGATTTCAAACACGCAGCGCTCTCTGGCTTCTATTTTGAGGGTTCCCCCCCCCTCTAGTCCCCGGACTGACACCGCAGAATTGATCACCAGAAAGCTGCAGTCCTAGGGCTGCTTTCAGGATGGAGTACATAATGCTGTTGTTTGTCCGACTCGGAAAGACAAATGTTGATTTTTCCCAGAGGAGGATGGAGTGTTTAAAGAAGAGAAGGCTTATAAGAGGTGTCTGACTCTCCTCAGCGCCTCCTTTGTTAAGTGTATCTGTCCTTGAATAGGGGGCCTCAAAACCAATTAACCAAACTCACTCAATCAAGTTCTCACCTTACCAAGTGGGAAAAAAAAAAAAATCAGACACAAGCCCACAAACAATCTAAAAGGATCGTGCTCTTCACCCTGAAGCACCCTCGGCGTCAGTAGTTTGCAGTCACTTACCTGGGCCCGCTTCACCATAGCTTGTGTGGTTATTTACACAATGCAGTGTGGATGTAACACACAATCAGACCACAGGCAGAGCATTTTACATTCATTTTGCACTTCTGTAAGCGGCCCCACAAGGTGCATTGGTGAATCGGGACCTGTCTTGGTTAAGTCTCCTTCGGATTTGTGGTCTCTAGCATTCTGATCATGGGGCTGGTCGACCTAGATTCAAGCCCCAGATTTGACACAGACTCCTTCAGTGGCCTTGAGCCAGTCACTTGAGCCCAGATAGTGTCTGGCCCCTTGGGATGTTGAGCATCCAGATGGCTGTTTTACAGTTTTGGCCCCATCCCTAGTCACAGCTTGGTGTTCCATTCACTTGCAACAATGTCCCCTAGGAATAAGGTTGCAGGGTTTGAAGAGGCAAACAGCTGATCAGCTGTTCAGGCAGTGTGGTCTGCAGAAGCAAACCCTAGCCAGGGAGTCAGGAACTGCTTTGCTCTAAATATGGCTGGGCCACTGACTCACTCACTGCAATTCAATTCTTCTTGCCAGGCACCGATCTGTAAAAGTGGGTGAATAACACTTCCCTGCTTATAGGGCAGCCCAGGGATCTATTCCCGAATGTCTGTACTTGTTACTAGCACCATAAAGCACTTGGTAGGTGTGAACTACTTATAGATAATGGCGGAGATGGCTATTATCCACAAGCAGTTTGGCAGAGGGAGGTTTATGACTATGGATGCTAAGAAGCTTTGAATACTCGCTGTAGGGTTTTTTCCATAAAACCTGCCACAGACACAGCCAGGGCAGCTCCACTGAATAAGCTAATAACATTCTTTGCATGTTTTTCCGTGTGTCTTACAGGGATTTTTAATGCTAACTGCAAGAGGAGGGCAAAGCGGAATAGAAAAAAAAAAAAAAGAACTGAGGACTAGCTTTTGAAAGGGATTTGGGTGCCTAAAGATGCAGCCAGGCGCTTTTTGAATATCCTGCTATGCGACTCCCTGCATCTGGAGGTTTTTCCCCTACTCCGCTTTGCCCCCCTCTTACAGTTAATATTGAAAATCCTTGTAAGACAAGGAAAAACATGCAAAGAATGTTATTAGCTTATTAAACAGAGCTGCCCTGGCTTCATCTGTGGCAGGTTTTATGGAAAAAGCCCTACAGCGAGGATTTGCTGTGTTTGCATTTGGTCAGTTCAGCTCCATGCAGATGGACAGAGGCACAGGCAGAGAACTGGAGCACAATGATCTAGGCACAGAGCCGCGAGGGGAGTTAGGGTCTTACGTATCTGTGAGGATCTGGGCCATAATCCCAGCTCCACAAACACTCAGCAGCCAGGGCTTTCCAAACAAGACAGCTCCCCTTCAGGCAGTTAACTAAGGGTTTAATATGCAAAAGGACTCAACACCCAGCATGCTGAGCTCTGGAAAACCTGACCCCCCCAGAAGCCCCAATCCTGCATGGGAAGCAATGGAGGGGGAAGGGCAGCCCTGAACCCACACTGAGCCACAGTAGCTTTAAATAATAGTAATAAAACAAGGAAGCAAATGTTAGGATCAAGGTACAGGGGGTTTGCTCAAAACAGGAAGGGGGAAACAATTCTTTAACTAAACTACCTTGCCACTTGTGTCCTTTTAAGTTCGGCTTCCAATAAGGCCGAACAACTCTGGCCTCAGTGCAGCTCATCTGACTGCACCTTGGAAGTCAGCTCCCTAGATGAGGTGGGAAGAAAGCACCCTAGAGTGGTGCCTTGAAACAGGCCCAGCTGGAGGAAATACTGCTTGATGTTACTCTATGGTTACCCTCTCCTCTCCATGGATACCAAAAGGTCACTAAGCAGCCGGCTGCTCTAATGGGCTCCTCCAGCTGCAGCTGAAGAGTGGGAGTATTAGGGAAAGAATAAAGCACCTGGCGTCTACTTAAACAATCAAACTCTACTGCAAGGCAAAATGAACTGGCTCACGGCTCAGGTGAAAAGCGTGAGTGGAGCTGCCACCTGCAAACTTAGAACATGGGTCCAGATTCATCACTCATCTATTTATGAAGGGAAAGTTCACGCAAGAAAAACCCGAGCATGTGCATGCAAATATAACATAGTCTGCTGGGGACAGGAGAATAAGACAGGGGATGCCCTAATGACCTCCTAGAAAAGCTAGGCTGCATTGGCAACAATGCCATGAGCCCAAGAGATTAACATGATTTACCCAGTGGTAAGGTCAAGACTAGAACCCAGAATACCAGTTGCTTAAGCTCCCCACCCTCATGAGCCACACATCCAGCTATGCTGCCTGGGGGTGGGAAAATTGCCTTTTTCCCTAAAGAACCGTTGTCACCTCTGCAGCACAAATACACACCTACACAGAGAACTGAGAGCTGCCTTTTGCTGCTGTTGGTTTTGCAACAGGAAGGTCTATATGACTGCATCGAACAATGCGGTGCATTGATCCAGGCTCCAAAGGTTGGAAGAGTTCAATATATAGAGTCCCCTGTGGAATGGAAAAGACCCCAACACCCTGGGCTGTTCTTTTTCACCTCAGCTCACACTCCACCCCCAGCAACCCAGACATACTGCACTGTAGTAGCTGGAGGTAGGCTCCAGCGCTGTCAACATTTATATGCTAGGAAGGACTGAGGACTGTAGCCCATAAAGGATGAGAGGCAGGTGATCTCTACAGCCTGAATCCAACACAAGTGCTGTGTGGCCTCCTTTTTAAGACAAGCTGGACGGCAGGAGAAGGTGCAATGGTCACGCAGTCCAGGCTTAAAAAGAGACAAGTTAATAGCGCCCCCATCAGAACATTCTTGATCTCTATGGACCTGAAGATTTGAGGTCACTTTCTGGAGTACTGCTGGTCTCCTTTGCCTGCACATCAGGGAGGTTAAAGGGTGATAAGAAATGAGAAGGGGCTGTGAGTAATTCTCAGGCAGCTCAGGGCATCCGAAGAAGTGGGCTGTAGCCCACAAAAGCTTATGCTCAAATAAATTTGTTAGTCTCTAAGGTGCCACAACTACTCCTGTTCTTTTTGCAGGGCATGCTGACATTTATAATCCCAGACCAGCTACACAGTATGTTAAACTCAGCTGTGGCCCAACAGGCCTTTGGCGGTTCCCTTCCCAACTGATTGGGACTCTCAGGTGATTATGGATGTCCACTAAATGGCACCTTGGCATTGCCAGACTCTGTGACTTAGCAAATGACCTGGCTTCGGCTGCTTTCCACCCTTTCCTATTCGAGAGGGTGCCAGAACACCCTGTCAGGCAGGGATTTTCAGGCAGTGCCATTCCAAACCTGTCTCCAGTATTGTTCTCCAGGACATGTCCACTGACAGGATGGAATCTCTCATGCCTGGATGTAAGCACCAGGACTGGACAGGGGGCGGAGGGAGGATGCTTAAATGGGTGTTAAAATTCCAAACTTATCTCAAGCAGCTGAGTTCATGGATAGAAAATGGTTCTGCTTTGTCTCAAGAGGAACTGCTGGCCCCTCTCCCTGTGAACACGTCACCTCAGCCTCAAGCCCTGAGCCACTGAAGAATATCCACTGGCTCAGTCCAAGTTTATTTTATCGTACTGAGGTGCCAGGTCTGTGACCGGGTCAGTCTCTAGCATGGCACAGTTTGCTTCATGAACAGCTGTGCCCTGTGCCACTGACCTGTTCCTGGTCCACTGATATTACAGGATGTTGGGAAGGCGGCGCAGCACCTACCCACCCAGGGATCTCTAAGTTGGAGCATGCAGTCGCTTATTTTCAAAACTTCATATGGCCTGAGGTGAGTTCAAGCAAAACAGCTCCTTTAACAGCCACTGTGTAAACCAGCAACCTGCTGAACAAACACGACAGAAGGATAAGAAGGGCTTAGCCCCAGCTGTAAACAGCTGTTCACTTTCAGGATGCAGCTTAGGGAAGAAGGATTTTCCAGTTGTTAGGACACTACCCTGGGACTTGGGAGACCTGGGTTCAATTTCCTGCTCCATCACAGGCTTCCTGTGTGACCTTGGGCAAGTGATTTTGTCTCTCTGTGCCTCAGTTTCCTACCTGCAAAATGGGGATAATAGCACTGCCGTCCCGCAAAGGGGTGTTGCGAGATAACTATGTTCAAGACTGAGAGGTGCTCAGATACTGCGCTAATGAGGGCCAAATAAGAGCCTAAGTTATCTCGATGGTTGGTAAGGCAAGGAGCTGGAAGTTAGGATGCCTGGCTCTGATGCAGTAGTGCTGTGTGACCTTGATAAAGTCTCTTCACCGCTCTGTTCTGCAGCTCCCCATCTGTAAAATGGGGCGTATACCACTGTCCCCTCCCAAATGGTGCTTGTAAAGGGCTTTGGGGCCTTCAGATGGAAGGTGTTAGAGAAGTGCGATATATCTTTAGTTACAAAGCTCAGTCAATGGAAGCGCCAGAACTCCCTGTGGGTGGGATCTGTTTGTGACGTGGGCACTCTGTGAGATGGTGACAAACATACACCAGCGCGCCATGGGAGGAAGGTTAGAAGACAGCCATGTCCCTCACCCCGGGTGGGGCAAGATGAACCACAAGGCGGCACTGCTTTGGCTGCCTGTAAATAGAGGCCTTCAGTCTCCAGCTCTCCCAGGCCTGGCTCTTTTGCCAGCAATAGACACAGTCAAAATCTGGAAAAGAAACCAGTGAGACAGTGTTGGGATAAAGGGCTTGATCCTGCAAGGTGCTGAGTGACTGGATTGGGGACTTCAACAGCAGAGTCCAGGGAAGGGGAAGGGACGGTTTTATGGCCTGCAGCATGCAGGGGGTCAGACCAGATGATCATAATGGTCCCTTCTGACCTTAAAGTCTATGAGTCTATGAGACTCTGGAGGGTGTCAGTGGTATCTGAGGGTGCTCAGCACCTAGCAGCGTTAGGACCCATTTGGTTCAAATTCTTATTGGGAAAGGCCAGGCCTGTAATTTATAGACAGCAGAGGTTCAACACTTCCAGACTGCTCCGAGGGACACTGCCAAGGCTGCTATTGACCTACAGGGTGATCTCCCAGCTGTGTTTTGGCCTGTGGTTGCGTCATTCCTCAGACTGCCTATCCGTCTGCTTCTTTCTCATGAAGCAGGCCAAGAGGGGCCAAAACGAACATGGTCTCCCTGAAGAACCATGAGGAGCGGGAGACTCACACAGCTCAATCCCACAGTCAGCTCCTGGGAATGGGAGACCCAGGAGGGGCCTGGTGGAGAGACCCACGCACCCACCCACCCGCAGATACAGAGCACTAGAGCATTGTCACTGGGAGGGGAAGGAGGCCCAGAAGCAGGGATTTCACTCTCTCTTCCCTTGGGTCACAGAGGGGCCAAGAGACATTTCAGAATCAGGAGGGTATTTAAAGAAAAAATATATGACTTATAGGGGGGGTTCAAGCTTTGGGCCTGTGGGGAGAGAGAGAACAGGTTGGGGAGGAGCAATTCTAGCTGCTTGTACTCACCAGGAGAAGTGAAATTCCTTGTGCTTCGTTATTTTAAGGCCTGATCCAAACCCCACTGATGTCAATGGACCTTAGATCAGGCTCATAACAAACAACGCTAATGACAGTTACTAAGGGGCCTGATCAGCCTCCCATGGTGATCAATAGTGAGGGTCCCACTGTTCTCATTGGGAACCAGCTCAGGCCCTGAATTTCTAGGTACCTGAATGTGGAGACTGTGAAAAATGTTTAGGATACAGTCAGGGAAAACTCTTGTGGTCTGGAGGGTTCACCCAAGAGTTTGCGGAGATTTGTGAGCCTTTCCAGTGACCCTGGGCCTACGTGAGCTGATTTATGGTGTTGCCATTTGCTGGGTAATCTCAGATCTGTCACAGTTGAAATAAGGGCCTATTCATGGGTCTGTACCAGGCACATAATGGCTGGCATGGTTGCCATGCAGAATCCTCAGCTGGGCCATAAGGCACTTAAGCCATCTGCCCAGTGGCAACTTGCCCCATGGCCACCTCAACATAGCCAGGGCTGCGGAGCTTCAGTGTCGTACAGCTTCACCCTGGGGAAGTATGTGTCCCACAAGTCCATCTCCTCTCACTGTCAGGCTGCTATGGACATGTCAGGGCTGAGCAGAGGGGCTATTGATCCTTCACTTCCCCCAGAGCAACTCCGTGGGTCAGGCGGAGAAACCAAGGACTTTTTCGCTGTTTAGTCTTCCTGACATCTCCTCAAGGCACAAATCAAAGCCAGGCTCTGCCTTGGAAAAGGGACTAACTCCCAGAAGGGGGAAATCAGCTCTGGCTGGGTGGAAAGCGATTCAAGTCAGCTGTATCATCTCAGAACAAAATTCAGTCCTCTTACCCACTCACGGTTCCCTCAGCCTCACTGAAGCAACACGGCATTGGATATCGCACTGACTCAGTGCAAAGCAGAGACTGTTATAACATTTTGAATGACCTGGCTTGTGTGGTACACAATGAGGGTGGGAGGAACATGCCTTTGTAGGGTAGAGGAATAAGGTAGTATCCCTTATACCTATCTCAAAAAGCTGGAAGGGACCCCGAAAGGTCATTGAGTCGAGTCCAGCCCCCTGCCTTCACTAGCAGGACCAAGTACTGATTTTGCCCCAGATCCCTAAGTGACCCCCTCAAGGATTGAACTCACAACCCTGGGTTTAGCAGGCCAATGATCAAACCACTGAGCTTGGGGCCCATTGACCTCTTGCCACCCAGCTTCTTTAGGGCCTGGCTGGCTGGCACACTCCCTAGCTCTGCCCGGGGGGAGGCCAGCCTGCTCCCCTCATTTGGATTCTTCTGTGGGTTGGCAGCTTGCCCCCCTGCCCCCTTCTATTACAGCAGAATCAGGAAAGCTCCTTGGCTCCGGCCCCTTGTTTATAGGCCTTTACACCAACCTGGAGCTGAGCCATCCCAGAGTAGGCAGCACTATTTGGTTTTGGTTTTATTACCAAGCCACCCCTTTGGTGAGATTACCGTGGAGCGCTGCATTCCTCAAAGTTGAGCAAGTTCCTGCCAACTAAGCCTGGGGGCCCCTGCTCAGATTCCTGCCATGACACAGACAGACTACACAGACACACAAGCAAACCCAAACCGGCGGGTTTCACACTCTCCAAGAGGTCTTCACTTAAACAGGGTCAGCCTAACCATACATCAAGAGAAGAAAGCAAGATCTTTGGTAAAGCAACTTTCCCAGTGCTTGTGCCCTGTACAGGTTATAGTTGAGGATGAACTGGAAGGGAGAATGAGGAGCGAGAAAAGCTACAAATATAGGGGTAGCCAAACTTACTGACTCTCCGAGCCACATACAACAACCTTCAGAAGTTCGAGAGCCGAGGCACATCTGCCGGGGCTCAGGACTTCAGCCCCACTCCTGCTGAAGCCCCGAGCCCCAGTAGGAGTGCCCCATGGGGCTGAAGCCCTGAGACCCCCTCCCCACTGGTCAGAAGCCTTGACACCTCCCTCCCTGCTGGTCAGAAGCCCCTATCCCACCACCCTGCTGCAAGGCAGAGGTCCTTAACTCCCCCTGCCCCCAGTCTAGTTGGGGAAGGGGCATACGGCTCACAAGCTACAGTTTGGCCATCCCTGAAACATCAAAATTCTGCTGACATGGTCCAAACGCTACAAGGAGGAGCCATATCTCACTACCTCGCCGAGCACCGTGGCAGTCAGTTATGGACGTGCCATTTCTCCTCTCCTCTGAACCCTTGTTCTATTGGCTCACTTAGTGGTGATCTCACTTTGCCATACAACTGCACCGGACAGACATTTAAAAAAAAAAATCAAAATACTAATGAACCTCTTCCCCTGACTGTCCTGCAACACCCGCAGCTCTCATTTCTGATACCAACTGCCAGGCTACAAAGAGTCAAAAAATCCATCCCCAATTGAGAAGGTAGGTAGTAAATATACTGCCCCGAGCGTGACGCTTCGATATAAAGGTGCAGAATCATTTTAACTAGTATGTTTTTTATCAGTTATGTCACAGCGTGATTACGCCAGTGAAGCTCTAAAGGCAGAGCTATGCACTGTACACCCTTTATGGGCTATAAAGTTAGTTACACAGATGTCTGACTTTGCTGTGAGGTCTGTTCTGAAAGTAGAAGCCATTGCAATAAAAACGTCTTTAAACAAACACAGGAACGAATCCAACAAAATAGCTCCTGTGCATCGTAGTGTCCCGAAAGGCTATCATTTCTCTCGCTCCCCTTCCCGCAACTGGGCCTCCAATAAAAGCACTGCCTGTTTTAATTCATTCTAGCCCTTGTCCCTTTAAAGACCTGCTGTGTCTTTGTTGTCTTCATGTCTTCCCCTGCATCTTTACAAGATTTCATGCTTTCCTTGTTTCCCCTCCCAAAGCTAACCAGATTTGGCCTATAAACAAACGGAGTCTGGTTGGCTTCCGGTCCCTGGTGGTCCCTCTTCGTGAACTCCCGGGGATGTTAAGAGAGAGCTGAAGAAATGCCTAAGATGCCTATGAATCCCATCCGTGCAAACCCAATGGCGCAGAGTGACGCGCCATGACTCACGTCTGCCACTGGGGCGACGGGGGAAGGCGCTCACCTTGCTCTCTGGTGAAGCTGCTCTACGGTTTCTTTTCTACAAATCTGTGGATCAACGTAGTGTTCAGGGCAGTGAGTGACTGACAGCGGAGGCTGGAGTCAAAATGAGCAGCAGAAGCTCCTTCAAAATACCCCACTCCTGGCTTGTAGCATCCCTAGCCTGCCAGCTGGGAGACCTAAGGCTGTATGCTGCAATTTCATTGTCTGTGGCATATCATTGCCTCTTGCCGATTTCCCAGGCAGCTGCTGGCATGTGAAATAGCCAGCACCCCGAGAAGGTCTGAGTGAACAGGGGGAGTCGACACCAGTGATGTCCAGGCAGGAGTGCTTGGAACCTTAGCAGGCAGATGGCTCAAACCAGCTCTGGATGAGCTCAGAGTTCACAATATTAACTGCAGAAATCGGCTGTCAGATTATCTTACATCACTGTTAGGAGGATTTAGCTGCCAAAATTCCCCTCCAGGAAATAAATCACAGCCCTGTGCAGCAGCTGCCAGCTTGGATGGGAAAGACCACCCAGTCCATGATAGCCCCGGGCACCTGAACTGCGACAGCAGCATCTCCCTCTGATCAGAAGCAGGGGTACCCGGCCAAAGCATCTTGCACGTCAATGTAACGGAAAGCTACAGCCAGAGAAAGTTGTTCACAGACTTAGCCTTGGCTGAAAGAGAATTGATAAAGGGAATAGGATTGCCAGTTACAAGCGGTAATAATACTTAGAGCTCACACAAGGCTCCACACTATATGAGCATTTACAACTCTCAGTGCACGCCCAGCACCTCTGTGAGGCATTATCAGACAGGGAAAGTGAGACACAGCAGGTTAGTGAGTAGCGAATGGTCGTGGCAGAGCTGGGTGTACAACTCAGGTGTCCCTGATCCCCAGTATTATGTCAGGTCCTGCAGACCATGCTGTCTCTCAAGTATTGGAAGGACATAAACATCAAGGAGGAAGAAGAAATGTGTAGAATGGTGGATAACATGATAAATCGAGGTCCCAGGTGGGTGTTGTGGGTCTCCCGGCACCTTTTCTGACATGAATAGGAGATACCAGTGGTGTCCAGTGTATCATCCCTTTCTCAATACCAGGTTCTAACATCCAAGGCATCACTAGGAGAGGAGAAAAACTGCCCCAAAGCACAGAAGGGATCTAGACAGAAAGCTGCTAGATTAGGGGTATTATAACACCTAACTCTAAATTCCTCACCTGGGAAAAGTAATCCAGACAACAGCCTATTCAAGGTTCTGTTTTGTGTGAGAGCTATTGTCGACCGTGCAGTGGCCACCGTATTTGCCTCTGTAGTTCCTGCACTGCCAGCATCTAACTTATTAGTTAAAGGATCTGGGGTTACAGTGGATCACAAATTGAACATGAGGTAACAATGTGAGGTATGGCTAAAAAGGCTAATATCATTCTGGGGTGTGTTAACAGGAGTGTCGTAAGTAAAGACACAGGAGTTAAGTGTCCTGCTCTACTCAGCATCGGTAGGGCCTCAGCTGGAGTATTGTGTTGAAGGCTGGGTGCCACATTTTAGGAAAGATGGGGCTAAAGTGGAGAAAGCCCAGAGAAGAGCAAACGAAATGATCAAAGGTTCAGAAAACCTGACCTATGGGAGAAGGCTAAAAAACTGGACATGTTTCACCTTGAGAAAAGAAGCCTGAGGGGGGACCTGCTAAGTTTTCAAATAGGTTAAGGGCTGTAACAGAGAGGATGGTGATCAATCGTTCTCCATGCCCACTGAAGGCAGGACAAGAAGTAATGGGCTTAATCTGCAGCAAGAGAGATTTAGATTAGATAATAGGGGAAACTTTCTAACTCTAAGGGTAGTTAAGCTATGAAATAAGCTTCCAAGGGAGGTTATGGAATCCCCATCACTGGAGGTTTTTAAGAACAGGCTGGACAAGCACGCATCAGGGATGGTCTAGATTTACTTGTCCCTGCCTTAGTACAGAGGGCTGGATTTGATGACCTTGCGAGGTCCCTTCGTGCCCTGCATTTCTATGAGTCTGATTACTGGGAACTGTATTCAGCTCTCTGGAGCATGAAAGATGCTTTATGTAAAGGTGTCACTTACATTGCTAGTTCCTTGGGGCAGGGACTGTCTTTTTGCTCTGTGTTTGTACAGCACTTGGCCATGATTGGGGCTTGTCGGTGCTATTGCAAAGCTGGTGATAAATGATAATATAATGTCTCCATTAAAGCAGCACCCTCTGCAATCGAGTTCCCAGCGGAGTAATGGCACGTCCCAAAGGCCCACCCGCACAGCTGCTACTACAGCAGAGGGGGATCTGGAATTTCTGAAATGCAACGAAACCAATGTGTTGAAATTTCCTGCAAAATGAAGTTCTGAAAAACTGTTTGTTGTTTGTCGATCAAAACATTTTGTTCAGGTTTTGACATTTTTACTTGGTAGCACAGTACATAATATAAAAAAAGAAATTGAAATGAAAAGTACTTTCAAAAAGGGAAATCACAACAAAACGTTTCAATCATATCAAAAAGCTTTTTTCTTTTTTTGCAATTTTCCCCCCCATAAATAAAATTGCGGCCACATTTGACAAAACTTTTTGATTTGGACAAATCAGTATTTTGTGATGGAAAAACATTCTCACCAGCTCGAGTTGCCATAGATTGGGCCCACTGTCAGCAGCTTCTGCAGAGAGGCCAAGCGCTGACTGCTCCTGGAGCATGAGCCCCTAGGACAGGGGTCTCCTGTCCTAGGGGCTCATGCCTCCCCCCCCCCCCCGGCTTGCGCTGATCAGCTGTATGGTGGCGCAAGCGCTGGAGGGAGGGGGGAGGTGGAGACGGTGCGGAGGCATGCTGGTGCGGAGGGCCGGATGTGGAGCTCCGGCGGCCGGTTTGTTTGTTTTTAGCTCCGCCCCTCCCGCGTCCCGATATTTCACCTGTGTGATCTGGCCACCCTATCTGCAGCCTGAGAACCTCCCCACTGTGGCCTGTGGAGGAGACGCAGGCAGTCACACTGCCGACAATGTCTGCTGCAGGTGCCGCCCCCCACATCTCCCATTGGCTGGGGGAGAGGGACAGAGATACCATCACTAGTCGCCGGGCAGAGTCAGTCATGGAGGCAGCGTCACTTTTTTCCAAAATGAATATAAACAAGTCAAAATACTGAACGCAACTATCTGATGCACACCTTGCTGCCATCCTGAAGGTTTCAACTTCTCAGTCACGGAGGCCAAATATCAACAAACTGACAGAACTGAAGCATTGCCAGGTGTCTGGCAAACACTAAAAACCCCCTGGCGGGTAAAGAATTGTATAAAATTGTATGACAGTTTTATTATTTCTAAGAAATTAGAAATAAAAAATACAATATAAATGTTTTCTTTTCTGAACACCATCTTCAGTGACATTATCGGCCCGCTGGGAGGTTTTGAGGACTGGCACTGGCCCTAAGGCAAATTGAGTTTGAGACCCCTGCCCTAGGATGCCCCTGATGGACAGGTCTGAGGCACAGTGGCAGGGGACAGCAAGTGGGGGAAGCCTGTCCTGCTGCTGCCCATCCTGGTACCTGTTCTGAGAGTAAATAGAGGACGCCAGTCTCCAGTGCTGTCAGGTCAGGGCTTTTCACCAGCACTACGCTGACTAGATGAGATTCCGCCCCGTGCTCACTATCCACAGATCCCCTGTCCTGACTTGTAACTCTTGGGGATTTGTTATTTTTCTTAGCAACTCTTATTTGTACATGTCCAGGCACTTGTAACTCAGCCCTAGTCATTCAACACCAGATCTGGGCAGTAATTGCTGAGAGCATCTTGTTCCCTTTGTTTATTCTAGCCATTATATACCAGACTTTAGTCAGTCCCCACTTCCTTAGATACCATCGGCTATAAAGTAAACTACACCCAGGGGCTGCACACACAGGTTACCAAAGAGCCTGCAGCTTGCTTCCCAAGTGGGCCTGCCTCTGTTTTTTCAACCACCATGCAATAGGTTGCTAGGAGAGATGTCTCCCTGTGAGCAGAGAGAACCACCAGTTGCAGAGGTTCAGTTTTGTCTCTGTGCCAGTCGTTTGGGCTCAGGTCCATTGGCTCTCAGTGGGAGCTGCTGGTTGCTGAGCACTACATTCGGGGGCCTAAGTGGGAGCTGGGCTCTTTGGAAAATCAGGTACTCAGCTGATTGGAGTATTCTCTCCCTTTGGGAATCTGAGCCAAACCCCTGCCACCCCTTTGGCCCCCAAAGCAGCAGTACCCCCGCTTCCCCTTGAGGATTATGGTCTTTCTTGAGCATAACCTTGCCCCTCTTAATTTCCATCAGGCAGATCACTGTCTCCTCTCTCTAAGCCCCTTGCTAAACAAAGCTCTGAGTCCCGTACAATGTTTCCTTTAAATAAATAATCCCTCAGCATGGAACCAAACTCCTCCTTCCCCCAGTTCCCTTGCATTGGCCACTCCAGCTGAGTTTCCTAGAATCCAGCTGTCACCAGACCTCACTGGGAGCCTGCAGGCTCTTTCACTTTAATGTTGTGCTTGTAGAAAAACTGGAAGGGGATGCTCTAAACATCAGCTTGGAAATACCTGCCTGGGCTGGAATGACAAGCCCCAGTCATGGCAGCTCTGAGTCAGCCCTTCAGACGGGGCTAAATTTAGTACTGAACAAGAACTTACAACTAAATCCCTGGCTGCTCAGCATGGTCTGACACTTTACATAAACTGTAGGGTTTTAATCTGCCACTATTGGCCAAAAGTTTCCTCTTCCCTACTCATGTGCTGCCCTCCACCTCAGAAGTGGCTGCATTTCACTGGTGCTCTGTGACCCATAGATCGTAAAGCCATTTGGTGTGGGATGAAGGGTGCTTCATAATTGAGAAGTCAGAACCCAAGCTGTGATTACATGACTCCTGCTTCCACAGATCTGGATTAGGTATTGATTCCACCATGAGCGCTAGGAAAGGCCTTCCTGAACCCTGTGATGTCCTGTCACCAACTCCAGCCAGGGTGATGAGTTACACAGCAGGAGGCAGATTCCCAGGCTGCAATGAATCTTTATCCGAAGTGTAAGCACTTCAAAGGGTGTCTCGGGGCTCGTTGGTCATTATAAAGTCATCCCCGGCTAGTGTGGGAAAGTGTTGACTCACCAGTGACTTTCTCTGACTGGGCTGCTGCTTTTGGGCTCTGATTACAATATGAAAACTGCACATACATGGTGACTATATGTGCACAGGAGTCCTGGATTTCTTCCCGAGGATGCTGGAGCTGGGGAGGAAGGAAAAACCCCTATTGTTTTCTAAAAGTGGTGTTGGTGAAAGTGTCAGACCAGCAGCCATGGAGACCAAAGTCCACCTATCCAGAGAAGAGACCGGGCACAGACAGTGGCAGCACAAGTTTTCCAGCACCAATAAGCTTCAGCCTTCATATGGAGGAGTAGCCTCTAGGGATGAGAAGGGAGTTCAGTTTCCTTGGCCCAGTCAGTCTGTGGCCTGGACAGTGGTCTGAGAGAGGTGACTGCACTGGACTGAGACCACCGTCTCATGTAAGCCACCAAAGAGCTCCCCAAAAGAAAGAAGAGACTTTCCATTTGTACCTGCTGGAGAAAGCTTTAGGGGTCACTCTTTCCCTTCGCCAAAGAGGCCAAGTTTTCTCCATCTCCACAGACTCTGCCCCAGATGGGGAAGCCCTTTTGGGCTGCAAGACTAATTCTGTCTGTTGTGGTTTGCAAGGGGGCAGACAATGATCATGCAGGAAGAGCCAGTTACTGTGTTGTAGTCAATAGCTCTGCTTCCAATGAGCGACTGACGGCAAGCAATGCCCCTGCTGAGGTTCACGGAGTCCAGTCCTGTTCCAGCTGAGGTCAATGGGACTTTTGCAGTTGACTTCAGGAGGAACAGAACTGGGCCGGTGTGTGTGAGCTGCAGTGCATGGAAACTCACAGCTAAGCTGGAGTTCAGGCAAGACAGGACATGCGAGAGGCAGCAGAAAGGAGCAAAGAAGAAAAGAAGTGAAGGTTTATTTGTTTCCATTTCCCTGCCTCACATTTACCCGTCTGCCATTAGCTCATCGGGGAATTATTCCCCACAGCCATATTTCCTTGTTCGACGTGATGCCTTTTGTCTGGTTCACCCAGGGCAGGCAGGGTGAAGGCGGGAACAAGGACCGTGCTCCAGGAGAGGGATTACACACCCAGTCAGCCTCATAAACAACAACTTTTGGCTGTGGCTCTCCTTTATTTGACATCTCATTAAATTGCCTGGTGTTATGTACAAGCAGTAAATTACTGCTGGGCTGGAGTTCCCTGCTCTTTGAGCTGGTTCCTGAGGGGTATCAGGATGTCACGTTAGCTATGGCAGAACTTTTCCACTAGCTGGAAGGGAAAGCGATGCTAATAGCATGCCTGGCCAATAACATAGCAGCTGACGTACCACGAGCTGCCAATACTATCTCATACCATGCCAACAAAGCATACCAGTGCTATAGCTACCAATGCTACATCCACCCACCATGCTGATGCCCTGGAAGCCATGCCAACATCATAGCCACATGGCACCCTGATGTGATAGCAGCATATTTTGCCAACATCGCAGTAATACATACTGGCACCACTATGGCAGCCAATTGGTTCCACTGAAGCATTCCACCCATATTAGAGTCTTTGCGGCAAGCGATCCTGGGACCTTGGAAGGATGCCTAACGGGGTATCAAGGGTGAAGCCCTCATTGCCAGACTGACGCCCCCTCCTGGTCGTGCTAGGGATTAGCTCAAGGCTGACACCCATGTCCGCAGTCTGAAACTGGCACTGTCTCTGCTCCCGCCTGTGGCTCCTCTCTCAGCTCCCAGGACTACAGCATCCTCTTCTCTACTGAGCCCTCTGACTAAGTTGCCATCTGTGTTTCCCCCTTCTGGGGATAGGTATCTCTGTCCATCAGTCCAGCCACTTCCCCACTGGCAAGTGCAGGGGACCCAGGTCCACCCATTACTCCAGGCACCAACCCAGGGACCCTGTAAATAGCAACCTCCTGCTGCTCCTCTCTAACCTCTGTCAATGCTGCTCTATTCCCCTGAGCCACTTCCCCATGGCCCCAGCACCTTCTTCACCCTCACCTCAGGGCACTTAAACGCTCAGTCCAAGGTGCTTACAGCTGTCTCAGCCCTCCAGGGTCACAATCCTCACTCCCTGGGCTCCTAGTAGCAACTGAACTTCTCTGCCCAGCAGCTCACTTTTATATGGACCTGCTATGGGCCCCGATTGGCTGTTCCTCGCAGCCCCTGTCCTATTGGCTGCTCCCCACGCAGCCTCCCTATGGCTATATTAACCCCTTCTCTGCCAGTGCGGGGTGGATGCCCCATCATCTGGGGCTAAGGCAAACAATACAGCAGCACACTTTACTGGCGTTTTTGGAGCATACCATGCTAGTGCCCTAGCAATATACAATGCCAATGTCACAGCAACATGTCATGATACATCCGTGGCTGAGAAGAATGTGGGTCTCCCTGAAAATGTGCAGGGATCAGGATGGGCCATCTGGTCAGACACTGCTTAGTGTTTTGTGTTAGGCTGGGACGGTCGCTGGCTTTAATGGTAACATACACAGGCTGGAAATGGGATGCTGGGAAGCACATCTGTTCTGCTTTGCCCAGCGTTTTTTAATTTGAATTTTAACAATGTTTAAAATTTGAATCGCCTATTGAAAAGCTAGCTGGGGAGGCAGCATAGGCTCATGGTGAAGGAACTCAGGGGATGTGAATCTATTCCTGGCTCTGCCACTGTCCTGCTGTGCACCCTTGGGCAAGTCACTTCCCTGCTCTGTGCCTCAGTTTCCCATCCTACCCTTTGTCTGTCTAGTCTATTTACTTTGAAAGCGCTTTGGGGCAGGGACTGCCTTTTGCTATGTGTTTGTGCAGCATCTAGCACCAGCGGGCCCTGATCTCGGTTGGAGCTGCGAGGTGCAACTGTAAGACAAATTACAAACACCACTGCTGAAAGCAATGCCAATGCCAATGGTCAGAGCCGATGGAGCAGCGGGAGGGGAAGTGAGTCACGCAGGAAGTTCAGAGGTGTGCTTTTCAGTTTGTCAGATCTCCGTGGTGAAAGCCGTTGCCAGGCAGCATGTGTAAACGTGACAGGGCAGTGTGGCTTTTGTTTACTGGCTGGAAAATGTGACTGTGTGGCACAGGCTAATCAGCTGCCTGAAACAATGGGCGAGTGTTTTCCTTGTGGGAACTAGATCCTATTTGTTTTCTCTTTTGTTTCTGGGTTTTGGGTGGGTATGGAGGGCGACTGACCTTTGATATTACAAGCTTTCTCACAGATGTGAATTATGGCCTCTCTTAACCCACGTGACTCACCAAACCAAGCCACAGAATTTGTTTTCAGTGCCCTGCAGATAAAGTACAAAGCTCCTTGTCTGTGCAACAACTATCAGCTGCTCCTAGATTAAAGGAAGACAAGCTCTTGACATCTCCCTGGCTTTTTCCCCTCCTATAATTTCAGTAAAACTGACTCATTTCCAAGCAAGTTTAAAATGGTTCAATACCCTCCTTCATCATTAGCCATTTCAATAGACGGCTGGAACAGAGAGGGTTTAGATTGTAAGCTTTTTTGGGACAGGGGCTGTCTCTTACTATGAATTTGTATGGCAACTAACGCAATTGGGCCCTGATCCCTGATTGGGGCATCACAACACTCATGTAGATAATAAATAATATCATAATGGAAATGAGCAAAGCTCTGACTTCTCCCAGCACTGGGGAATTTCAAGGATCGTCCATGTAACAGTCCAGGAAATTTTTCCCCCTGAAGAAGGGTATCATGTCTTTGAGGAGGCTACCCTCTGCTCCACCCCCTAGTGGGAGGAGCCAAGCCTCCGGGACTCTGCTAATGAACAAGCAACAAGTCAATATCAGGGAAGGTGGTTAGATGCATGTGGGTTGACCCTTCAGCCTTGTAAAGGGAATGAGGCACCATCAGGAGATGGGACCAAACAAGGGAAGGAACTGCATGTATGTGACACTGAGAGGCCATGAGAAAGGCCCAGGGTATGTGGGTCACGCTTGTGGGTGGGAGTCTACAGGCAAAATCTGTCCCTAGTTACCTCCATGCATCCCCAGTGAGTGTAGTAGGATAGCAGTGGCAGAATTTGGGGCTTGTATAATATCTGGGCAGCTTTAAGGCAGAATCGATGGTATCTGAGCAGATGGAGTTCAGGTCCTTGGGTAATGTAAACAGTGGATTTTATTATCAGGAGAAAGACTCACAGGTTAGGAGCTGCATGAAGCAATTGGCACCACCAACAAAGCAGCGTGCGCGGCATTGCCAACCTCCAGTGTTCAAAAACCAGGAGTCAGGCTCCAAAACGATCAGGAGACTGGCTTAAAATCACGAGATTTTTTACACACTAATACATCTGGGGTCTCTGGCAAGGGCGGCTCAGCGCCTTCTGTGTGTCGCGCATGGCGAACGGCTGCCCTTGGGTGATTGGAAAGTGTCTGTTTCTGCAGACGGAGATTTACAAAGACCAGCACAGAGCCCTGAAACAATTCCCAGCAGGTTCCAGGGCCAGGTTTCACCTGCTCAGGAGCTGGGTTGCCGTGGGGCTGAGTGCTCCCCAAAGGCCTGATCCAGAGCCCCCTGCAATCGCTGGGAGTCACTCCACTGACTTCAAAGAGCCCTCAACCAGCTCAACAGCTGCTTTTCTCCCCACATTCTCCCAGGAGGAGGTGAGAGCAGGGGGTGCCTTGCTCTGTTTGTTTAGAAGCTCTCATTCTGGCCTAGCTGACTGGCTCTAGGGCTCGGCCCGGAAAGCCTCGCTCTGGGGGGAAACGATTTGTGGTGTCATTTATGTGAGTTTTAATTAAAACAACCCGGTAGAGAAACTTCTGTCTGTAATACAAACAACAAAAGGCAAAAAATCATGGTATGAACCCTGTGCCAAGTCACTCCTCCACTGGCAGTTTAGCTAGTCAGGGCAGGCATTGGGCACGTTGCCAGGGAGACGATTATGCCACTATTGTTTCCTCTGGCTGGGAGGCCTTAGGATGAAATCCTGGCCCCATTGAGGTTCGTGGGAGCTTTGCCATTGAATTCAGCGGGGTCAGGATTTCACCCTTGATGTCCAACAGGGGCCTTAGACTCCCAGGAGTGTCAGCTTCCCTTCCCCCAACCCATATCTGTTAGCAAACTCCATGGCATTCTTTATGGGTGCTCAGAAATGGCCTAACTCTGCAACAGAAAGCACGGCTTGTGTATTTCTAAAGTCCCATGCCCAAAACAACCACCACAAATTACACCAGTGTCTGCAGCACCTGTTTGCAACCCTACAATAACAAACTAGGGCACAAAGATAAGCATTTCGAGCGTAAACTCTTTGAGGGCAAGGGCAGTCTTTCCCCCCCCCCCCGTGTTTGTACAGTGCCTAGCACAATGGGGACCTGGTCCAGGCATGTAACAGCAACACAAATAATGGAAATAACTTGATACGAACATGGCTCAGCACAACCATGTAGTGAAAAGCCAGGGTGGGAAACCCCAGCAACTCACAAGCAACCCTACAATAATAAACCAGTGCTCATGAAAAGCCATGTTAATTGCAATAGGGCTTCACACAGGTAGGTGTCCTGGTGGCAGATCCTTTTGCAGGGTCAGGATCCAACTGAAGCAAAGAATAACTCCAATTGGATCTGTTTTCTTAGTTGCTCAGATACCACAGTGATAAATATAATGAAGACACTAGATAGACAGAGAGATAATGCAGACAGATTAGATTAAATAGCTCAGAAAAGGGATTCTGCTGAGGAGAATGCCTTAGCACAGAATATCCAGGGTATGCAATTATCTGGGTCATGTTGACTGAACATCCAGTGGTAAAACTGGTTAAGGGCACCGTTCCTGAGAAATAATGGGGTAGCCTTTAATGTGTTTGAATGCACGTCACAGTGGCAGGCAGAGCTGTTCCTGGCAGAAATGATGGGTGGAAACAATGCCACCAGTTTGTTAATCTGCCCTGGCAGCGATGTAGTTTGCACTGAATTCTGTTTTCATACACTTGCTTATTGCACTTGAAGACTGAGGTCTGACTGCGCATGGTCATTAAAGATCCCATTTTCCGGGCTTTGTACAGGTAAAATGTCTGCTGGGTCAATGGGTAAAGGAGAGAAGAATTGAGCCCTCAAGAGCCCCACGACACTTGTCCTGGGGGGAGGAACATTAATCTCATTTTCTGGCCAAATTCCATTCTGCTTCCCTAAAAATCCCCATGTAATCTCAGTTGGAAACAATCTCTCTCACTTTCAGTCTCAGCGGCTGTGTGGTGTTGCTGTGCGTTGTTAAATAGTTAGCACCATCCCTCCGTGGAGTTGGCTCTTTTGAAGATGGGACCCTTAATTAGGTGCATAAATAGTAGTTGAGCTGGCTCTGACTGTGGGTGCTGAGCACGTGAAATCTGGCCCTAGGTGCCCCAGAAAATACGACCCTGGGAGTGAAAGCTTGCTATCCTATGCACCTGGAGAAATACAGTTCAGCTGATCATTATCCATGCTGCTCTGCTTAGCGAGGCCTTGGCCTACAAGGAGTAAAGCAAATGATCTTAGTGTCCAATCTTTATTCTCCAACTGGGTCTAATACGTACCACGCAGTACAGACAGAAACACTGGATCTAGTAAGAGCCTGATTCGCAGAAGCACCAAACACCTGCAGTCCCACTGATCTGAATCACAGCTCAGCATCTCAGAATTATCAGTCCCTAGTTCTATTAGGGTAGCGACCATAGGCTCAAGTCAGGTTTGGGGCCCCATTGTATTGGGCACAGTACCAACCCACAGGAAAACACAGTCCCTGCCCCAATCACTTCCCGTCTAACTAATCTGCACAACTTCTATTTGCCTTTGGTATTATCATCTACTCAGAAGGAAACTGAGGCACGGGGGTTTGCTCAAGGCAAGGCTACAGAAAAAGTTCTTGGAATGTATTGGAGACAATTTTTTATTTCAGGAGGTGGCGGAAGCTACAGTAACAGGAGGCTGTTCTAGATTTGATTTTGACAAATAGGGAGGAACTGGTTGAGAATTTGAAAGTGGAAGGGAACTTGGGTGAAAGTGATCATGAAATGGTAGAGTTCATGATTCTAAGGACTGGTAGGAGGGAGAACAGCACAATAAAGACAATGGATTTCAAGCCGGCAGACTTGCAAACTCCGGGAGCTGGTAGGTAAAATCCCATGGGAAGCAAGTCTAAGGGGAAAAACAATTGAAGACAGTTGGCAGTTTTTCAAAGAGACATTATTAAGGGCACAAGAGCAAACTATCCCACTGTGTAGGAAAGATAGGAAGTACGGCAAGAGACCACGCTGGCTTAACCAGGAGATCTTCAATGATCTAATACTCAAAAAAGAGTCCTACAAAAAGCAGAAACTCAGTCAAATTACAAAGGATGAATATAAACAAATAACACAAGTATGTAGGGACAAAATTAGAAAAGCCAAGGCAAAAAACGAGATCAAACTAGCTAGGGATATAAAAGGAAACAATAAAACATTCTACAAATACAACAGAAGCAAGAGGAAGACCAAAGACAGATTAGGCACATTACTCAATGAGGGGAGAAAGACAATAACAGAAAATGTGGAAATGGCAGAGGTGCTTAATGACTTCTTTGTTTCAGTTTTCACCTAGAAGGTTGGTGGCCATTGGACTTCTAACATAGTGAATGCCAATGAAAATGAGGTAGGATCAGAGTTTAAAATAGGGAAAGAACAAGTCAAAAATTACTTAGACAAGTTAGATGTCTTCAAAGCACCAGGGCCTGATGAAATGCATCCTAGAATACGCAAGGAGCTGAGGAGATAGCTGAGCCATTAGCAATTATCTTTGAGAAGTCATGGAAGATGGGAGACATTCCAGAAGACTGGAAAAGGGCAAATATAGTGTCCATCTATAAAAAGGGAAATAAAGCCAACCTGGGGAATTACAGAATTACACAATTACAGTCCAGGGGGAATTACAACCTGGGGAATTACAGACCAGTCATCTTAACTTCTGTACCTGGAAAGATAATGGAGCAAATAAGTAAGCAATCAATTTGCAAACACCTAGAGGATAATAAGGTGATAAATAACAGTCAGCATGGATTTGTCAGTAACAAATCATGTCAAACCAACCGGATAGCTTTCTTTGACAGGGTACCAAGCCTTGTGGATGGGGGGAAAGTGGTAGATGTGGTATATCTTGACTTTAGTAAGGCTTTTGATACTGTCTCGCATGACCTTTTCATAAACAAACTAGGGAAATACAACCTAGATGGAGCTACTATAAGGTGGGTGCATAACTGGTTGGAAAATCATTCCCAGAGAGTAGTTATCAGTGGTTCACAGTCATGCTGGAAGGACTTAACAAGTGGACTCCTGCAGGGATCGGTTCTGGGTCTGGTTCTGTTCAATAGCTTCATCAATGATTTAGATAATGGCATAGAGAACACACTTATAAAGTTTGCGGACAGTACCAAGCTGGGAGGGGTTGCAAGTGCTTTGGAGGACAGGATTAAAATGCAAAATGATCTGGACAAACTGGAGAAATGGTCTTAAGTAAATAGGATGAAATTCAATAAGGACAAATGCAAAGTACTTCATTTAGGAAGAAACAATCAGTTGCACACATACAAAATGGGAAATGACTGCCCAGGAAGGAGTACTGTGGAAAGGGATCTGGGGGTCATAGTGGATCACAAGCTAAATATGAGTCAACGGTGTAACGCTGTTGCAGAAAAAGCAAACATAATTCTGGGATGTATTAGCAGGAGTATTGTAAGCAAGACACGAGAAGTAATTCTTCTGCTCTACTCCGTACTGATTAGGCCTCAACTGGAGTATTGTGTCCAGTTCTGGGCGCCACATTTCAGGAAAGATGTGGAGAAATTGGAGAAAGTCCAGAGAAAAGCAACAAAAATGATTAAAGGTCTAGAAAACATGACTTCTGAGGGAAGATTGAAAAAATTGGGTTTGTTTAGTCTGGAGAAGAGAAGACTGAGACGGTACATGGTAACAGTTTTCAAGTACATAAAAGGTTGTTACAAGGAGGAGGGAGAAAAATTGTTCTTCTTAACCTCTGAGGATAGGACAAGGAGTAATGGGCTTAAATTGCAGCAAGGGAAGTTTAGGTTGGATATTAGGAAAAACTTCCTAACTGTCAGAGTGGTTAAGCATTGGAATCAATTGCCTAGGGAGATTGTGGAATCTCCATCATTGGAGATTTTTAAGAGCAGGTTGGACTAACACCTGTCAGGGATGGTCTAGACAATACTTAGCCCTGCCTTGAGTGCAGGGGATTGGACTAGATGACTTCTCATGGTCCCTTCCAGGTCTATGATTCTATGAAAGTCAAGATTAGCATACTGGAGGTCCTGACTCCCCATCCAGTGCTCAGAACACAGCTCTCTCTCAATAACCTCTACATTTATTCTAAGTACATTGATCATGAATGAACTATACAGGTATTTCTTCTGCAAGCACCCTGTTAACAAGTCTGTGGTTTATGCAGTGGCAGTACAAGCAGGAAACCCCTTGGTCACCCATAGATGTTCTTCAGAAGGATAGAGAGCTACAGTATACAACCCAAGGGTCTGATCACATCCACGTGGGCAGACCCCTGTTGTGTGGAGCCCAACCAAGGCCCAGGCCTCTCCCTGTTAGCAGCAGCAGTGTCCTAGATGGAACCATTCCGAGGTTCCTGTTCAGTTCAGGATGAGGAGTGTAACTGGCCACCGGGGGAAGTTTTTGAAGACTTGCAAATCCCAGATTTTGTGCAAGTTTCCCCCGAATCCTGCTCAACCGGTGGGTCACATCCAGTCCCGTGGGGTAATTCAGGAGGTAATTAGGGCACTTGTTTTTCAAATATTCCCAGCATCATACACATTCCTTAAGCAATTCTTGCCAAACTTGGAGGTCACCTGAAGGTCATTCTGAGTCAAGCCTCAGCCTCACCTCTCGGCGTGAGTCTTGCTTGTCTATTGCATTGTTGGCAATGCACATGGATCTGAGTAATGGAAAAGGGAGCATTGTATCCTTAAAGAAACAGTATCCCCTAGAGAGGATCCCAGCACAACTGAAACATCTCAGGACAACTCTCCTCTCCCCACGGATCTGAAAAAACAAGCGTGAGGAGTTACAGTTGGTGTCATAGTGGATGCTTCTTGTTCTTAAACCTGCCTTGTAAGATTCCTCCTGAATCTTTAGACCCTTTATAGCCTCTCTCCCCTCCAGCCACCTCAGTATACTCAGGCCCAGAACATTGCAGGGCTGAGCTGTGTATGCCTGCAGCTAAAGCACAAAGGTCTGAATGTCTGTTTATGGGTAAGAGGTAAAGTATCTAAAGCAGGATCTCCAGCCCAGCCACACCTACATGGCAAGTGTTCAAAAGCCACAGCAGATGTATATGATTTCCCCGCACTGCCTCGGAAAATGTAAATCCTGCTTGGGCTGGGAATAGCCCCACAGCAGGAAGATGCAGCAATAGCATTACAGCGTGCCCAGCAAATACAGGGCCTGAGCCAAAGCCCAGTGAAATCCATGGGAGTCTTCTCATTGACTTATGTGAGTTTTGGATCAGGTCCATAGTAAGGATTCAGAGCGCATTGAGGGAGTGGGGCAAAGTCTGGTACCTCGTGAGACTGAATTTAAGCCCTGCGGCCCCTCTCTAGCCTCACAAATCTTGTGAAACGTGCTTGTTGCTTCCTAGTGCCGTAGCTTTGGGGCGTTCATTAGCCGGTCTCTCACAGCCGTACTTTTGCTTCTGGCCGAGAAGGCGTTGTAGTTCAAATCCCACAGCGCAGTGCTGGGGGTTGTAGTGCTGGCAGAAAGGTGTCATCTTTTCAGCCGAGCCGTTTCGGCATGTTCCCTTCCGCCTCTCATTAGTTCTCCCGACATTCCCGGTCAAACAAGTTCTGATAGTCTGCACAGTCAGTGAGCTGCAGTAACCTTTCTTTGTAAAGCCAGCAGGATTCCCTGTGACCAGCCCAAAAGAAAACCATACATCTACCAAGATTTGTAATGTTATCCAATTTATAAGTTTAAGCAGGCTTGGGTCTGGCCAGTCCTGGGTCCGGATGGGAGACCACCAAAGAAACCTAAGGCTGGTAGGGGATGGTAGTGATTCAGTATGTGACACTCTTCCTTCTGCATCAGCAAAGAGCCAAGCCCCCCAAAGGATATTATGGGGAGCTGTACCCATTTTGAATTCTAATCCTGCCCTCCAAAGCACTAGCCTTTTGGCTGAGTTATACACAAGTTCTGATTATGTATGGTCAAGATCGAGTCCACTGTGCCTTTTATTCAATCATAGAAATGTAGGACTGGAAGGGACCTCGAGAGCTCCTCTGATCTAGTCTCCTGCACTGAGGCAGGACTGAGCATTATCCTAGACCATCCCTGACAGGTGTTTGTCTAAACCTCTTCTTAACAACCTCCAGTCACAGAGATTCTTTACCCTCCCTAGGTAATTTGTTCCAGTGCTTAACTACCCCCACAGTTAGGAAGTTTTCCCTAATGTCTAACTTAAATCTCCCTTGCTGAAGTTTAAGCCCATTACTTCTTGTCCTGTCCTCAGTGGATAAGGAGAACAATTTATCTCCCTCCTCTGTATAACAGCCTTTTACGTATTTGAAGACTGTTATGTCCCTCCTCAGTCTTCTCTTCTCCAGACTAAACAAATCCATTTTTTTTCAATCTTTCCTCGTACGTTGTGTTTTCTAGACCTTTAATCATTTATGTTGCTCTCCTCTGGACTTTCTCCAGTTTGTCCACATCCTTCCTGCAATCTGATGCCTAGAACTGGACATAATACTCCAGTTGAGGCCTTATCTGTGCTGAGTACAGTTGAAGAATTACTTCTTGTATCTCACATACAACATTCCTGCCAGTACATCCCAGAATGATGTTCGCTTTTTTTGCAACAGTGTTACACTGTTGACTCATATTTAGTTTATGATCCATTATAACCCCCAGATCCTTTTCTGCAGTACTTCCTCCAAGGCAGTCATTTCCAATTTTCTATGTGTGCAACTGATTGTTCCTTCCAAAGTGTAGTAATTTGTATTTGTCTTTATTGAATTTCATCCTATTTATTTCAGATCATTTCTCCGGATCATTTTGAATTCTAATCCTGTCCTCTAAAATGCTCTCAGACTGGCATCTTCTGCAAATTGTATAAATGTACCCTCTATGCCATTATCCAAATCATTTATGGAGATACTGAATAGAACCAGACCCAGGACAGATCCCTGTGGGACCTGACTTAATATACCCTTCTGCTTTTCTATGAACCCATTGATAACTATTCTTGAGTATGGTTTTACAACCAGTTGTGCACCCACCTTATAGCAGGTTAATCTAGACTATATTTCCCTAGTTTGCTTATGAGAAGGTCATGTGAGAAAGTATCAAAAGCCTTACTAAAGTCGAGCTATAACACATCTACTGCTTTCCCCTATCCACAAGGCTTGTTACCCTGTCAAAGAAGGATATTAGGCTGATTTGACATGATTTGTTCTTGACAATTCCATGTTGACTGTTACTTAGCACCTTATCTTCTAGGTGCTTATAAACCGACTGTTTGATTATTTGCTCCATTATCTTTCCAGGTACTAAGTTAAGATGACTAACGTGTAATTCCCTGGGTTGTTCTTAATCCCCATTTTATAGATAGGTATTATACGTGTCCTTTTCCAGTCCTCTGGGATCTCTCCTGTCCTCCACGAGTTCTCAAAGATAATCGATAATGGCTCCGAGATCGCTTCAGCCAGTTCCGTAAGTATATTAGGATGTATTTCACAAGGCCCTGCTGACTTGAAGACATCTAACTTGTCTAAATAATTCTTAACTTGTTCTTTCCCTATTTTAGCCTCACATCCTAGCCCATGTACACTGATGGTCACTATGTTAGTTGTCTGATCACTGCTAATGTTTTTGATGAAAATGGAGACAAAAAAAGACATTTAACACTTCAGCCATTGCAGTGTTTTCTGCATTGTCTTTCCCCCCACATTGAGTAAAGGGTCTACTCCATCCTTGGTCTTCCTCTTGTTTCTAATGTATTTGTAAAATGTTTTTTTTGGTATCCTTTGTGTCCCTAATCTCATTTTGTGTCTTGGCCTTTCTAATTTTGTCCCAACATGCTTGTGATGTTGTTGTTTTTTATATTCATCCTTCATAACTGACCTAGCTTCCACTTTTCATGTGATTCTTTTTTGAGCTTCAGGTTATTGAAGCTATCTTTATTAAGCCAGGATGTTCTCTTACCTATGCATTGGGATAGTCTGTTCTTGTGCCCTTAATACTATCTCTTTAAAAAACTGTCAACTCTCCTGAACTCTTTTTTCCCTTAGACTTGCTTCCCATGGGATCTTCCCTACCAATTCTCTGAGTTTGCTGAAGTCTGCCTTCTTGAAGTCCTTTGCCTTTTTTCTGCTGTTTTCCCGCCTACTATTCCTTAGAATCATGAATTCTATCATTTCATGCTCACTTTCGCCCAGGCTGCCTTTCAGCTTCAAATTCCCAACCAGTTCCTCCCTGTTTGTCAGAATCAAATATAGAACAACCTCTCCCCTAGTCACTTTCTCCACCTTCTGTAATAAAAAGTAGTCTCCAAAGCATTGCGAGAACATAAGTGGGGGTTTCAACCCTAATGTCCTGGCCAAATTCCAACCCACACAATTACATTCTGCCTCCCTAACCTTCCTCTTGTTGTTTCCATTGAACAATATAAACTTCCCTTCCTTTTTTAAACAACTGCCACGTTCCAGCCCAGAAGTGGCTGCAGCTCTGTGATGAGCTAACGCACAATTTGTGTGTTTCTAACGCACAATTTGAATCCCTTTTGGATGGACGGTACTAAACAAATGTCAAAGCTGAATCGTACTGTAGTTATTTGGAATTGTGCTCACTGGGGCAGTCTCATGAGATACACATCTCACTAATGCCAGGAGATTTGCAGTCACTCAGTTTTACCCCACCACACATCAGTACGAAGCAAACATGACAGCCCAGGACAGTCAGCTTCAATAGCAAGGAGCCACAATTTCAGCTCACTGCACACTGACAAGGCTCCTTAAGGTATGGGATTAAAATATGTAATGCTCATATTCAGCCATGTTGTGCAAAGTAGAACATATGTGTTGTCTAGTATTTGGGAGGCGTCAGGAGGCATCAGAAAAGGGTTGCAACCCATCAGATGTTTTTCTATCTATGCCTTTCTAACAGGCCCATCACTGTGGTACCTGTGTGCCATGTTTTGCCATTGTTAGCTGTCCCACCTCACATAAGACCTATTGGGCCAGATCTTCCATAGAGATAACTCAGCATGGCTTCAATGGAGATGCACCAGCTAACACCAGCTGAGGACCTGGCCCATTATTTTTAGGAGCAGGGAGGTATTAGGAATCCCTTCTCCCATCCTGGCCTCTGCACCTTCTTTTTGCTCTAATCCTACCCTTGAAATCACCCTCCACTTCCTATGCTCCACACATTTCCCCCATCAAATGCCCCCATGAAACACACTTCTTTTGCCCTGCTTTCTCACAGTCAGGAACAGTGGTCACTGCTACTGTCCTCATGCCTATCTAGCTTGTAAAACTGCCCAGGGCAATGGCCCATCTAAATTACATGCTTTGTAAGGCATGGTGCTATATTAATAATAATACTTTCACCAGCTATGGGTCCCAACATGTAAAGTCATAATAAAACCACCAGAACAGTCTGTTGATTGACACCAATAAGAGATATATTTTAGGGGCGGGAGCTCGAGACTAAGCACACAACAGTAGAAACGTTCTGAATGGACATAAGCATTGGAGTAATCCGAGGCATTTCCACTGGGGAGCTCTGAAGACAAAGCACCGAGTCCAACTTGCTCCTGTGGTTTATGAGATCATCCAAGCCCCCAGAAGGGATTCGAGTTGGCTGTTATGTGGCTTCAATAAGTCACAGTATTTTGGCCACTCCAAAAAGCAACGAAATACCAGCGAAGAAGCTAACCCACGCAATGGTCCAACAAGAAATGTGACTCAGGCTGCTTGGAAGAGACCAGCATGCAGAAAACAGCCCACATTCTGCAGGCAGTCACATCCAGCCTGCCCCACTGAAGTCACTGGGGTAGTAAGGGTGTAAGTAGGCAGAATTTGGCTTAAGGAATTTAAAGTCACAGGCTGCTGGCTGGACCAGGAGTGGAACTCAGCTGTAGAGGGCAAAATGTGCCCGAGTGCTAGCAGGGACCCTAACTGCAGTGTGTCAGTTGGGTAAGAGATTGGTCTTATACAGGGGATTTGCCCTCACTATCACCCACTGATCACTTATTCCAGGGATATGTTAGTTTGACCTTACAGGGTATCAGGAATCCAGGCTAACTTTAGCCACCCCCCTCGCATTGTACCAGCGGCACCTCTTTGTGAGCAGTGGCTTGGGCAGCTCTTTCAGAAGCTGCCAATGCCAGGCTTTAGGGTGACCGATTTTATAGGGACAGTCCCGATTTTTGGAGCTTTTTCTTACATAGGCACCTATTACCCCCCACCCCATCCCGATTTTTCCCACTTGCTACCTGGTCACCCTACCAGGCTTTCACAGGGCTCGTAGGGCTCTGCTCTAATGGGAAGGCTGAAGATGAGGGGGTAGGAGCTGTAACTGGTGACTCAGCATCCAGGAGGCAGAAGATTACCTTGGCAGGACTGTAACCAGCTGCAGCCCCACCGCAGCCGGTGACCTACACTGGCTGTCCCCACAGGAGTGAGTGCAAAAGAGCCTGCATTGACTTGGAGTAGAGCTGGGGAGTGGAGGGTGCTTGAAAAAACCAGCAGGGTGGGATAGAGGGCACTGACTCAGACCCACACCACCCTCCCACGACTCTGGTTCATTCAGTTCACAGCACACATGCTATAGCGTCCCTTAGAACAGGAAATGCAGCCGGTAACTTAGGCACCGCTTTGCTTTTTAGTGTCCCTCTTTTGTTCCAAGCTGACCGACCGCCATCCCTTGTGGCGTGTGCTGTCACAGTGACGTGTAGGTCACAGGAACTGCATTCACGGACATTTCCAGTGGGTTGGCACAACCTGCCTCCCTGGGTTTGCTCTGGGTTTCTTAAGCCCTTTCCATTGATCAAAGACTTTCATTTATAGGCAACAAAACAGCAGCTCTCCTCCGACAGAGAGAACTAGAGCAAGAAGGGCTTGTACATGCCATACTGTTATTTTTAAGTGTTGGTTTTGTACACACACGCACAGCCCAGCTTACTGATTCGAGAACACCCGGCAGTCACCAAACCAGGGCCCGCTTTGCTCACCTGAGTGGACTGATTTCTTCATGCTGCCACCCTCGCGGATGTTACATAGGAACAAAATTCCGTGCCGGGATGGCGTTCCAAGTTGCTCCTGCGACTAATCCCCAGGGTGATGTGTGACTGGCTTAGTCCTGTTGTTCCCGCAGGCAGGGATCAGCCAGGGGAAGTGCACTCCTCCTGTACGCTGGCTCCACACACCGGGAGCTCCAGCTGAGGGGCAGCCCAGCACACTCCCAGCAATTAGAACACACCTTTCCTAATCTGATGTTCAGTTCTGGGCCGTTCCAACTGCGCTGACATTGGCAGGGGAAGGAGGAGAGCTCAGCCTCCCTGGTGGTTTAACCTTTTCCCCTCCGAACACAAATGCACTCTGCAGAATCTTTCTGCCAGCTCCCGGGCCTGGAACTTCCCGCAGATTGAACCTGTGAAGCCAGGAACAAAATCTACCTGAGTTTCTTCCTTCGAGCCCCGAGCCACCCTACCACCGTTGACTCAGCCCCTCCCCCTCTACATGGGTCAGGATCACCCCAGTTCTAGGGAGAAGCAGTTTCTAGTTCAAAGTGTATTGCTGGCCTGTCAGCCTGATTAGTGTAAACATCTCCTCTTTGCTCTCCAAACCCGCACAGAGAGGCGAGGCTGCCAGGCAAGTGAAGCATTTGCTTAGCTTCCCGCCTTGGGGTTGTGTGCGTGCGTGCGTGTGTGTAACAACCATTCATCACACCAAAGAGAAGCAGCCCAACAGCCAGCCACATACCAGACAACCAGCTTCACAAAGCGGAGGGAGATTCTCCCCCCTCACACACAAGTCCACTCATTGCCCTTCATAGCATCTGGGGAGAGGAAAGGCTCAAGTCTGATACATGGTCTGGGTGTCTCAGCAGCCCAGAGACGAGACACATGCTTCTGATTACTGGCCGTGTGCAGTGCATGCTGGGTAATCAGTAGCCAGGCAAATATGCTGGAGGCATTGTTAGCGCAGAAAGAGGAGAACATTGAGAAGAGAAAGGTCGAAGACCTGGATTCTGCCCCATGGAATTGGACTCTTTATGGGGGAAGGGCCTAAGTTGGTATCAATGGGAATCTTTCCATTGACCTGAGACTCATTCAGCAGGAGGAAAGGTAGCAAAACCTCCCCCAAAGCCTGTCTACATGAGAAAGTTGCACCGGTTTAACAAGATGTGCAATTTGGAAACTGATTTAGTTACAGGGCCGGCTTTAGGACCTGTGGGGCCCAATTCCGCGGTCCGGGTCTTTGGCGGCACTTCGGCGGCGGGGGTCCGCTCTGCGTCTTCCGCGGCACTGAAGGACCCCCCCCCCCCCCCCGCTGAAATCCCCCCGAAGCCCCGGGAGCCCCCCCCCCCCCACCCGCCACTGAAATGCTGCCGGAGCGGACCGCCGCTGGGTGAGCCTAAGGCGCAGGGCCCTCTTACCTGCAGGGCCCGATTCCGGGGAATCGGCCTAAAGCCGGCCCTCTTTAGTTAAACTGGTGCGAGCCCCTGTATGGACATTCTTATTTCAGTTCAGAGTGACATATTTCCATTTGGATCTGGTTTAAACTAAAAGAATATGAGCCAGATTTAAACTGAACTAAGCATGTCCACACAGTGGTTTGCACAGGTTTAATTGAAGTGATTTAAACACTAATTTAAGTTAAACTGGCACAACTTTCTCATGTAGACAAGGCCTGAGATAAAAATGATGCTGTGTGAGGACTGACTGGCTCCTAGCTACAGTTTTTCACCTCTAGGTCATCAGTTTGAATCTAGCTCCAATCATTAGTTATTACCAGCTGATGGTGTTTGGTGCCCTGGGTGAAATGAGTTTGTTGGGTCTCAGTCCAGTTCCCCCTGAGCAAGTGTCCACACCACACAACCCACCATCGCAGCTGGCTCCAATTCCTGTCTCAGGAGAGCGGTTGTAGATTGAAAGGGCCATGGAGCCTGAGCTGCCCTCTAACCCCCCAGAGGCACTTGCATGTGTCGGGAAGGAAGCTGCTGAGCCAGCAACTTTCACCAGCACTGGATTTGCACAAAATAGTAAAATATTGACATTGTGGTTTGCGAAAGGCCCCCTCACCATGTTGTCAGCTGTGTGGCCACTGCTTTAACCCCCCCCCCTCCCCTCCCTGGGACTGTGTAAGCGCATGTCTCATTACTGAGAGCCCAGGGCCATCCCTGCTAGTATTCAGCAATCCAGAGGACGGGTGACTCACCTACTTGCTTTTACTCCCACTGTAATATCCTGCAAGGAAGTCTGTTGCTTTGCAATCCTGCCTGGCACAGGGTTGGTGTGCTCTGATCCTGGCATTGCATGAGGACACGAAGAGACCAGTAGCCCATCCCATCATTAAACAGCAATACCTAGCTTGTCTTTAGAGCAGATCTCAAAGCGCTTTACAAGTCATTAGCTCCATTTTACAGGTGAGAAACCACGGCACAGAGAGGTGCAGTGACTTGCCCAACATCATTTGGTGGGCCAGTGATGGAGCCAGGAAGACAATCCACAGCTTGCTTGGTTGAATGCTAATCAAATATCCTACTTTCTGGGCTGCCCCCCTTGTCTCTGCGCCTCTGGTTATATTCATAGACATGGCTGATTCAAATACTATAATACTGTTTTGCAGAAGGTTCAGGGACAATTTACAGCTCGCCTCACATATTTCCATGTGTATATACAATTGTGTGTGTGGGGGCATGTGATTAGGTGTGTGCAATTGTGTGTGTGTATGTGCAATTGTGCATGCACGGTCCTATGATTGTGTGTGTGCGCGCAGGTGTGTGTGCATATGATTATGTGCATCTGTGTGTGTGACTATGCATGTGTATGTGTGCAGAGCAGTGACGTCGGCTTGACTGCACAAATACAAACAGCAAACTGTGGGGCAAGCTCTCTACTGCAGGGCCAAATAAACACGAAGAACTAGAAAATGGCTGGAGGGATTTTTTTATGAAACCTCTGTCTGACAAAAAATCCTTTTCTTGAACTGCCTGGGCCTCTGAATTATCCAGAGAGTCAGTAGTTTTGCTTGGAAAGGCAGGTTAATGTTTAATCCAATACAGAGCCCTCAAGCTGCAAATAGGTAAGTCTTTTATAGTTCTTTTCTGTTCAGGAAGATAAGTGAGGGAATTTATTGCTCTTGAAAGGGGGGGAATCAGAGTCCTGGCTTGCTCCAGACACAGCGCAGACCGGCGCTGTCTGCGTGAGAGTCCCACACATGCAGCTCTGCCAAAACACCTCAGGCCTGAAGGGCAGCGCCTCTGATATCCCAGTCCTGGGCCCCCATCAGCTCTTCGAAAGCACCTCGCTCCTAGCCTGGAGCACCCAGTTACTGCAGTCATGGGCCCCCGGGCAGCCCTGCTAATGCCCCTCACTCCTGACCTGCAGTGCTCCTGGCATTGCCAATCTTAGTCCATCCTCCCCATTCCCAGCGCTGCCAATCCACCTCAGGTCTCATCAGTAGGAACCCCCCACCCCGGCTATTCCAGTGCAGACTGAAACCAAAATTCAAAACCTCGACACTCTTCATGACATGGAACGCTTCTTTTCCAGCCCGCCTGCCTGGTGAGCTGTTAGTGCTGGTCTCCCGTTTGAAGATGCTGCGCGCTATCCAATCATCGTGGCTATTATTAGGTACAGGAAAGGGTTAACTGAGGCCACCATGAGTAAGGAAAGGCAGCAGGAGCTGCATTTAGGGAACAGGATGAGGCTCAGCAGGGCTCAGGGGGAGAGCGTTTGTGGAGCAGGGCCCTGTTCTATCAGGCTGGCTGTTCTACCACCACTCAGGGTGGGAGTAGAAGCCAGAGGAATGAGGGGCAAGCAGGCGAAAGGCACAATAGGGCCGTGGGAAGGGGTGCATGGGTTTAACACGCCAGCAGCAGGCCAGGCCTCATCATCTTCTTTGGGGAAAAATATTCATGACTGATGTAAAGGTGGAAACTAGAGTGATGGGGCTTTAAATCAGCCACATCCAGCACTATGTTTGTTTTACGTCTGATCCTGCCAGCTCTGTATGGTTGCACAGTCGCTCTGCCGTGGCTGCATGGCTGGAGGGCGGCTGTAAAGTTTTCCATCCAGCACACTCTTCCCTGTTGGGCCGTCCAAGCGAGCAGAGCAGCAGTGGAGAGGGCAGTTGCCAACCCAAACAGTAGGTGAGCGGTGCCATCCACCCACTGGCTGGAGAGAGAGAGACAGACAGACACCTGGGCAAAATAAAGTCAAGCAAAGCTTTTGAACGGGGAGTGAAGGGAGTGGGACCACATGGAGACGGAGCTTGTGGCTTTGGCAGAAGCTGGCTCTAGCGTGAACTCGCTGGCAGGCACAGAGGGACAGCCTCGGTGCTGATGGATGTGCAGCGGAGCATTGACTCCTCCTGTGCACTTCGGTAAGTCCAAAAGCCGGGAGGCACTGAGTCAGCAGAAGGGGCCAGCCAGGCAAATCACGGGCTGGAATAGGATCCCAGCTGGTTTCCTGGCTGCAGAGGAACGGACTTTCAGGGCAGTTTGCTCCCTGCTGGAGGCATGCTGTTCGCACGCCAAGGGGAAGTTGCTTGTGACTGAGGCCAAGCCCAGAGAACAGCCAGCACTGGGAACATCTGGTACCTGCACTCCCAAGAATCAGAGTCTCTATCCTCCACATCCTACAACTAGCACTCAGAGCACCAGCTACCCCTTTCTTTTGCAGAGAGACCCCCTCTGCCAACAGCACAGTCTCCCTTCCTGAGCCAGTTCCAGTACCAAACATCCCCTAGCCCTGGCTGCTTTCCTGGCTCAGAATCCTACTAACAACACCGGGGGCATGACGGCTTCAGAGTCCTACGTAAACATTAGCGAATTAACCCTTGTGATGCTGCAGTGAACTAAGGCTAGCATTGTCCCCATTTCACAGCAGGGCAAACCAAAGCGCAGAAGCTAGCCCGAGGTCCTAGCAAGAGTCACTTTCAGAGCTAGAATTAGGAGCATCGGGCTTCCCAACCCCATGTTCATTTTCGCCCACCCAGCTAACTTTCCAGTTGCTGTCACATTTCGCCTGGTTTTCCCTCTGAGCCCTTGGATGATAACTGAGGCACCTGGCTTCAGAGCAATACCAAAAAGCCGTCCTGATTGAAGAATTTCTGAGCACATTCCTGTAGCAGCTAGTCTGTGGCATGTGCAATATAAATGATGAAGAGGTCTACAGGGTTGATCGGCACTCATCTGGCACGGCCTGCATAACTCACGCACCACTCCAGCAGTCGGGAGTGAGACAGCCAGACTCACGCCATAAAACCGTTACGCTGCAGCATAATAGCTATGTGTGTATATTTTTATATAAATTACATACTCACACTCACAGCTGGCTTGCTATGTCAGACATGGCAGGGAGGGGAGGGGTAAAAGTTTAATTGGCCAGGGTTTGGGATGGCTACAATATTCCTGACTGGGGAAACCAAGTCAGGGAAATGAGGCTGTCAAAGGTGCATCCTAACGACGGTATAATGCCTTGTGGTCTAGCGCACCAGAGACCTGGGTTCAATTCCTTGCTCTGCCACACACTTCCTGTGTGATGTTGGGCAAGTCACTTAGCCTCCCTGTGCCTCAGGTCCCCACCTGTGCAATGGGGATAACAGCCCTGCCAAGTCCCACAGGAGTATTGTGAGGTGCTGAGATAGACATCACTGTTTGTGTATGTTATATGTAACTCTACACATAAGAACGGCCATTCTGGGCAGACCAATGGTCGATCTAGTCCAGTATCCTGTCTTCTGACAGTGGGTAGTACCAGACATGTTAGAGGGAATGAACAGAACCGGGCAATTACCGAGTGATCTATCCTCTGTCGTCCAGTCCCACCTTCTAGCACTCAGAGGCTTAGGGACACCCACAGCATGTGGTTGTAGACTAACCATCTTGGCTAATAGCCATTGAGGGACCCATCCTCCACGAACTTATCTAATGTATTATTGAACCCATTTTTACTTTTGGCCTTCACAACATCCCCTGGCAACGAGTTCCACAGGTTGACTGTGCGTTGGGTAAAGAAGTCTTCCTTATGTTTGTTTTAAACCTGTTGCCTATTAATTGTATTGGGTGACCCTTGGTTCTTGTGTTATCTGAAGGGGTAAATAACACTTCCTTATTCACTTTCTGCACACCAGTCATAATCTTATAGACCACTATCATATCCCGCCTTAGTTGTCTCTTTTCTAAGTGAAACAGTCCCAATCTTTTTAATCTCTCCTCCTATGGAAGCTGTTCCGTATCTTTGCAGAGATTGGGCGACCAGAACTGAACACAGCATTCAATGTGTGGATGGACCATGGCTTTATATAGTGGCATTATGATATTTTCTGTCTTATCTATTCCTTTCTAATGGTTTTTAACATTGTTCGCTTTTCTGACTGCTGCTGAACACCGAGCAGACATTTTCAGAAAACTATCCAAAATGACTCCAAGATCTTTCTTCAGTAGTAACAGTGGATTGAGATCCCATCATTTTGTATGTATAGCTGGGATTATGTTTTCCAATGTGCATTACTTTGCACTTATCCGCATTGAATTTCATCAGCCATTTTCTTGTCCAGCCACCCAGTTTTGTAAGATCCTTTTGTAACTCTTTGCAGTCTGCTTGGGACTTAACTAGCTTGAGTAATTTTGCATCATCTACAAACTTTGTCACCTCACTGTTTGCCCCTTATTCCAGATCATTTATTAATATGTCGAACACCACTGGTACCAGTACAGATCCTTGAGGGACCCTGCTATTTACCTCTCTCCACTGTGAAAACGGACCATTTATTCTTACCCTTTGTTTCCTATCGTTTAACCAGTTAGTGACTGCCTACTTGCCTTTGGTGAGGGAAGAGGTGTAGTCAAAGGCATTCTGAAAGTCCAAGTCATTATATCCACTGGATCATCCTTTTCCACTTGTTGACACTCTCCAAAAATTCTAATAGATTGATGAGGCATGATTTTCCTTTAGAAAAGCTGTGTTGATTCTTCCCCAACATATCTTGTTCATCGATGTGTCTGACAATTCTGTTCTTTACTATAGTTTTAACCAATTTACCTGGTACTGAAGTTAGGTTTGCCGCCCTGTAATTGCCAGGATCGCCTCTGGAGCTTTTTTTAAAAAATTGGTGTTACGTTAGTCATCTGGTACAGAAGCTGATATAAGCAATCAGGGACATACCACAGTTAGTAGTTCTGCAATTTCATATTTGAGTTCTGTTAGAACTCTTGGGTGAATACCATCTGATTCTGGTAACTTATTACTGTTTAATATATCACTTTGTTCGAAAATTTCCTCTACCGACACCTCAATCTGGGGCAGTTTCTCAGATCTGTCACCTGCAGTGAAGACCAATGCAAATAATTAATTAAGCTTCTTGTAAGGGTGTGGACTCATCCTCACGGCACCTCCTGTTAGTCGTCCTTGGGAATTAGCTCATTTTCCAGCCAGGAGCGCCCTCTGCAGGCCGGTGATCTGCCTTACCGCTGGCCCCCATGTTCTCCCCCCCCCCCAAGACCCAGTGCCCCTTTCTCTGGGGTGCTGCCCTCTTGGCAGTAACCCCTCAGTCTCAGGGTCTCCCCACCCAGGGGAACCCCCACCCACTATCCCCACTTCACCTCAGTCTTGGCTACTGCCAGTCCTCATCTAGCCCCCATTCACTGGGGCAGACTGCAGTTTATAAGCCACTCATCACAGGCAAAGGGGTTTGGACCTGCTACCTCTGGCTACCCGTGGGCTGCCCCCTGCAACCCAGTACCTAATAGGCCTTACCTGGCCTGCAGCCTGGGGCATTCCTAGGCCAGAGCTCCCCAGCTCCCTTGGCCTTTCCCCAGCCCTGCTCCACTCCAGATACCTGGTTAAGCTCCCCGCTGCCAGGCCCTTCTCTCTCTCAACACAGAGAGAGACTGTCTGCTTGAGCTCCTGGCTTAAGCCTTTATAGGGCCAGCTGGGCCCTGATTGGAGCGTGAGCCCCAGCTGAGCCTGCTTCCCCCCAATCAGTCCAGGTGTCTTGCCCTTCCACAGCCCTCCTCCAGGGCTGTTTTAAACTCCTCAGGGCAGGAGCGGGTAACCACCCTGCTACACTTCTCCTCAATGGTCTTGTCTTCCTTGAGTGCTCCTTTAACACCTTGATTGTCCAGTGATCCCACTGACTATTTGGCAGGCTTCCTAATCGCTAATTGCTGTTAGTTTTTGTGTTTTTGCTAGCTGGTTTTCAAATTCTTTTTTGGCCTGCCTAATTATACTTTTAACATGAGTTGCCAGAGTTTATGGTCCTTTCTATATTCTCAGTAGGATTTGACCTCCAGTTTTTAAAGGATGTCTTTTTTGTCTCTAACCACCTCTTTTACTCTGTTGTTTAGCCATGATGGCATTTTTGTGTCTTCTTACTGTTATTTTTTATTTGGGGTATACATTTATTTTGAGCCTCTGTTACAGTGGTTTTTTTTTTAAAGTTTCCATGCAGCTTGCAGGTATTTCACTCTTGTGACTGTTCCTTTATTTCTATTTAAATAGCCTCCTCATTTTTCTGTAGTTCCCCTTTTGGAAGTTAAATACGATGGCAGTGGGTTTCTTTGGTATTTTCCCTCCTATAAGAATGTTAAATTTAATTACATTATGGTCGCTATTACCGAGCGGTTCAGTTATATTCACCTCTTGGACCAGATCCCTGTGCACCACATAGGACTAAATCAAGAATTGCCTCTCATCTTGTGGGTTCCAGGGCTCCAATAAGTAGTCATTTATGGTGTTCAGAAATTTTATCTAGACTGCAGCCCATCCTGCGGTGACATGTTCCCAGTCACTGTGGGGATAGTTGAAATCCCCCATTATTATTGAGATTTCTATTTTGTAGCCTCTCTAATCTCCCTGAGTATTTCCCAATCACCATCACCATCCTAGTCAGGTGGTCAGTAATATATTCCTACGGCTATACTCTTATTAATCAAGTATGACATTTCTATCCATAGAGATTCTCTGGTATAATTTGATTCATTTAAGATTTTTACAATATTAGACTCCATGCTTTCTTTCACATACAGTGCCACTCCCCCACCAGCACGACCTACTCTGTCATTACGATATATTTTGTATCCTGCTATCACCATGTTCCATTGATTATTATCATTCCACCAAGCTGCTTTGATACCTAGCAATATCCTCATTAAATACCAGGCACTCACGTTCACACATCTTAGTATTTAGACTTCTAGCATTTGTATACAAGCACTTATAAAATTCATCAATATTTAGTTGTCTGCCTTCATGTGAAGTAATTGAATGGGACTCTGTCGTTTGACTGTTTCTCTTCAGTTCCCACCTGTACTTTATCAACTTCCATCCTCTCCTCTTTACTAGAATAGAAAGAATCTCCTTTAATAAATCCTCCCCTAAGGGATGTCTCTGTCCGAACTGTGTGCATGTGTCGGCTTTCCCCCAGCCATTAGTTATAAAACTGCTCTATGACCTTTTTAATTTTACATGCCGGCAATCCGGTTCTGTTCTGGTTTAGGTGGAGCACAACCTTCCTGTATAGCTTCCTCCTTTCCCAAAAGACTCCCCAGTTCCTAATAAACCGAAATCCCTTCTCCACACACCATACTCTCATCCACACACTCAAAGCTTGCAGTTCTGCCTGTCTAGCTGGTCCTGCACATGGAACTGGAAGCATTTCAGAGAATGCTACCATGGAGGGACTGGATTTTGATATCTTACCTAACAGGTGAATGTGGCCTCCAGCATCTCACTCCTACTTTTCCCTTTGACATTAATACCTACATGGACTACAACAACCACCAGCTCCTCCCCAGTACTGCACATAAGTCTGTCTAGATCAGGGGTGGGCAAACCTTTTGGCCCGAGGGACAAAGCGGGGAATAGAAATTGTATGGCGGGAAATGAATACTCACAAAATTGGGGCTGGGGTGCGGGCAGGGCAGGCTCTAGGTTTTTTGCTGCCCCAAGCAAAAAAATTTTTGGCTGCCCCCCACCCCAGCCCTTGGCTCCCCCCCCGCACTCCCTGCTGCCCTAGCCCTGGGCTCTCCCCCCCCTCCCCGCACCTGCACCCTCCTGCTGCCCCAGCCCTGGTTCACTGGTAACTCGCTCCCAGGGTGGGTCATCAGCATCCTGCTCACGACACAAGCAGGGCCGCTCCCCTCTCACCTCCAGCTGGTCTGGTACTGGCAGGGTCGGGATAAGCAGTGGGGCTCCTGGGCCGCGCCTCAGCCCATGGTCCCTCCAGCCGGGACTTCTGCCTCCAGGACCAGCTGGGAATTGGGAGAGCAGAGCTGGGGGAACCGCCCCTGCAGGGGGCTGAGGAGCCGGGGCAGGGCAGCCTCAGAGGGAGCGGCCGGCGCGGAACGGAGCCCCAGAGAGCGGGACGTGGGCCCCGCATGGTAGCGCCCCGGGCACCGGCCCCTCTATGGCCCCGCTGCTGCTCCTGGCCTCCCTGCCCCAGCCCCTGGGCAGCTTGGGACGCTTCGGCCAGCCCTGGCTGTGGCGCTGGGGGGGCAGCCGCCCTGCAGCACTTGCAGGTGGCTCCATGAGCCCTGGAGGGCGGCCCCCAGCCCAAGTGTCCCGCGCTCCACGTGTCGGAGCCCGCTGGATGGCTCGGCTGTGGCCGGCGGCATGAACCGCAGTGGCCTCAGGGCGCCTCCCGCGCACGACGCGCTGCTGCTGCCCGGGGCCAGCTTTGGCCACCCGCTGTGGCTCTTCTACCTGGATGTCGGCGTCAGCTTGGGGACCGGGACAGTGTCTACCTGGGTTAGCGCCCGCAGGGCCAGCCCCCAAACACACACACACACACACAGACACACGGATGGCCCGAATGCCGCCCCTGAAAATGTGCCGCCCCAAGCACCTGCTTGCTTTGCTGGTGCATAGAGCCAGCCCTGGGTGTGGGAGGGGGTGTGGGCTCTGGGGTGGTGCTGGGGATAAGGAGTTTGGGGTGTAGGAGGATGCTCTGGGCTTGGACCGAGGGGTTTGGAGGGCGGGAGGGGGATCAGGGCTGGGGCAAGGGTGTGGGAAGGGGTGCAGGTTCCGGCTGGGGGTGTGGGCTCTGGGTTGGGGCTGGGGATGAGAGGTTTGGGGTGCAGGAGGGAGCTCCAGGCTGGGATCCAGGGGTTTGGAGAGTGGGAGGGAAATCAGGGCTGGGGTCGGGGGTTGGGTGTGGGGAGAGGCTCAGGGGGTGCAGGCTCCGAGCGGCGCTTACCTCAAGCGGCTCCCGGAAGCAATGGAATGTCCCTCTCCGGCTCCTATGTGGAGGCGCAGCCAGGCGGCTCTGCACACTGCCCCATCTGCAGGCACTGCCCCTGCAGCTCCCATTGGAGCACGTAGGAGCCGGAGAGGGGCCATGCCGCAACTTCCAGGAGCTGGGTGGTGCGGCCCCAACCCAGTGCCCTGGCCGGAGCGGGGCGAGCTGCGAGGTGCAGCCCCCCAGCACCCAGCTGAGCCACGTGGTGCGGCCTCAACCCAGCGCCCTGGCCGGAGTGGGGCCAAGCAGCGTGGTCTGGCCCCCTACCCAGCACCCCGGCTGGAGCGCCGGAGTGGGGCCGAGCTGCGTGGTGTGGCTCGCGGGCCGAACCTGGCCCGCAGGCCGTAGTTTGCCCATCCCTGGTCTAGATGCATCGAGAAGTCTGCCACCTTTGCACTTAGCAAGCAATTCACCATGTGGTTCTCCCGGTCATCACAAATCCAACTATTTATATTTCTAATAATTGAAATGGTTATATAAAATGGTTGTTCACTAGTTCTATCACAGCAGCACCCAGAAGTCTAACCAGGATCAGGTTTTACAAACACCTAAAGACGTGGTCCCTGTCCTACAGACATTACATTCTTATATATATATAATTAGCAGCTGCAAAACAGCTGGCAGGCTGGGTGGAAAAACCCTAGGAAGGCTTGGGATCCTTTTTCTACAGTCCGGCACAATCCTAATTAGAGCCATGTGAAATGTTCACAGCCAAACTTGCCTCATTTGGAGCTTGGTAGGAAATCTGATGCTCAGAATGGGTTTGTGGACATGGGCAAATGTAAGGTTTCCCAGCCAAGCTAGAGGTGGGGTGCACTAGGTCTAGCTCCAAACTTTACATCTCTGTGCAGAGCAGAATCAAACCCCGATCTAAACTCTGGGGATAGCATCCAGGCCTAAACTTCCCCAGAGTTTGGGGTGTTTGGATCCCACCCATTAAGGAAGTAAGTTGCAGCAACAATCTTGGATGTGGGGCTCAGATCTGACCCCTAACTAAATTCAACCAGGTGATATTGGGTAGCAGTGGCTGAGTCTTCGGCTTTATTTATACCCTAAACTCAAAGCAAAATTTGTGTGTGCACACCTGTGTGTATGGTCACACAACTCCATAGGGACTGCCACCACAGTGAACTTTTGTATGGACAGTCACATATGCCAACAGCTAAGATTTGCACCGTACTAGTTCTGAATGACCCTCCCTCATTTCAGTTATAGTAGAATCATAGAATCATAGAATATCAGAGTTGGAAGGGACCTCAAGAGGTCATCTAGTCCAACCCCCTGCTCAAAGCAGGACCAATTCCCAGCTAAATCATCCCAGCCAGGGCTAGTACAGGTGTTAAAGCAGGCATCCCCTGGAATGGGAGAACACAGATGCCCCGGCCTTCCTAACACCCCATCACAATTTGATACTCAGATAGCAGAGGGAAGTGGACTGTGATGTGATGATCTGAACCCTCCTTCATTGACTGCCTGTTTCAACCCCCTGATTCACTTCGTAGGGATGAAGTTTATAGCACAACAGCCAGGCTCCCTCTGCAGTCTCAACTGCATATGGCTGGGAGGTTAGTAATTTAGCAAAGCATTCCCTGCCTCCTGCTCCCGTGGCTCCATCTGACACTGCAGCCTCCATGGTCCACAGCATCATAACATTGTCATCTAGCCACCTGGCTCTGCAACCCTGCTGCTCCACCGCCTGCACTAATGGATGTGTTTAGGAGGCAGGAACCTTAATGAAGCAATTACCTGGCTTAAGTCAGAAGGCTTTGATCTTTCCTCTTATCTTAATTACAGTGAGCCAGAAGGAGCAGCCAAATTGCTCATGGGCAGGGTTTTATTACCAAACAGGGTAACATCTGCTATGGCACAAGTGGTCAGTTTCTGAGAACAGCCTTGCCAATGTATTTATAAGAGGAAACTTTTTCCCCAGCCCCAAACTGAAAGCTGATGCTTCTATTATAAATAAATAAAGCAGCAGGCACGGGCAGGGGGGCTGGTGCCCAAGGGAAGCAGCAAGAGGACAAGTCACTTAGCTGTTCTGTGCCTCTGTTTCCTCATCTGTGAAATGGGGATAATAATCCTACCTTATGTCACCAGGGAGCTGTGGGGCTTGATTAATTGGAAAGTGCTTTGACATCCTCAGATGAAAGGGACTACAGAAATGCAAACTTTTTTATAGTTACTAGTTAGTATCATGTAAGTCTTTGTTTTGCCTCTTCATTTGAAGGGTTTTCAAACGTGGCTGGTGACTTTGGGGGCCTGGGTTGAGACGTGTGAAAGAGCCTGATTTTCAGTGGGTGAACTCTCAGGACTATCCGAATCTCATGCCCCTCCAAGACATCTCACTCACATGCTGAGTACTCACAATCAAGAGCCAAAAAACGACCCCACCAAAAACATTGACACCATTTTGCACTAAAATGTGTTGCTGTTTTTAATGAGCTCTAATGGCTTGTACTCTACTCCCTTACAGTCATCTCTTGGGTGCTGCTTGGCATACGAAGAATAGCAAAGCACTGTTCAGACATTCTCAAGAGTATTTTTTTCAAGGGCAGGAGTGGGAGACCCAAGAACTGGCTTCTATTCCTGTCCCTGCCACTGACTCCCTGCATAACCTTGGATAAATCACTTACCTGTTCTGTGCCTCAGTTTCCCCATCTGTAAAACGGGGATAATAATCCTACCTTATCTCACCAGGGATTTGAGGCTTGATTAATTGGAAAGTGCTTTGACATCCTCAGGCGAAAGGGGCTACAGAAATTCAAACTTTTTTACAGTTATTAGTTAGCGTCATGTAAGTCATCGTTTTGTAATAAACTTACAGGAGCAGGAACCTGTTGGATTCTCCAGGGCCTCAGTCACAGGTTTTCTAGGGCAGACTCACATGACCCTCAATGTTCTCCGCTCAAGTGGAGCCCCTCCCCCTTGTGCTTTCCCCAGGAAATACTGACCAGGACACATACATTCGGACTGGAGACGCATCAATTTTAAGGCCAGAAGAGACCATCGTGATCATCTAGACTGACATGCTGAAGAGCACAGGCCATAGGATTTCATCCAGGGATGCCTGCTTCTAGTTTAATAACTTGCAATTGAACTAGATCATGTGTAAAATTTTCAACCGTGTCTAAGTGACCTAGGCCCAGATCCAATGGGAGTCAGGGTCCTAAACACCGCTGACAGTCTGAGCTGAAGTGCCTTTTAGAAATGGGACACAGGCACTTTTGAAAGTGTTACCCTACATCTACCATACTCAGGGGCAATCTCACCTTCCTTCTCCTTCTCCTGCTCAGTATATGCCCTGTTACATCTTGGTGTGGTGTTAACCCTTTCCCCCCCAGTATCCCACAGGCAGCTCACGTTCAGCTGGCTGTCTACAACCACCTGCAGAGTCACTGGTTTCCAGAGCGCAGCCCCCTCCCCAGTGCTGTAAGCCTGACCTTGGTGTCTGACCTCGACCTGTGTGTTTACATGTGCTTGGGAGATGGGTGTGAGGCCCTCTCCCCCTACTGGCTATTTGTGGAACAGCAGGCATAGAAACCCATCAGACCCATTGTGCAGCTGTTTCTGTGCTGGGTGATTCTGGACAGGCGCCACAGAGCCCAGCTGGTAACTGGAGAAGGAGGGAAGCAGGGAACTGGAAAAGAGGGGAAAAGAAACACAGCAAGTCTGGATGAAGGAAAACCACAGAAGGCTCAACAAGAGCTGGGCTATAATCGCTACCAAAGCAATTACGGAATTATGGAAGATTTATACCAGGCTGCAGAACTGGCCCTTGGCACGTGAAATGGAAAAGCTGGAAGGAGGGAATTTGGTATTCTGGCGCTGGGCTATCTCAGATGCGAGCAGTGCAGCCTCAGCACTTCTGTCCCGTCTAGGGGCGGGGTGAGGGCGGGAAGGAAGGGCTACACTTCTCTGCTTCCAGCCTGGAGCTCAGGCCAAATGTTACTTCCAAGTTTACAAAGGAAAACAAACACTGCAATGTCAAACCAGTGACTCACACTCCTCAGCACCTTCCCGGCGCTGGTGTGCAGTGCAGCCACTGGCCAGGCCCGGCAGCACCCCTGCGAGGAAGTATTACTGCTCCCCCCCACCTTTTTACAGGTGGGGAAATGGAGGCACGTAGAGGTTCGACATGCAGCTAGTCCATGGCAAAGCCAGGGCTGGAACCCTGGAGTTCCCAGCCCCAGATCATGCTGCCTCTGGGAACTGAGTAAGTCCCTGTAGCCCACACTTGCACAGTGTGGCTCTCTGTCCCCCTCTAGGGGTGGGGTGAGGGGCTGGACCACATCCCAAGTTTCTGTGCTACTGGCTTTGAGCTAGCACACGCAGCTCTTTTAGCCCAGGCGGTAGGGGCGCATGCATTTAGATCCAGAGTTCCTGGGTTTGATCCCTGCTGCCAACGCCCTACCCCGGGGGTTATTAGGTTACCATCCTAGGCTGGCAAAGGAGATCCTTTCTCCTGTGCTGAGCAATGCGGTGCAGATCTCTGTGCCAGTGAGAGCCCCAGTGGGGCAAGGATCTACTCCCATGGAGCTGAGAGCAGGATTGGGACCAACGAGTGGAAAACAGAACAGGCCAATTTTCACCCCTGCTTTAACTCCATGGAGTCTGGGATCTCCACAGCAGCCAGTGTGAGCAATGCCGGAGGCTTCCATGGAGGCAAAGTGGGTTAGGAATCTTTCCCCGGTCTGTGGAGTGTGAACAGAGCTGATCCACTACTGCTATTACAGCCTATGGGACCTAGGCTGCGATAAAGCCAAAAGTTCCGCCTGGCGCCTTCAAACAGTGTCACAACACCCAGGAGAGGACTCTGCACTGCACAAAAGGAGTACACCCCTCACACGGAGTCTGCAAATGATGCCTTCACCCAGGCTGGTCCGACTGCAGCCCTGGAGGCTGGAGCAGGTTTCTGTCTAATATGTCACTGTCTGTCACTGGTGACATCTCCACTGCCTCCCCAGTTGTAGCAAACCAACCCCCATTGCTACGTAATATCTATGGACTTGAGTCTATTCTCCGACTGCAAACCCAGCTCAAAAGGCTGATAAGTCAGAATGAAACGCCTTGAAAGAGACAAGCCAAGAGGTAATGTAAACACTGAACGCAGTTCACCAGGTAACAGCATGGATTTGACTAATGCATCCACCTCAGAGGGGGACTAGAAAGACAGACCTCAGCGCGAGGGTGAAGGGACAATGTGGCAGAGGGGGAGAGAGAGGCCAGCGTATCACTAATTGTTTTCCAGATTCTTTGACTTCTCCCAAAGGCTCAGCCTTGATGCTGAGGAATCACCTCAGATGCTAAATATCTATTTCCGTCTCCATTCCTTTTTTTTTTTTTTAAATAGCCACTGTTGTTGTAGGACCTACCATATTTTTGTGTTCTGCTGCTGCAAAGCCAGTGCAAGTTCACAGGTAGCCCCTGTCTTCCAGAGCTCTGCTGGCAGCACTGATAGTAACACTGCACAAAAGATGAAGTAAGCAACACAAGGCCATGGTTGTCTCTTTCTTGGTGACAAAAAGGCAGTGTAACCTAGTGGTTAGAGCCATAGGACCGGGAATCAGGAGAGCTAGGTTCTTTTTCCAGCTTTGCCACTGACTATCTCTGTGACTTTGGTCAAGTCACTTCACGGTTAGATGCCTCAGTTTCCCCATCTGCAAACTAGTAAGTTGTGTGTGTCGAGGTTAATACCTCCCTGTTTACACTGCTGTGAAAGACTTCCCAGAAATGCAAAGTATGAGAGAAAAAGGATCAGAGGAAACTCCGAAATCCTAAATCTGGATTTCACTGCATAGTGCAGCCGGTAAGGTAATTAAAGCTCAAGCAGGCAAACCAGAGCATTGGCTCTCACTGTTCTTCCCAGCGATGGGCCAGAACCTCCCAACCCAAACAATCCCACACTATCAGGCTTTGCACTGGGACCCAGAGCGCATGCCCCAAAGCGCACTGGTTGGCCTGCAGTCTAGCCAGGAATAAGCAATCACTGCTATTATCTAACAGCTTGGCGGGTCTCACTGCAAAGGTCTGCATTACCAAACTGACTCGCACAGCTGGCAGGAAGTGGTATCCTTGTAGGAAATCTCAGAGAGTCCAGAGACATTGAGAAGGATCATCCCTCTCTCACCCGTAGACATGGGGCCTAAAGAGATGAAGCACAGGGCGGCTGCTGCATGAAGCGTGCAGAGGATTTATGTCTCCCGGGTCGTCAAGCTAGCACAGGTGTGGGCAAACTACTGTCCGCGGGCCGCGTCTGACCCGCCAGAGCTTTTAGTCCGGCCTTCGAACTCCATTGCCCTGCTCCGACGCTCCTGCTGGGGAGCAGGGTTGGGGGCTCGCCCCGCTCCGCCTGCCCAGCGCACATCAGACCAGCAGTAGATTTCCTCTAACGAGCCAGGCAGGAGCTCCTGGTCTGTGTTAGTGCTTGGCTGTTTGCTAGGTTGCAGGGAGCCACACCGGGGCTCTGGCCGGAGCATGAATGGATTCCTAATGGAAAGATGACTTCAGAGTCTGGATTGGTTTCAGGAGCAACTCAGTGAGCGGGCTGGTGCTAGCAGCTGTATGAATGTAGCAATGTGGAACTCCCTACTCCTCACCCCCTGCCCCCAGGCTCTTTTGATCTCTTTCGGAGCTGGGGCTGACTTGAAGGAAGATGGAAAATAGGTTGTTCTCCAAAAAGCCCTGGAGATGGATGCTTTTGTGTTTACGTGCCAGGCGGAATCCAGGGCTCTGAGAGTTCAGAGGGAGGATGTGCATTCTCTGGGCTAGAAAGAGCGGGACTCCCCGGAAAAGGGGCCATGCACATCCTCACCCATTGGCAAAGGGCAGAGTCTAGAGACAGCTCACCCTGCTCTCACCTCGCTCAAAGGGAGGGACTGGCAGTGCCAATGGATGGGGGATGTTATGGTGGGTGGGGAACTGTTCCAGCAGACATCCTGCTGTGTGGGAGCTCTATGGTACAGTCTGTTCACTCCCTGGGGTTGATCCATTTTTATACCTTTCTGAAAGGATTTGGGTTACCGTGACACTGACGGAACGATGGTGATGGCTACAGCCAGGCGCTCCACAAGTTTTCCACACATGGTTCTGCCAGTGCGCAGCCAACCTGACTTGCAGCCTCCAGTGCTATTCAAGGCCTAGATCTTCGTTCTGCTTGCAATAGGATGGATTAAGGGTAGACGAGCATTTCCCTGGACTCCGTGGATTCCATACTGCTCAAGATTTTGTTCCTGTCTTGCCCTCTGGTGGCTGGCCTACAAACAACAGGCAAATCCTTGCACAGCTGGGCTACCTGTTGAACACGGACGGAGTCACCATTAGATCAGGAACCAGAGATAGGGGATTTTTTGAGCTAAGGGGTGGGAGTTTTGTTTCCCATGCTGCATGCCTGTGGCTGCTTTAGCTGACGATAGTTGTCTCAGTACGGGAGCAGAGACCGATTCCAGCTTTGCCTATGCCTCCCATTCCTGTCCTGCCGTTCCACCTGTGGGAACAGCCACCTGCGCAGGGCCGGCTTGTGGCATTGTTTCCACCCATCATTTCTGCCAGGAACAGCTCTGCCTGTCACAAAGCAAACCCAGGGCCACCGCCTGGCTAGAGAGATCCCTTATCTGATTTGATGGAGGGAAGAGAAATTTTAAATAGGGAATCAAGTATGTCCACAGGAGATCAAATGGCTGGGGCTCGCCGCTCTCTCGCCGCCCTGCTCCCTGCGCTCTGGCTGCCGGGGGGAGAGTGGAGCCCCCGCCGGGGCTCACCGCCCTCCTCCCAGGGCTCCGGCCGTCCCGTCCCCCCCGCGGGGGGAGGGGGGGGGCGGCCGGCGGCTTTTTTGCCTGGGGCGGCAAAAAAGCCAGAGCCGGCCCTGCACCTGCGCAAACATCCCCATACAACCACAGAGAAGCCTTTTCGCTGATGCTAGCCGGCAAACTGAGGATTTTAGCTAACTGGACTGTTAAGAACCTTACTCTGTGGAACCAGAACTATGAGGCAAAATCACTCGATCCAGGGCACAGGCTACCTAAATTCTCTAATAAATTCTATCATGTCATTTGTTATTGTGTTCAATCTCAGCACTTACAATCAGTTTGGTACAATCGCAGGGCAATGACGATTTCAGAGCCTGTCAGATTTAAATAGAGGATTCCCAAAAGGCTTGTGTCATGGGCATCTGCCAATTTCCAGCTGTGAAAACCAAACCAGACAGGCATGCACAAAAACAAATCTGAAACTGGTCAGTTCCTCAGAAGGGAATAGGAAGATATGATTTTTTGCACTGTCTATTTTCCAAAAATGGTCATTGTCATTATTTGTTTAATTTAGTAAATGAATGGGATGGGAGAGGCAGGAGGTGGGAGAGATAGGAGGTCGGAGAGACAGAGTTACCTGAATGGGGTGGGAGAGATAGGAGGAGGAAGATGGGTTACCTGAATGGCTCATGGGCATAGGGCTGGGTTACAGAGCATTTTACCACTAGATCACTGGCTTGATTCCAGCTGAGACGACTGGAGCCTCCCCATACTGGGGGGGCGGGGCACACCAACTAAAGGAGAGAACATGTGACCTCCCCACATGACTCCCCCCCAGCCCGGGCCCCCTGTGCTCTCCCCATCCCCTCTCCATCCCACATTACCTGCGGGTGGGCTCTGTCCTCCTGCTGTGCCGGCTCGCCCTGGCATGCTCGGCTGCTCTTCCTGGCAGCCAGGCCCTGGAGCCACTCCAGGATGCTGCACCGTGCAGCGCAGCAGCTGCCTGGGTGAATGTCTGGCTGCGGCGACAGTGGGCTGCCTCCTGCCCGGGCTCGGCTTCCGGGACAGCGGCTGAGCGAGTTGGAGCCCCCCTGCCCTCCCTGGCATGCTCAGAGTCGGCTCCTGTCCCCAGAAGCTGAGCCTATTCTTTATGAAATATTTGCCCAGCTCCAATGATATTGGCTATATCCATGGACACCTCCTGTACCATGTCACAGGTCTCACTGCTGATTTCCATGGCCATCTGGAACCTCCCAGCAACAGCTAGGGTAGACCTCAAATCTTCCCACTCCAGTATAAGCCTCTATTGCAATATTCTTAGCAGTCACCAGATGGCACTGTAACAGCTACTCAACTGTGTACAGTATTAGATCTTGGAGAAACAGTGGAAGTTAAGTTAGTTGTGGTGCAGGTCATTTTTAGAAGATGAACGTACACCAGTCTGGTCAGGGCTTAAGTCTCTTTGAATAGAACTATTCTTTGATGGTGAGTTGCTGACAACAGGCCATGCCTGTGCAAGCAAACAAAAAACTATTCCATGATATCAAAATAATGCACCTACCCTTTGAGATCAAGGGGTATCGCTCTTAGCGGTCACCTGTCGTGTAGGATCTGTGCCACGCTGCTGATCAGTTCTACTATGGTACCCATATCCACTAGCCTTTTCATTGCAGTGCTGCTATATTCCCTCCTGTAGGGGTCTATGTGTGGACAGGCTCTTCTTGCTACTAAGTCCGGCCCCATGCACTAAGGCATAACATTTCCTGGCCACAGGAACATTAGCTTACATAACCAAATGGCAGATGAGGTTATATATCAATCACACACCCATATACATATTATATATATATATATAATTTGTAAGAAGAGTATGTTTGTGCAAAGAAGCTGCAAGCTGCAAATCTGTCTAAACACATAGGGGAAAGCCCAGTGCAGGAACTGTGCATGTGGCTGTCAGTCCTGATTGAAATCACTTCAATAATTCATGGCTCATTACCTTGCCCCATGGCAGTTCAAAGAGTAACTCCCTAATCCCTTTCCCCTTTCTCTCCTTTGGTGTGGTTTCTTAGTTTTAATCAGTGAGAAGAAACAAAGTGGAGAAAATTCATCAGGGTCTGCCCTTGGGAGCAAAGCCCAAGGGGTGAAATTAAGATCTTAACTCTTTGAATGGTGCCATGTTCCTTCACTGCCCGCTGAATGAATGAAGATATAAATGTAATGAATTGTCTATTATGCACTGCCCTCTGTTGGATGGCATGGCAACTGCTCAATGGCATGTCCTAGGCACCATACTGCTAATAGTGAAGGGAGATTTCTATTTTTATTTAGCTCCAAGATGACGATTGTGGGCAGCACAATAAGATCTGCGAGTGGTCACAGAGTTTTTAAATATATATGTCCACATCCAAGTTTATCCCGAGGGAAGTGGCTTATCCTTAGGCTGCTTTAAGGATTGGCCGAGTTTATGGGTCTTCCTGGGGCTGCTGAAGGAGGTCAACTGATCCTCTAGCTGCTGGGAAGCGAGCCCAGTCAGGAGTCTTGAGAGGAGTCAGTCCCACTGCTGTACCTTAGCTCTCTACACAACGTTAAGAATATATATGTAGCGTATAGGAATTGGGTGGTATCCCTTTAAATAGTATAACTTTACTACCCTCATGACAAGATGGAGTCTGCTCTGCAGGCAGCTGCGGCCAAGAAAAGGCACGTGCAGGAACACAACAGGGAAACTCCCTTCCACCCCAGGGACACCTGTTCCAACCCCCTGGAGTAAACACCCACATCCGGGAATAGTACAATGAATATAGGAAAGGGAAATATTGATGGCTAGAGGGATGAATGGAGAAAAAAACAACAGAGGGGAAGAGGGGAGTAAAACAGGGTTACATACAACACGAGGCCCTACAGGCCCTGTGGTACCACAATATGACAGGGCAGACACCAAGCAATGAATCTACACTCAGAGGTCAAGAATTCCAGTCCAGCAGTGAGTCTTGGGTGCTCCTGGTCGTCTTCGGAGCCAGTGAATGTTCCCCAACAAACCCCTCCGGTGGCCTCTTCTGCCACTCTCTGCAAAGCCACGCAGAGTAACCGTCCCTCCACTTAGCTAGCTACAGCCTCCCTCCTTATTCCCAGTGCAAGATCACAAGCCCCAGTATTCATGTCCCCACAGAGTGCTGGGCAGCCGTGATACTGGGTCCAGCTCCGGTTTGTCCTCCTTGGGTGATTCCTCTCTGGCACAGTGCTCCTCCTGGCTCCTGTCCTAGGGCATCCCCAGTCAGCTACTCTGTCCCTCCCAGGCTTCGGGCAGGTTCTTGGCTATTGAGGGTCTGCTGGCTGTAGCCCTCTTGTCTGGAGCTAGACACCCACACCCTGTCCTCTCCCTCTCCCCTTGTCCCTGGGACAACCAGCCCTTCCTGTGCCTCAGGGCAAAGTTTTAAAGGGGCCATTCTTATATCAGATGTGCTGGTGTGCTCAACTTCTCACAGAATAACAGCGACATTAATTTGAAGTGATTGGAAAATGCCAATTATTTTTTGGGGAAATTTTGGGGGGGAAATGGAATTTCAAAATGTTTGCTTTTTGAGGTAAACAAAAAAAAATGTAGGTTTGGAAAGTCACTTTTTGGAAAACTTCAGTTTTTGGTTTCTAGTTTTTCAAGAAAAAAAAAAACAACAACCCTGGAAAATGGCCAAAATTAACATTTTCATTGTGGTCAGAAAGCCATTTCTCATGGAAATATTTTCATCTCCACATTTTGTCATAGTCCAGCTGCCAGGATATCCGGCTCCCTGTAAGCCCTGCTGGTTAGCAACACACTGCATCATAGTAAGACCGTGTGCAAACAAACACCTGTTGGCAAATATCAGAGTGATCTTACAGGAAACAAGCAGACAATGTCGACAGCTCCCCTGACTGGAGAGAGGCATTAAGACTTCACACACTTCTAGATTTGCTAGACTTCTAGATTTGCTAAAATTTTATGGACACTATTTCAGCCAGCCTCAGCCACCGCATCCAATTCTGCGCTTACAAAATTGCACACACAAATGTTGGCACCCACAACATTCACACGCAACTGTTTTGCACACATCAAGAGGTGTGTGGTCCCGTGCATCAGGGGGTGATGCATAAAATTGGCTGGTGCAGTCAGCGATTGTGGCTGAAAATGTGGCCCTATTGATTTATGATAATCAATTCAGCTAGTAGAAACTCTTTCATGTCTAAAACGGTACTTATTCCATTGGAAATGTCCTTCTGCCTCAGAGCGGGAGTTCCAAGGGTGTGTGTGAGAGACAGTATGAGAATGTGTGTGAGGATTAAAGAGATAGTAGCGCTCGTCTAACATTGAAAAAGTTATTCACAAATAATGATTCACATTTAAGTCCATCCATTCCAGGGTAACAGAAACTCCAACAAATAATTCCAAGACCTTGTGTCAGGTCACCGGCCCCTGATTGTGAGCCCAGGATCCTCACACCCTTCTCTCTGGGCCATCAATTGTCCTTATCCCGGATGTCAGGGGATTTCATGCCACCTGGCCAGTGGCAAGCAGGGGAACCCAGGCCCACCTTCTAATCTGGGTTCCTGGGTAGGGACTCTGGAGCAAGTCTGCTCTGTCTGTTGTTATTGCTGCTACCCTGGACTCCTCCCTACCATTAGCCTTTCCTCCGGCCTTTCCCCCTAGCCCCTTCCTGGGCTCTTCGGAACAATCAGCGTCTCCCAGGGGTCTGGTTTCTGCCCTTGGGTCAGGGTCAGCCATTGCTCCACTCCTGTCTCTTCCAGGGATCTCCACTACCCTGCTCCCCAGAGAGCGACTGCAGAGTTCTTCGCTCTCCGCCTGCAGCACCTCACACTTCCATCCCAACACCCCTTAGGCTTTATCCTCACTGCCTCTTGGACTTCACTGCTTCCTCCTGCCTCAGGACCATCCGCCTCTGGCCCTGGGCTTCACTGCCCCCACCTCCCAGGCTCCCTCCTCCCTCAGGACCCTCTAGTTATAGCTCCAGAGCGTAAACTCCCAGCTGCCTTTCTCCTGAGTTTCCTCCTTGGCCTTCTCATGCTTCCCAGCGCTCCTGCCTTTGTGAGGACCCAGCTTGGCTTGATCACCAATTAGACCTACCACCCCTGCAGGTGCCCCCCAGGGAGGGCTCAGGCTCCTATTAACCTATTGCTAACCAGTGTGGGGTTTATACACCCCATCACGCAGCCTTTACCCAGCGGTAAACACTCCGGATTTAAAAGCACCTCTGTCATGTCTCGGCTCCAAGCCCGCATTAGGGTTAAAGCTAATGTCACAATTTTGGGCACAGAGCTTCAATTATTAAAACGAATAATTTTATGTTAGAATTTGGTGCAGCCCCAGGCACCCCTCAAAGCAGCTGTCAGTGTTGGAATAACTGGGATCTTTTATTCTAGGGGTGCAGAGCCAGAAAGTGAAACTGACCCTAAACAGAAAGGGAAACTGACCAGTCTAGTTCCACTGAGCAGAAGTGCAAAAAAGTAAACAAAGCATGTAAAGAGCCAATTCGGTTTTAGAAAGTTCTTTCCATTGTAATTTTCTAAGGACTTAGTAGTAGTAATGCAGACAAGGAGACTGATTTTTTTAACCTGAAACTGCCCCTTTAAACGCAGACATGTCATTTTGCCAGAACAAGTGCCCAGCGATGGCAGGCGGCTGAGCCCAAATCAGGGACTGAACATAGGAACTGCCCCAGGTCCATCTATTCCAGTGTCTTGTCTCTGACATCAGCCAGCAACCGATACTTCAGAGGGAGCAGGAAGACCCCCAACAGTAGTAGATGGGGGGTCATCTGCTCCCCACATAGATCTCTAGAGTCCCTGAAATGAACACCCCTTCACTGGGAGTATTGCTGCACTGACCCCTTGCATAGGCCCTCCTGGCTCAACCCTTCTGTTCTTCCCATCCAAAGCCCCGTGAACAGGCCTTAGATGATCCCAGGCTTCTTTGTAGTGTAACGTGAGGGAAAAGGAATCCGGCCGTTTCCCTTCCCCTCCCCCAGCCCCTTTTTGGCTATCGCGGCCGACCACGCTGCCAGCTTTTGACGCACCCCAAACATGTATTTAGTTAGCAGCAATTTGTCTTGTGTTGTGTCATGTGGGTTCCAAACACAGGGATCACTTATCCCGCGAGGCGTCCGGCAGTCTCTGGGTAAACCTGTAATTTCAGAGGCTTCACTCAGCTGCTGCCAGAGGTCGAGAGCTCCTCAGGTGCTGGGGTGGGGGTGTGGACAACGGCGGCTGAAGAGAAGGGCAGCTGAGGGAGAGGATCCCAAGTCACAGGGCCTGCCTTTGTGTGGCCCTGACGGGCTCTGCAGGCACACCAGATATGGGGAGAGAATCAACCTTCGCCTCGTTCCTGGAGGGAATCCAAAGGCTTCTGGTGCGAGGTAAAGACAACTCCCCTGGCAGCCCTCCAAAACAAATGTACCAACCACTCCGCACAGCAAACTGGAGCGCCCTGTGTCTGGAAATGGGGTGGGGAGGGGGGACATCATGGATCAGAGTCATTGCAGTGCATTGGCAAATGGAGAGAATCCAGATTAGGAGTAAGGAGAGTGGAGGCCAAATCAGGCTATTTTAATGCCCTAATTTACAGGGAGGACTAAAGTCACTGGGTCAGATTCTCCTATGTGATCCAGACCCTTTGGTCTACTCAGCTGGTGACTGATTCTGGCTGTAACTGGCCATCTGAAAATTACCCCAGCAAGGGGAGGGGAGTGGGGGGATGGGAATGGACTTTTATCTGGCTCCTGTGCCAGCCATTGTCCCCAGCCTGAGCACACGGCACATACCAATGGGGCAGAGCAGACAGACAGTCCCGAGAAACCATACACCATTGCATAAGCTAGAGCAGCTCCTAGGCTGCTTTAAGTCCTGGTCCACACACAGCAGTTTCTTCTATGTCAGTTAGTTAAATCAGTGCAGCTCCTAGTGGTTAAACTGGTATAAAGGTGTTTTTACCTGTGCCTGTTACAGAAATAGCCAAGCAGCCCTAGCTGGAGCTCAGCTGGGTAGCAAGGCTGGGTGATGTGCTCTACTGGTTCCCAGTGGTACTTTCAGAAAAAGCCTTCAGGATCAGAAGGGGAAGCACATGCAAAAATCTCCTGGCTGGTGGGCTCTTCTGAGGAGGGAGCAGAAATGCTCAGCTGGCCCTTATGCCCAGGGCTGAAGGGAGAGAGGTGAGGGCAAGTGAGGATGGGCAAACTGGCTTAGAAGCTCTGAGACACCCTTCCCCAGCACTGGCCTCTTTCTAGAACTGAACTGGGACAGAACTGGCCATGATGTTCAGACACAGGTTTCTTCTCTGCTGGTTTCTGGCTGGGACACAAGATGGAGAACAGCCAGGTATCCTGAGAAAGGCTTTTCTGGACGAAGTCACAGCCAAGTCAAGGAACTGCGGGATGGTCTCTTCTCTGGTCCTGCAGCCCCAGGTGGCTCTTGGCCAGTAACAAGGAGCTTTCGGGAGTGCAGGCCTTTGGCATTCATACCCAGCCTGGATCCATGCACCTGTGCCAAAACCATTTGGGGTTGGCCAGTGGCACTCAAAAACATAGACTCTTTGGGGGTCCCACAAAGAAAAGGAGGAATCCCAGTGGCAGGGAATAGAGCTCCCTCACAGAACAGGCTGCCACAGAGGGGGCAGGCCTGTGCCAGGCGTGCCGGGGCAATAGGTGTGTTGGGGAGGCGCTGCCCAGTGCTTCACCTGCAGGAACAAGGCAGCAGGCTGGAATTTAATAATAGTTTCCCTCACTGAGCATCAATCACCTCTCAGAGAGCGGGGCGATTTGGAAGCTGTTTAGACAGGCCTGGCTCTCCAGGAATCAAAGCCAGAGCGGCAAATGGATTAGGATCAAATGGGCAGCGGGAGCGGCTCACCTCCCTCCCGATGGCCTCCTGCCCCTAGCATTCCTGAGGCCTTCGCTGCAGCACACTGATCAGTTGGCAAGAGAAAATGGGACAAATGCCCAGTTCTGTCAAAAAAGTGGGGTGTTGAGGAACGTGCGGGGAGGGGGTGGGGTGGGGGGTGAGCAGCGATGCCAGCCCCAGCCTCGGGGTGTGAGAGGGGAGAGGACAGGCAGGGCTCAGGCCAGCCCCACATGGTGTCCCTAAGCAGAAAGCGCAGCTAAAAGCAGATGGGAGCTGCCCCTGCATGGGAGAGTCATGCTCCCCATCCTTTCCCTGGCTTGTTAAAGCAGCCCTCCTCCTAGGCCAGCGTGGGGAGTTCCTCGATCCCCTTCCCTGAATACTCTTGGCCCAGAGCAGAGACTCTAGCACAAACATGAACACGGGTCCCTCCGTCAGGGGCAGGGTGGGACCAGCTCCTAACCGTGTCTCGTCACCCGCTTGAGTAGGCGATTAAGGGCCTGCTCCCATTGAAGTCAGTGGGAGTTGAAAGGGGGAGCAGGATCTGCCCTGAAGAGAAAGGAACATTTCATTTCAATGCTGGAAACTGGTCAGTTTCTCTGTCTAAGCAGGTTCCCCAAGAAAAAGCTGCTCCCTCAGCAGCCCTGGGGGAGAAAAATTCCTAAGGAGACATCGCCCTCTTGTGTCCTGCGTTGGGATTTGCAGCAAATTCTTTACATACAAAAAGATTTTTTTAAAGCAGTCTTCTTAGCAAAGAGAACAGGAGTACTTGTGGCACCTTATTGACTAACAAATTTATTAGAGCATAAGCTTTTGTGGACTACAGCCCACTTCTTCAGATGCATACAGAGTGGAATAAATATTGAGGAGATATATATACACACACATACAGAGAGCATAAACAGGTGGGAGTTGTCTTACCAACTCTGAGAGGCCAATTAAGTAAGAGAAAAAAAACTTTTGAAGTGATAATCAAGCTAGCCCAGTACAGACAGTTTGATAAGAAGTGTGAGAATACTTACAAGGGGAGATAGATTCAATGTTTGTAATGGCTCAGCCATTCCCAGTCCTGTCATTCTATGACAGACCTGCAGGTGGCTATATTACAACAGAAAAACTTCAAAAACAGACTCCAACGAGAGACTGCTGAGCTGGAATTGATATGCAAACTAGACACAATCAACTCAGGATTGAATAAGGACTGGGAATGGCTGAGCCATTACAAACATTGAATCTGTCTCCCCTTGTAGGTATTCTCACACTTCTTATCAACCTGTCTGTACTGGGCTAGCTTGATTATCACTTCAGAAGTTTTTTTTCTCTTACTTAATTGGCCTCTCAGAGTTTGTAAGACAACTCCCACCTGTTTATGCTCTCTGTATGTGTGTATATATCTCCTCAATATTTATTCCACTCTGTATGCATCCGAAGAAGTGGGCTGTAGTCCACGAAAGCTTATGCTCTAATAAATTTGTTAGTCTCTAAGGTGCTACAAGTACTCCTGTTCTTTTTATGGATACAGACTAACACAGCTGCTACTCTGAAACCTGTTCTTAGCAAAGGGTGCCCAGACAGTTGCTGTTTGAGCCACGTGATATCCCGTGCACTGGGGGTAGTGTCTGAAAACTGGAACCCCTCCTCTGCAAGCATGAGAAGAGAAGAGAAACACCTGGGGACAACTGAGACGATGCTGGAGAAAGTCCAAGGGTGCTTCTTTGTCCCGATTACACTGGTCTACAATTTTTGAGAAGTCGTCTGCTTCAGAGATAAAATGTGCTATTTATTATGTATTTTGATGTGCTGAATTCAAATATGACAATTAAAACAACTGATTGGCTACTGTTTCTAAGATATTTAAGTTTTTACATTTTATGTCTATGTATATTGTGTAGATAGTAGAGTTTTAATCATAAATTGTAAACCTAGGTCTTTTCAAGTGTTTATGGTTGCTTTACATGATAATATTTCACCTGTCCTGTTTATGTAACACTTTAAAAATCAGCAAAAGGGTTATATAAATAAAATTTATTATGAAACAAAAGGCAAAAAACTATTATGTACATAGTTTAGTCCTATTCAGTGTCTACTCGGCGCTTCTTGGCTTGTCTCTTGTATTCATTAAATGGAGCATCTCTTGTCACTGTCCAGCAATAGTCTGCAAGCATTGATGGGCTCCATTTGCTCCGATAGCGTTTCTCCATTGTTGCAATGTCCGGGTGAAATCGCTCGCCGTGCTCATCGCTCACTGCTCCGCAGTTCGGTGGAAAAAAATCTAGATGAGAGTGCAAAAAATGTATCTTTAGTGACATGTTGCAACCAAGGCTTTTGTATACCTTGAGGAGGTTTTCCACCAACAACCTGTAGTTGTCTGCCTTGTTGTTTCCGAGAAAATTTATTGCCACTAACTGGAAGGCTTTCCATGCGGTCTTTTCCTTGCCACGCAGTGCATGGTCAAATGCATCATCTCGAAGAAGTTCATGAATCTGAGGACCAACAAAGACACCTTCCTTTATCTTAGCTTGACTTAACCCTGGAAATTTTCCACGGAGGTACTTGAAAGCTGCTTGTGTTTTGTCAATGGCCTTGACAAAGTTCTTCATCAGACCCAGCTTGATGTGTAAGGGTGGTAACAAAATCGTCCTTGATTCAACACATGGTGGACGCTGAACACTTTTCCTCCCAGGCTCCAATGACTGTCAGAGTGGCCAATCTTTTTTGATGTAGTGGGAATCTCTTGCACGACTATCCCATTTGCAGAGAAAACAGCAGTACTTTGTGTATCCAGTCTGCAGACCAAGCAAGAGAGCAACAACCTTCAAATCACCACAAAACTGCCACTGATGTTGGTCATAGTTTATGCACCTCAAAAGTTGTTTCATGTTGTCATAGGTTTCCTTCATATGGACTGCATGACCAACTGAAATTGATGGCAAAACATTGCCATTATGCAGTAAAACAGCTTTAAGACTCGTCTTCGATGAATCAATGAACAGTCTCCACTCATCTGGATCGTGAACGATGTTGAGGGTTGCCATCACACCATCGATGTTGTTGCAGGCTACAAGATCACCTTCCATGAAGAAGAATGGGACAAGATCCTTTTGACGGTCACGGAACATGGAAACCCTAACATCAGCTGCCAGGAGATTCCACTGCTGTAGTCTGGAGCCCAACAGCTCTGCCTTACTCTTGGGTAGTTCCAAATCCCTGACAAGGTCATTCAGTTCACCTTGTGTTATGAGGTGTGGTTCAGAGGAGGAGGATGGGAGAAAATGTGGGTCCTGTGATATTGATGGTTCAGGACCAGAAGTTTCATCCTCTTCCTCGTCTGACTCAAGTGAGAATGATTCTGGTGCATCAGGAACCGGCAGTCCTTCTCCGTGGGATACTGGGCGTATAGCTGATGGAATGTTTGGATAATGCACAGTCCACTTTTTCTTCTTTGACACACCTTTCCCAACTGGAGGCACCATGCAGAAATAACAATTGCTGGTATGATCTGTTGGCTCTCTCCAAATCATTGGCACTGCAAAAGGCATAGATTTCCTTTCCTGTTCAACCACTGGCGAAGATTTGTTGCACAAGTGTTGCAGCATATGTGTGGGGCCCACCTCTTGCCTGATCTCCAATTTTGCAGCCAAAATAAAGGTGATAGGCTTTCTTAACCATAGTGGTTATACTGCGCTTTTGTGATGCAAAAGTCACTTCACCACAAACATAGCAGAAGTTATCTGCACTGTTCACACAAGTATGAGGCATCTCTGCTCACTTTGACCAAAGAGAAATGTGTCCCTTTGCAAAATCAAACACTGACAAATAAGAGAGCACGACACTGTATGATTTCTAGAGCTGATATAGGGCAATTTGTTCAGCAGAGTGATGTAAGCTTCGTTATGATTGCATCATCCATGACTTCTAGGAATAACATGATGCAATTCATATCATGTATGACGCAATACCAGCTTCAGATTGCATCATTCATTGTTTTGCCTAAAAAGCAAGTACTGTCCAAACCCAGTCATAGATTTATTCATAGATCCAGTCAAAGATGTATTTTAGTCATTTCTGGTTTAAATTGAGATCCCTTCCCTTTGTAACTCACTTATCCTCCGCCATTCCCAAGTCAAGGGTCGTATGTACTGACCCAATAGTATATCTTGAAAACTAGAGGCAATCAACAATTTTAAGCATCATTTTCGTTCTCAGTGACCCAGAATTAGTAAAGTTTGACTACATTTATTTCAGAAGCATTTTGGCTGTAGAGCAGTGTTATTGAAACTATTAACGTGGCTGCCCTCTGATGGGCAAATAGGGAATGTCACCAGCAGCTAACCCTCAATATTACTGAATGTACAGACTATAAATACTAGGAAGTAAGATCCTAGAATGTCTGGCTGCTGGAGGGATTTACATTTATGCGCTTATGGGCGCGCACACCCGGTTATTTGCCATGTTGTACAATGAACATAGCAATGGCCATACTGGAGCAGACCCATGGTCCATCTAGCCCAGTATCCTGTCTCTGACAGTGGCCAAGATCTGCTGGTTCATGTCACCGTACTCCTTTTCTGCAAAGTTTTTTAAAGACTTCACTTATAAAAGGTTTGAATCCAGACTGACCCAGTTGCTAATTATATGACCACACAATGGCAAGTGACTTGATCTCATGCCTAGGAAAAAAAGCAGGACTTCAATGACAACTGGGTGCTGCACAGTTTTTTTTTCTTGCCTGCATTTGTGCACGTCTGGATTCCAAAATGCCTGGAAGCAAGAAAGACTCGGAATCTTTCAAATCAAACTAGCCTGGGCAATTTGCAGCCACTAGCCTAGATTCTGCAGCTGGATCTGCTAGCATGGCTCCCCATATCCTTTCAGAGCCCCAAAGGAAGCTACTGCAGCGCTGGAGTACAGGGTTCCAGGTTCAAAGTGGCTTTTGAACATTCCCAACACACTGCCACTATGTAGCATCAGCCCGTTTAATGCAGCAATCGCTTTTACTCTTCTTTGTGTCGGAGACAGCTCCGCGTTCTCGAGAGACGGCTCGAAGCTGCACAGCTCAGAACCTGATCCAGACTCCCCCAAAGTTCAGAGCTGGGTTTTCGGTTCAGCTCATGGTAAAGATGGGGCCCGGCAGCACAGTTTGCAGGATCCAGATGCCGATTCAATTCCCCAGATGTCAGGAGGTTGGTTTGAAGAGAGTTCTAGCTCTCAGGTGCATTGAATACTTGATCTTGTAAATTGTGGTGTCTCCCCTCCACCTTAACCTATACTGTAAATTTGAGTATGGAGAAGCAGCAACAGGGAATGGACAGGATAGAGGCTGCCTGGATTTTTCTGGTACTGGGTAGAGATGAAGGAAGTTTATTCCCATTTGACACCCACTTTCCACTGGTGGGAGAGGTAGCACAAGATGCAGGGACAGTGGAGAACCAGGCCCATCGTCATCCACCCCAACTCACCCAGACTCTATGTCCCCACAGCCCACCACAGGTTACACTTAGCATTAGCAAATCCTCTGAAATGCAAGCACCTCTCGTGGTTCTCATATAAGTCAGTTCAGTTCTCTGTCTTGCTCTAGGTTTAATCCAGGCCCATGAGTTCAAGCATGAGGTTAATCTGCCATCCTGCTCCCAGTTCAGTCATAAGCTGTTATCACTGAGTGCACCATTGGGTTTCCTTCTCTCCTTGCTCCTTGGAGCAGTGCTATGCCAAAGAGGGGAATCTCCCTGCCACCTGAAGATGGCTACAGTAGAGCTTTCCCAATCTGCTTTGGGAAGCTGTTTCCCACAGCACGGCCAAAGCTCTGCCTCTTGCTTCCTTGAGTGTATGTTTGTGTTCCTGTAGCCACAGAATGCCCAAGGATCATTGCTGCAATGAGGAGTTACTGAAGAAGAAACTGTCTCTGAGATAGCATGGCCTAGCTGGGCAAAGAGCTACCCAGGGTTGAAGATGAGGTATCTAGTTGGCAATATCAGCAAGAGCTCATTATAACAGCTCCCCGGGTTGCTGAGGTTATTGCTCCTTGGGATGGAAGGTGAAGTCACATCTAACTCAGCAGCATTAGGAAGATCACAGAGATCTATTGCTTTCCTCACTCTCTGAGAAAGAGACCAGCAGTGGTGCTGGGATAAGGTTGGGGTAGATCTTGTATTGAAATGTAGGATGAGGTATGTGACCCATCTGTGACGTTGTGCAGTCTATATGGTTTTATAAAAAACTTGATAATAAGTCAATATAATGTAACTGAGATAGTTTTAGAGAAAATACGGTAATAAGTGAATGTAAGTAACTGGGATATGCCTCATGCAAAAGGTCTCTTGTAAGGTATCATTACAAAGCTTATAATCTACTGAGTGTGATCATCTGATTTGTATAAATGTACCACTCTTGTATCTAAAACTAGAAATATAAAATGTAACTCTGAGGGCCTATTGTAATTGTGTAAAGTGTGGACCATTAATGATGGTTTGGAATCTTGATGACTCCCATTGTCTGCAGATGGCTGTATTTACCTGTGAGTCTTCCTGTATATGTGTGTGCTGGCAAGTGAGTAATGAAGTCTTGCAGTGACATGTGATCATGTCACCTGAACTGGAATCCATCTTTAACCTGGTGCTTTTCCAGTGAGGGGGGGTGGAAACCCAGAGAGACAAAGAGTTCCCGCCTTATGCAAAAGATATATAAAGGGGGGAAGAGAACAGAGGGAGAGAGGCCATCATGAAGAATCCCCTAGCTATCACCTGAGCTGCAACAAGAGCTGCACCAGGGGAAAGAATTGTGCCCAGGCCTGGAAGGTGTCCAGTCTGAGAAAAACTTACTGAAGCATCTCTGAGGGTGAGATTATCTGTATTCAGTTTGATTAGGCATAGATTTGCGCATTTTATTTTATTTTGCTTGTGACTTACTTTGTTCTGTCTGTTACTACTTTGAACCACTTAAATCCTACTGTCTGTATTTAATAAAATCGCTTTCTATTTAGTAATTCACTCAGAGTATGTATTAATACCTGGGGGAGCAAACAACTGTGCATATCTCTCTATCAGTGTTATAGAGGGCGAACAATTTATGAGTTTGCCCTGCATAAACTTTATGCAGGGTAAAACGGATTTATCTGGGTTTAGACCCCATTGGGAGTTGGGCATCTGAGTGCTAAAGACAAGCACACTACTGCGAGCTGTTTTCAGGTAAACTTGCAGCTTTGGGACAGGAGATTCTGACCCTGGATCTGTGTCTGGAGCCAGACGGGAGTGTCTGGCTCAGCAAGACAGGGTGCTGGAGTCCTGAGCTGGCAGGGAAAGCAGAAGCAGGGGTAGTCTTTGCACATCGGGTGGCAGCTCCCAAGGGGGTTTCTGTGATCCAACCCGTCACACCATCAGACTGGGATGCCTTGAAAAGATGGAATATTTAACCAGGTCCAAAGACAAAGGCCCTGAGGGATTTCTTCTGAATCTTCTGAGCAAAACCCAGGCAGTCCATCTCTTTCAGAAAGCTACATGCTGGCCCATCGGAACGGACATCCACATGCATGTAGTCTTTGAGGACAATAACCTGAGGGCAGCTTAGAGAACCTGGCCATAACCCCTCTAGTTGCCTTGAGGTGCATTCGCCAGCAGAACCATCCCTTTCATCCTGCCCCCAGGAATGACCAGATCTTTGACTAAAGTCTTCTCTACAGTTGGCAACCTCATGCATGGGAAGAAGAATGAACATATCACAGTTATGCCACTACCACTTCTTCTGCATGGTGACACTGGGCCATTGTGAGAACCACTGGAGCCAGCCTTGCCATCTGTGGCCTTCAGCATCACTCAGCAAGAAATGTGTGCCTGTTCTGGGTGATACTTCATGATCAAATCTTGGAGAACGTTGGCATTATCACCACAGACCCCAGCAAAATCCCAAGCAGGAGCGATCCAAATGAGCCGTTCCAGCCTGGTGCCTGGAGTATTTCTCAACAGAAGCCCTGGAGATTAGCCAAAGGAGATTTAATGAAAGCTTATTCAATCATCTCCTCTAGGGAAAGTCATCCTAACAGAGATCTCCAAATCTGTTCCTTCGCCCACCCAATGCACCCCCATGAAGACCTCTTCCTTCCACCCACACTGTTCAAGAAGTGGCAAAATCAAACCCAAAAATGTGCACTGAAATCAGCAGAGCCAGACTGGGCCGTTAGAGAACTTCCATTCCCCTGACAGACACAGGCTCATTGCGTAAGCTACTTTCACTCCACTTTCCCTTTGTCTCTTTCTCCCCATTCTCACCCACACCCCAAATAACCACTTAAAAGCCACCCACCACATGCACAGACTAGCTCACAGAGGCAACAAGCAGCTTTCAGCCCCCGTGCCGAAGGACGGCTCTCCAGTGAGCCAGCCATTTAGATTTAATCAGATCGCTAATGTGCATTAAATAGTATTTGAGAATTTCAGATGTATTTCATATGGGGGGATTTGCATATCTACCACTGAGTTTTTAATCCTCAGTAAATAGATGTAGAATAATCATTATTAAATGAACATACAAGGGCTGGCTGATTAAATCCCAATTATAAAGGCAAGTCTCACGGAGTCTATTTATTGCAACCCTACTCTTTCAGTATTACCTCGTTATGCCATATTTGATTATGGAGGGGGGGAAACATATTTATGGCAGATTTTGTGGTTCTGTAATTGATGCATATCTATGGCCCGGCTGTTAAGCCTTAATAAATATTCTTACTAGTTAATTATTTAATTACCATAAATAACAGTCTCCTCCGATCGCAGCGAGAAGTGCATGGGAGCCCTTTCGTGAAAGCATTCATGGAGATGAAGCTTTATCGCTGTCACCAGCCCTTCAGTGCACTTCGGTGTTGCCACGATGCCCCCAGCGCTGCTGCCAACAAACTGCTGGGATTGGCCAATGCTCCAAAAGTGTCACTGTCACGTGCTATTTTTTTTAACAGCCTCAAAATGGATCGTTTTGGTTTTAACTCTCTGTGGCTTGTCGCACACTCTTGGAAAAACGGGGAAGACATTTCAGACCAAATCCTGTGCTCTCAGTGGAGTTATCCTGCCCCCAGCATGAAATTTGGCTCTTGATTACCATGGCCATTGGCCATCTTCTCCTCAGGAGAAGCCCCGGGGCACAGCAGCAGAGATGCGTCACATCAGGGATTGAAGTGTGTGTACAAAGCCTGGCCAGCCTCTGCCTCCATCACATTATGGTTGTTCCAGATGTGAAAGTGAAATGAATTATATTAAAGAAATAGAATGAATTAAAGAATGATGTATGTACCTTTAAGTAGAAATGAGAAATGCTGCAAGCCAGGGGGGCAGGAAAGCAGACATTAACTGCTTAACTTGCCACTTAAGGGCAATCGGTGAAGCACTAGTCTTAGATCGATAAGAGTTAACAAGGAAGCAGGATATGCATATTGTGCTCCATGCATATTTTACAATTTTGCTCTCTCTGTCCCTTTGTTTAGTTCACACCCTTTTATCTGTATAAATAAGACTGTTTGAATCTTGCATGGAGGCTCACATTATCTGAATGTATTAGCAGAGCGCTGTGCTAATAAAACAGAGTGGTCTGACAAACTATGAGTCCTGAGTCTAACTTTGACACAGGCTAACCCCAGGGATCAGCTCCTCACTTCCTGGAGACACTAAAAGTTGCTCAAAGTTACAACCCACAAACACCTACAAAAACACAAGAAATGGAGAGAAAAGGAGCTAGAGAACCTAGGTTTATGCACACACACTCATCCATGCACCCCAATGGGCAGGTACAGGACACATATGCATGCATGTGCGCACATTTTGGAGCACGTCTTTGCAAAGTCTCATTCATGATTGCTGAGTCTCAGCTTGGGACTGCTTCATCCCTATGACTGTCTGCTGCAGGTGGACCTGCCTGCACACCTCGTAGCTTAGCTTAACACATTGCTTTGTTCTTTGCTGTGGCTAAAGGCAAACATCGTACTTGCAGTTTCTGTATCTTTGAGCCAAAACATTCACCCTGCTGCAACCAGCCCATGCTATAAAACATGTGGCTGGCTTCACCTTGTATCTGTTAAATGCCTCATCCCTGCTTCGTCCGAGCGCACTAAAATTTGTTAATGCGCCAAACAGAACAATGGAGGAGAATCTCAGAAGATTCCAACATAAGCAGGTAAAGTTAAACAAGTTCTTCCAGGAGTGAATGAAATAACTGAGATTGTCTCAGAGTAACACACACTGCGAATCTGCTTGCCATTACCAGCTTCCCCCATTATGACTGATTCTTGAAAAGACAGCAACTTAATTAGGCATCTGTTTCCCATCAAAGAATTCCTGTAGGGCAGTTCATGGGCAAAGAATTTAGAATCTGGGTTTTAAACATCCTTCTCATTCAGCCCTGATGTAAGCAAGTGCTACTCCATCGACTTCAACAGAGCTGCACCCATACACACCAGGTATGATTTTAATTGCAAACATTTCTCTTGTCCTTTTTTTTTTTAAATTAGATTTCCTTTATTGTGGAGTCTTTTCTCTCCATACGGTACCATCTGAACCTCTAATATATAGGAGTGCTAGGATCCTGCTACCCATAATGCCAAACTTTCAGTACCCTGTTATGTTTGTGACTTAGTGGCCAAGCACTATAGCTGACTTTACTTCCACTGCTGTGTCCCCTAATACAGCGCCATAGAAAGAACATTGGCAAGATCTTTGCAGTGTTGGTGGAATCTGAACCTAGATCCAGATCTGAATTTTGTGGCTGGTCTAGAGTGTGCCAGATTTCCAGAGGTGCTGAGCACCCACAACTCCTGTTGAAGAAAAGGGGAGTTGAGGGTGCTCAGCACCCTCTGAAGATCAGGTTTTATATCTATGATGGGTCAAACCAAAACCTTGGAGCCAAATAGCCCTGGACTTTGATGGTTTGAAACTTGGATCCAACTTGGCTCAGCATTATTTCTCATTGTTTTGTTGCTGCAGTGCATCAGAGAGCCTTGCTCTAGGGAGGATCCTCCTTTGATATTATACAGTAGGGCTTTAAAGGAACAGGAATGGCCTGTTAACAATGCAGGCCTACTGGGGTAAGGGAAAAGTTGGGTGAATTGAATACAGCTGGCTCCGTTATCAGTCAATGGATGATGATCAAATTGCAGGGATTTCTTTGGAGTGGGCTCAACTGTTTTTGGCTGTGGGCCTCCTTTAATGGGAGCAAGACTCCGAATTAAAGGTCTTTCATGAAGACTAATCTTCAAAAGAATCCTAATCAAGTACAATTTCTAAATGAAGGAAATTACAGAGGGATCTGTCCCCTCCTCCCCCGCCCCCGTATCCAAATCATGTCAGCAATGTGAATGTCTCCTAGATTCACTGAGAGGCTGCCATGCCTGAATAATGCAAAACATTCAGATGAAAACCTTCCTCTGATGAATATTTGATGGGAATGAGATAGAGACTGAAGCCGGGATGTGTGTGTGCATGAACAGAAAGCCCCTGTGGCTTAGACACTGAAGGAGTACAACGGCCAGCCTCCATGGTCCGCACGTACCCAGGGAGCACATTGCTCTCCCCAGTGCTTGCTAGGTAAACTTAATCAATGGTTTCACCAGGATGCCTGACCACCAAGCAAGACACACCCATCTGGGCTGGCATGGACACTGGAAGGAGTGATGCTTGTCAGTCGATGTAAGTAAGTTTATCTATTGGAATCAGACTAGCCCTGGTGCTTCAGTGAGCTTCCTGAAATAGCTGCAAGTCAATTGTCACCAACACAGCCTCCTTCTCTGCATGTAGGGATGAAGATCTCCCCTTGATGCTTCCAGGGACCCCTCCTCTGCCCCGTACCTCACCATTTATGTCTTACAAAGCCCAGTATCCTCAGAAACAATTGAGTGGCTCCCATCTGTCTTCAGTCTTCTTCTCTCCATTCCTTATTGAAGCTATCCTTTGAGCATCATTCTTTCATCAGCCTCATCCATCTTATAGTGTCCACGCTAGTCCATTACCACTTTCACTTGCTCATAGTCCTCCAGATGCCTTTTCCCTTGGCTTACTGACTTACCAGCAGCGCAATCTCTTAAGGGGATGTACCATTGTGAGAGTCAGCAATGTAGCGCTCAGATTACTGGGGTGCCCTGTGATGGTGGTAAGAAGTTGTTTCAGGCTGAACAAGGAATAAGATTAATAAAAACCCTTCGCCCCAGTTACAGCATTAAACAATTCGGTGTAGTCTGGGGTTTTCCTGTCAAGTTATCGCTGGCATCTTCCATTGTCACAACTGCCATTAAAATCTTTTTAACCTGGTAATGGGATGTCCACCCCACTTAGGACTGAAAGGGGTTCAGATCACCAATCAGGCCTGTTAACTCCACAGGCTGTACCCAGAGAAGGAGCCAGGGAGCAGGTAATTAACTGGACACACACTCAGCTGGACAGGAACAGGTGGGGCCCATATAATGCCCAAGAGCTGGAAGGAAGGAGTCTCCAGTCACTCCCTGGGAGATGGGAGGTGTATTTGGGGCTGGAGGCGAATAACCTATAGTTACACCCTGGGAGGAGGGAGTGTGGTTTGGCAAACCCTGTGAAAGGGGAGAGCCAGAGAGGTAGGCAAGGCTCAAGGGAAGGACCAGTGAGGTATGGAGTAGGTCAAATCTTGGCTGCCGATGAGAGGGTCCTAGAGCCTGGACCCATAGGAGCAGGTGGGCCCGGGTCACCCTACCAGCTGCTGACGAACTGGCACCAGTGGGGAAGACTGCCTGAACCCATTTTCCAAGGGCGACTTTGCTACCCCAGAAGGAGGGAACACATATGGTGACCCAGCTGGATGGCTGAGTCACGAAGAGGAGGCTGCAGTTCCTAGAGCGAGAAGGGACCACAGGGCAAGAGGGTGACAGGAAAGACACTACCAGAGGATGGTGCAATGTCTGGCCAGAGCTAATCCCCAGAGTGACCAGGAGGAGGCGCCACTAGCAGTGAGTGGACCCTAGGACAAACTTCTTACTAAAGATGCAGGAAAAAGAAGAGAAAATATTTAAAGCATTTGAAAGTCAAAGCATTAGGCAAGGCTTTCATTTTAACCATCTTCCTTATTTCCTTCAGCTGTGTCGAGTGTCTTCCACTGGGAAAAAACGCTGCTTGCCTGTCATTTCAGAGGGTGTTCGGCATGGTTTGAACTGCGCATTTGGGAGTTAAAAAGACAAAGTGAGTTGTGATGAGCCCACGCTGGTGTTTTGTTGTGGTGGTGGTTGGTGAAGTCTGATCCTGGAAGGCAAACACACATGTAAGGGGAGAGGAAAGAACAGTGAAGAAGAGAAAATGCAGCTTGTGTCTCTGGTGCTGAGTTTCTTCAGCCGCAAGGCTGCGAGTGAAACACAGGCCCAGCATTGGCTAGGGCACTGCAGTGGGATGCAGCCCTGGGTTCTATTTCTGGCTCCCTCACTGACTTGCATTGTTCCCTGGAACTTGCATTGTTCCCTGGGGTATGTCACTCCACCTTCTCTGTGCCTCTGTTTCCCCTCCCACCATTTGACATTTTTGTCTATTTAGCTTGTAAGCTCTTTGGGATGGGGCTGCCTCTCACCATGTGTCTGTACAGTGCCTAGCACAAGGGGGCTCCAATCTCAGTCGGCTCTGCTGGGCGTTACTCCCATCCTACTCATTGTGATCATTCAAGAAATAACTCCCGGTGCTGCTGGGCCAGTCATCCTTCCTGTTAACCAGGCAAGCCAGCAATGACGCTGCCTCTGCAGCAATTTGCATGCTCACCCAGGAACCTCGACATCCTCGCGTACACCTTCAGGCATGCCCGGTGCTGGCACCCAGCGCTCCAGCCTTGTTAGACAAAGGTCTCGGCAGGCTCACGTTCCCCCAGAGGCAGAGAGAGATTTTCCTATGTAAGCCACATTGTGCAGATGTTGTTGTTTTCCCCCTACTCCCCAACCCAGTCAAGAGAAATTTAAACAAACAACTGAATGTGATAAGTGTGGTTAACTGGGTAGTGGCCTGTGGTCTGCTTCATGCTCTGGCATCTATTTTTAAAACATCGGCTAGGTGGGCCTTCTCCACTTGCGTCTGCAGCAGAGGGCTCTGCTGGGTGCTGGTGGAACAGTGCGGCAGAGACGTAGACACCGCCAAGAGGCTCCTGGCACTTTGCTGAGAACAAGCTAGAGCAGGGGTTCTCACAACAAATGATTTCGGTGGCCTCAGAGTGCAGCCACCAACTTTTGCTGGTGGTCGCTCCGACGCTAAAGAGTGAGCCCCCACCACCCCTGAAGATGGCTGAAGATGAAGCCCAAGCCCTGCTGCTAGGAACTCACCGGCCGCCTGCGGAGTCTCAGGTTCACCACGCCCTGGCCGGGCGGGAGTGGGGGAGTTGCCCAAGGAAGTGCCCCAGGGACTGAACACCGCAGCCCAGAGCCGCCTCTGGTGCCACACACACTGGCCCCATGTGTCTCCAGACGTGCTTCCCAGAGTCCTCGAGGAGGCTGTGCAGTGCAGGGCGCCAATCCCTGCCAGCAGTGCCAGGGGCGCAAATACCAAGGCAGTGCATCCAGGAGCAATAGCTGGGTGCTACGGGGAAGGGCTGCTGCTTTGCACACACACACCCCAGCCTTAGCCCATGCTTTGGAGGCTGTCGTGGCTGCAAAAAAATACACTAGTGGCCATGTGCAGCCATGGTGGCCACATTGAGAAATGCTGGGCTAGAGAGAGGACCAGGCAAAGACACAGACCATATCTGGCTGGGCTAAGCAAATGAAGGCAAATGGCAAAAGATGCACACCTGGGCTTTTTCTTCCCAGAGGAAATGCCCTATTGTGTCTGTGACCAGATGCGTCTTGTCTGCTGGAGTATGGATCAGTGCCCTGTATTCTAACTGTGCACAGGGGCCTGACGAAGAATTCACGGCATTCTGGCTTTCATCTTCCCAGAAGGCATTCACTCCAGTATGACATTGCTTCACTGTTCAGAATTAGATGTGTACATGCTGGCAGTCCTCCAACATGGCCCAGAAGCAGAAGAAACCTGGCCTAGATTCATTCCCTTAGGCAATTCTGGTGACTCCAGTGGAATTTCCCCAGGGGATGAATTGGGCCCAGTTGGGATCAAAGGAGTTTTTCTCTACAGTATTTAGGGTGCGGCTCTGGGGCTAACAGGCAAAACGTAGTTCTCAAATAGAAAACCAAATAGCCTGCTTGTGATACAGATGAATCGGCCCTTCTCACTGTGCTCCAAAGTTCTGCCTCTCCCCTGATTTACCTCTGAGCGCCTAATGAGGCCTTTAGCTGCACTTCGTTACTTGGACCTTTACACCTGCATCAAAGCTGAGTGGGGAGTTAAGTCCTTGCCTGCCAGTGCTCTGGTAGGGCCTCTGTACCTGGACACAATGTAAATAATGTTTTCACCCCTCAGCTCATAGAGAGCATAGAAGCGATGAGAGATTCATGAGAGATTCGTACTGTGTGTGCGCACAAGTAACTTACAGAGGAGAGCTGACCTGAACCCCCCCAAGGGTTCCTTCAAAGCTGATAATTTATAGCTCCTATAGGTCCCCATTATCCAGGGTCTGGTCCATACCTACATCTAGTTCAGGCTGACCAGCCTTTCAGGGCATTTCTGTAAGACACTCCGCCTGAGGAATTGGAGGTGCAGTTACCATTCACACCATGCCTGTGCAGCACATGAAGCAGGTTTGATGAGCACAAATGAATCGACAGACATTTGATGCCACCAGAGAATTGACACTCAATTCAGTAGGACTGGCACCATCCCTGGTCAAGAGAAGTCCAGGTGTGGGAGACAGCCAGCACAGGTGTGGCTGGGCAGGGCCATGGAGAAAATACTTGTTCATCTCCTGACTGCGCTACGTACCCGGGAACAATTGCCATCTCAGACCATATCATCAGCCCATCTCATCTTGGGCATTCACCCAGAAGCAACAGGTCCCTGATGGGAATGCCCACTCTCCTGCGATGCTCCTAGACAATTATGCCATATTGTACATAACTGTTCTTCCTTTGTCTCATACCGGCAGATAGTCAGTGTCACTGCCTGGGAGCAGGGATCTCTCCTCACATCAGAGAAAAACATGGAGATTTTGTATAACAGGTTTATGGGCCCTTAGGTCATAAAGGAGCAGAAATATTCATTGTCTGAATGCTAATAATTGGCCGTTTTTATCATCCCTCGCCTTCATGATCACTCAAGTGTACCTCACACAAAAATCCCTTGTGTCCAGTCCATTTAGTGGGCAGCTTTCATTTTAACATTGCAGTCTCTGGGGTTCCTTCTCTGCAGCCTTGTCACTGTTGGGGTGGGAGCTGAAGGTTTCATACACAAGACATACAAGTGCTGCCCAGAGGAGACAGTTACCGTGTCTGAGCTGCAAGGAACTTGATGCTAGCACGCTTTGTAGAAGTTGGTAAAAGCATCATAGACCAAAGCTCTTCTGTAAAGGTCAGAAGTCTTGGTCGGAGACCACACCAACACTCCACAGGATGGTTATGAGTTGGCAGGGTAAGTCCAACCCTTACAAAATAACAATCTGTGTCAGCGTTTCTTGGCAAAGAGGTGCTGCACTCAAAGAGTGCTATTTCAGCAGACACTAGTTTAACATGGCAACCTCTAAACAGAGCTCATCAGCCTGAGAGGCAATAGCAGAATATGTGTATGCAAAGTATGGTAGCACCCAACTTGTGCGTGGAGTATGGGGGTGGGGTGCTTTGCTGTTCACCCTGATGTCTGGTGTAGGTTTGCTTAGGACTTATAATAATACCTATCTCTTAGACAGCACTTTAAGTAGAACTCAAAACACTTCATCCTCTTTTAAGGTATTTCTTCCTCCTGCCAGGTAGGACACTGCTATTGGCCCCATTTTACAGATGGGAACTGAGGTGCAGTGGAGCCAAGTGACATGCCCAAGGTCACCCAGGAAGTCTGTGACAGAGCAGGGAATTGAACCCAGGGTCCCCAAGTTCCCAGTTAGCTTCCTAACTACTGGAGTATCCTTTCTGTACAGCACTGGCTGTAAAAATACCACTAAAGGAGCAGAAGCCATTAAGCTGCAGTCCTCTCAAGCCCACTGAGGTCAGCTCTCACCCCCCCCCCTTTTCCGCATTCCACTTCCCCGTACTTAATGATAGCACCACAACAGGCCTAGTAAGCATTCATTTTTGCCTGTGGTGAGGCAGCAATGCCTGGAGCAATGAAAACAAAGCTGAGACTCAAAGAGTATGAGCTCTAATCCTGGCTCTACCCCTGACTTGCTGTCATTTCCCCAACCTGTGCCTATGTGGAATAGGGATAAAGATACTACCCGCCTCCCAGGCCTATTGTGAGAATGGATTATGAAGTGCTCTGAGCAGGCAGCTATATAAAGGCCCAGTATTGCAATTACTGCTTGTATAGCAATAGCACCCAGTCAGGATCAGGGCCCCAGCATGCTTGGTTACGTACAAAGAGTGGGATCCTTCATCCTTTCAGGACGAAAGGCAGTATATAAATGTCAGCTTTCTGTCTTTACCACCTGAGTCCTGTGTTCTAGCCATTTCTGTTTCTAACCTGGGAAAAGAGAGTCCTGGACTTCAGCTGCTCTAGAATTATTTTGCTCCCAAGTGGGAAAGGTCTGCAGCCAGCCGTTAGTCCTGTGAGACCCTAGGCAGGACAGTCCATCTGCCATTGCATTTCCAATCAAGCAGATGCAAGCACTCGGTTAAAGCACGTTGCAGAGACATCTGTCAGGGAGCCGCAGTTCAGCACCTCTTCCGTCTGCATTCGGGGCCAGAGACATGCGAATGAAGGTGATTGTTTACTGAGCTGATGCGCCTTGGGTTTGCTGCACTGCATCACCTCTGCAGCAGCCTCTTCTGAATCAAAGTGACCACAGCTCGTCTGTGTGTTAGCACGGAGCCATGTCACAAGGTGGTAGGCTGGCAAACCAGACCTCAGAAGAATAACCCACTTTGCAGATAAGCTGTAGCTGTGAAAAGTGTCAAATAGAAACATAACACTACAAAGGCTATGGCAGCAACCACCCCTGCACCGACCCCACCACTGCTTCTTCAGTGCAACAGCAAAGAAAGATGTGCTAGCCCAGCAAAGCGTGCTGACCTAATTCGGTGAGGAATCCGGCTCATGTGCCATCTGAGGCACATTGCGCCTATGCTAAGAAGATCACAAGCAGCAGCCTGATTTGGGTTATAAATATTGCTGTCCTCTTTGCTCCTTCCAAGGCAAGGTGGTGCCCTCAGTTCCCAGGGCTGACTTTGTCTCTCTATTCCTTTGCCTCTCTGGCCCTGTTACAAAGTCGGGTGGTGGTTTATCCCTTCCAGCAGTTCCAATTAAGTGTGACCCTCAGGCTTCTGGTCACTTGCCATCATTTGGAGAGACACCACTACAAAGCCACCACAGACTGCCCGTCATGTGTTACCCTCAATTCGCTAGCAAAAGAGCGATAACAAGAGAGCGAAGGGTTTGGACAGCACGTTCCTTCTCTTCTGCTGGGCATCAGACTGTCAAGAGCGAGACGCCTGTGCTTTGTCCATTGCTGGAAGTGTCAGAGGTTCTGTTTGGGATGTTTACATGAACCTTTGGGAACTGAAACTAAGGCTGCAGATCCCATAGGAAACAGCACTCCAGTGAGATTCCCTGGACGTGCTGGTTTTAGGTAGCCTAGGAACACGGATAGCCAGGGTGTTCCTGCACGCAGCTGCTGTCAGCTTCCTAGATGCATGCCGCTGGAGGGGACAATATGGCTGCCTGAGGACAACCTTTCGTCTGACCTTTCATTGCTTCCACCTCAAACCCGGACGGGAATTAGGAGGTGCAGACTCACCTCCCACAATACACACGCAGAGCCCCTGTTAACTGAACTTTCTGGAATGTAGTAGTTCTGGTCCATGAGGTATTTTAATTTAGTCCCTGACCTTCCCCATTCCAGAAAAACAGGGGGAGCCACTGCGCTGAGCTTATAAGTAACCGAGAGCAATCAGAAGAGCAGCGAATCCTTCAGAGATGTTACAGAGATAATTAGTCAGGCCGGTCCCTTTCTGAGAACGGAGGACCTTCAAACGTATACCCATATCACTTGGTACGGCGAGAAGCCACATAAGAAACCAACCACCTACACCTTTAAATGTCACCCGCCGGCAATGCAGCTGACCTGGCCGGTGCCTCACGTCTCACTTCTCACTGTTGAAAAACCACATATTATAATCTGGGACCCTAAACAATAAATTCGTCTCTGTGGTTTGACTCGGGTGGTTGCCAGAGAGCTGCAAGGCAAGATGGGTAGAGGAAGACAGCTCAGAGAAGCAAAGCTCAAGCTCATCTGTGGGCGCTGCTCTCTCGGAGGGCATGTGTGCGACACTTCCACTCCTTTGAGTTGGGGAGTAGTCCCAGACCAGGGGCTCCCCAGCATGAGAACGGGCTGCAGACTCCTGCCTTCTGCGTCACGCCAGGTTCTTGAATTCAACCCTCTGGCTCCTGATCTCTGATCCTCGGCCAACAGTCAATGAAAAGAAGGAGCAGGAGAATAACAAAGAAAGTGATTAGGAGAATGAAAATATTGGACCTGGCCAGTGTATTTTAATAAGGGCCCCTTCCCCACAAACATTTAAGCTGAGATGGACCCCATGCTCCATAGGGTCTGAGAAATGGGTTCATTGGCATTTCCATTGGAACAGAAGTGCCTCTGAAAGCCAGGTTCAAAGAACAAGAGAATACCACCTGGAAGACAAACTTTTACTGGGTGCCCTTTGCTGAAAGGCCTAGAATCATAGCAAGATTGGGCTGGAAGTGTCGCGCTGAGGCAGGACCTAAACCAAAATGGAACCAGATTGCTGGCACTTGAAATTAAAAAGGTCATAGAGCAGTTTTTAAACAAAGGGGTGGGAGAAAGCTGACAGGTGCAGAAGAGAACGTGGTCGGACAAAGATATCCCTTAGGGGAGGATCTATTAATGGAGATTCTCTATGTCCTAGTAAGGAGGAGAGGATGGAAAATGATAAAATATGGGTAGGATCTGATTAGAAACAGTCAAATGAAAAAGAGTCCCATTCAATTACATCATGTAATGGCAGACAGCTGAAAAGTGACAATTTTAAAGTGCTTATATACAAATGCTAGAAGTCTAAATAATAAGATGGGTGAATTAGAGTGCCTTGAATTAAATGAGGATTTTGATATAATAGACATCACAGAAACTTGGTGGAATGAGGATAGTCAATTGGATACAGTAGTACCAGGGTACAAAATATATCGGAAGGACAGAACGGGTCATGCTGGTAGGGGAGTGGCACTATATTTGAAAGAAAGTATAGAATCGAATGAAGTAAAAATTTTAAGTGAACCAAACTGTACCTTAGAATATCTATGGATAGTAATTCCATGCTTTGATAAAAAGAATATAGCAGTAAGGATTTAGTAATGATCACCTGACCAGGATGGTTATAGTGACTGCAAAATGCTCAGGGAGATTACAGAGGCTATTAAAATAAAAAAAACCTCAGTAATAATGGGGGATTTCAACTATCCCCATATTGACTGGGAACATGTCACCTTAGGAGGTGATGCAGAGATAAAGTTTCTTGACACCTTAATGACTGCTTCTTGGAGCAGCTAGTCCTGGAACACACAAAAGGAGAGGCAATTCTTGATTTAGTCCTAAATGGAGCACAGGATCTGGTCCAAGAGGTGAATATAGCTGGACCACTTGGTAGTGAACATAATATAATTATATTTAACATCCCTGTGGCAGGGAAACCACCACAGCAGCCCAACATGGTAGCATTTAATTTCAGAAAGGGGAACTATACAAAAATGAGGAAGTTAGTTAAAGAGAAATTAAAAGGTACAATGCCAAAAGTGAAATCCCTGCAATCTGCACGGAAACTTTTTAAAGACACCATAATAGAGACTCAACTTAAATGTATACCCCAAATTAAAAAAACATTAAGAAAACCAAAAAAGTGCCACCTTGGCTAAACAACAAAGTAAAAGAAGCAGTGAGAGGCAAAAAGGCATCCTTTAAGAAGTGGAAGTTTAATCCTAGTGAGGAAAATAGAGAGGAGCATAAACTGTGGCAAGTGTAGTGTAAAAATATAATTAGGAAGGCCAAAAAAGATTTTGAAGAACAGCTAGCCCAAGACTCCAAAAGTAATAGCAAACATTTTTTTAAGTACATCAGAAGCAGGAAGCCTGCTTAAAAACCAGTGGAACCACTGGACGACCGAGATGCTAAAGGAGCACTCGAGGACGATAAGGCCATTGCAAAGAAACTAAATTAATTTTTTGCATTGATCTTTATGGCTGAGAATGTGAGGGAGATTCCCAAACCTGAGCCATTCTTTTTAGATGACAAATCTGAGGAACTGTCCCAGACTGAGGTGTCATTAGAGGAGGTTTTGGAACAAATTGATAAATTAAACAGTAATAAGTCACCAGGACCAGATGGTATTCACCCAAGAGTTCTGAAGGAACTCAAATGTGAAATTGCAGAACTACTAACTGTGGTTTGTAACCTATCAGTTAAATCAGCTTCGGTACCAAATGACTGGAGGATAGGTAATGTGACGCCAATTTTTAAAAAGGGCTCCAGGGGTGATCCCGGCAATTACAGGCTGGTACCGGGCAAACTGGTTGAAACTAAGAACAGAATTGTCAGACACATAGATTAATGTATTTTGTTGGGGAAGAGTCAATGTGGTTTTTGTAAAAGGAAATCATGCCTCCCCAATCTACTGGAATTCTTTGAGGGGTCAACAAGCATGTGGACAAGGGGGATCCAGTTCTCACTTTCGGGTGACATTGTAAATAAGAAGCGGGCAGCATTATCTCCCGTAAATGTAAACAAACTTGTTTGTCTTAGCGACTGGCTGAACAAGAAGTAGGACCGAGTGGACTTGTAGGCTCTAAAGTTTTACAGTGTTTCGTTTTTGGCTGCAGTTATGTAACACCACCCCCCCACAAAAAAAACTACATTTTAAAGTTGCACTTACACAATAATACTACTGAAGCATTCTGTGCCAAAAAAATTAAAAATTCTGCACACAAATATTTTAAAATTCTGCGAGTTTTATTGGTCAATAAATAAATGCAGAGGCTCCAGCATAGCAGTGGGGATCACAGGCCACTGGCTGCATGAAGATGGAAAATCACCCTGCAGCCCCCCCAACCGCCAGGATACGGACTCAGCGGTGAGGTTGTACCCAACCCTGACACAGCACAAGGCCTGGACCTACCCCAGAAACACTCTGGGGCCCAGCCCCTCTGCGCCAGGTGCACCAGGTGTGGGGCAGGCAGGCTCAACCAGGCAGGATCCAAGTGTGGAGCGGCTCAGTGTGGGGGGATCCAAGTGTAGGGTGATCCAAGTGTAGGGTGAGAGGATTCTGTATGGGACAATCTCGGTGAAGGCAGCTCAGTGGGGGGGGGTTCCAGGTTAAGGGCAATGGGACTTTTCAGGGGCTTCCAGGTGAAGGTTGTTGGGGCTCAGCAGAGGGGTCTGGGTGTGGTGGTCTCAGCAGGGGTGTCTGGGTGCTGGGGGAGTGGGGCTTGGTGGGGTGTGGGTCTGGGTGCAGCTACTTTGCGGTCAGTGGTGTGGAGGTCTGGATGTGGGGGCTCAATGATGCGAGGGAGGTTGGGGGGGGTGAGTGCAGGGAGCTCAGTGCGGGGTGGTCTGGGTCAAGGGGTAGGGGTCCAGAGGAAGGGAGTCTGGGTGAAGAGGAGCTCCAGATGCAGGGGTTGAGGCTCAGTGGGGTGCGGTTTGAGTATGGAGGGCTAGGGGGGTTCTGGACATACTGGGCTAGGCTTCGCAGGGATGTCTGGGTATGGGACTACTGTGTGCAGATGTGGTCGCCCCATCCCAAAAAAGAGACATTGGCATTTGAAAAAGTACAGAAAAGGGCAACAAAAAATGAATAGGGGTATGGAACAGCTTCCGTATGGAGAGAGTGTAATAAGATTGGGACTTTTCAGCTTGGAAAAGAGACGACTAAGGGAGGATATGACAGAGGTCTATAAAATCAGGACAGGTGTGGAGAAAGTAAATAAGGAAGTGTTATTTACTCTCTTTCTCGTAACCCAAGAACTAGAGGTCACCCAATTAAATTAATAGGCATTAGGTTTAATACAAACAAAAGGAAGTATTTCTTCACACAATGCACAGTCCACCTGTGGAACTCCTTGCCAGAGGATGTTGTGAAGGCCAAGACTATAACAGGGTTCAAAAAAGAACTAAATTCGTGGAGGATAGGTCCATCAATGACTATTAGCCAGGATGGGCAGGGATGGTGTCCCTAACCTCTGTTTGCCAGAAGCTGAGAATGGGCAACAGGGGATGGATCACTTGATGATTACCTGTTCTGTTCATTCCCTCTGGGGCACCTGGCATTGGCCACTGTCGGAAGACAGGATACTGGGCTACATGGACCTTTGGTTTGACCCAGTATGGCCGTCCTTATGTTCAAGTAAACCTAGATCAGGTGTTAAAAACCTCCAGTGATGGTGATTCCACAGCCTCCCTTGGAGGCCTGTTCAATAATATAGCTACTGTTATAGTTAGAAAGTTTTCCTCCAGTATCGAATTTGCTTCCAGTTGAGGCCATTCAGGGCCGGCTCCAGGCACCAGGCACCCAAGCACATGCTTGGGGCGGCACCTGGTAAGGGGCGGCGGGGGGAGCGCGGCGCAGCATTCCGCGGGGGGGGGGGCGCTCTGGCGGCATGGCGCTCGGCGGGGCGGGCTCCGGTGGCGCGGCGCTCGGCGGGGGGAGGCGGGTGGGTGCAGCGCTGGGTGGGTGGGGTCCGGCGGCACTCGCTGGGGGGCTGGGGCGGGCTACGGCAGGGCGGTGCTCGGCCGGGGGGGAGGGCGGCGCTTTTTTTTGCTGCTTGGGGCAGCAAAAAAAAGTTATGGCCTCAGGGCCGGCTCTTACTTCTTGTTCCACCTTCAGTGGGCATGCAGAAAAATTGATCACCATCCTTTCTGTAACAGCACTTAACATATTTGAAGACTTAGTAGGTCCCCCTCGGTCTTCTTTTCTCAAGACTAAACATGCCCATTTTTTAAATCTTTCCTTGTAGGTCAGGTTTCTAAACCTGTTATCATTTCTGCTGTTCTCCTCTGGACTCTCTCCAAATTATTCACATCTTTCCTAAAATGTGATGCCCAGAACTGGACACAATACTCCAACTGAGGCCTCACCAATGCCCAGTAGAGCAAAACAATTACAATACTCCTATTAATACACCCCCGAATGATATTAGCCTTTTTTACAACTGCATCACATTGTTGAGTCATATTCAATTTGTGATACACTAACTCCCAGCTCCTTCTCAGCATTACTACTACCTAGCCAATCATTCCCAGTTTTGGGATTGTGGGGTTGATTTTTCTTTCCTAAGTGTAGTACTTTGCATTTATCTTTATTGAATTTCATCTTGTTGATTTCAGACAAATTCTCTAATTTGTCAAGGTCATTTTGAAATCTAATCCTGTCCTCCAAATAGAGTGACCAGATGTCCCGATTTTATAGGGACAGTCCTGATTTTTGGGTCTTTTTCTTATATAGGCTCTGTGACAGGGTTGGGGCTCACCACTGCGGCGCCTCCTACTGGTCGTCTCGGGGAATTGGTTCGATCCAGTAGAGCGCCCCCTTCTGGTGGCATCCCGCCTGTTGTCTCGTCTTTGGTTGGTGTGCAGACTCGCGTTGCTCCCAACGCACAGTGTCCTCTTCTGGAACACTGTCCTCTGACAGTGTCCCTTTGTCCAGTCACACCCCCTTCCGGGGGCTGGATGACCCACAGTCCTACACCTTCAAGTCCGATCCCCACGGTCAAGGATCTGGTGAAGTTTCAGCTGGCCACTCCCTGCGGCCAATGGCTGGGTGTACTGCCAAGGGGAACAAAGGGAACGGGGGGGGACCCAAGCCCGCCCACTACTCTGAGTCCCGGTCCAGAGGCCCTCTAGCAACAGCCTCCCTGTCTTCCTTCTCCTTTCTCCTCTGTCTGTTCCTCTGGACCACTTCCCCAACGGCCCTCCTTCCCACTAGGTCCTTTCCCACAAGGCCTGCCGCCTGGCAGGCTATAGAGTAGGATCTTCTCCCGCTCTCCAAGGCTGGCCTGCACTGCGCTGTCCGTGGTGCTGGCCTCCCAGCTCTTGGGACAGACTGAGTGCTCACTCCCTGAGTAGTCTTTTATATGGCTGAGCTGGGTCCTGATTGGCTGGCCCCAATCTGTTCTCTGATTGGCTCGCAACAAGCCCTTCTCTCATTGGCTGCCGGAATACACAGGCGCCCGGGCCTGCTGCAGCCCACCACAGGCTCTTATTACCCCCCACCTCCTGTCCCGATTTTTGCTGTCTGGTCACCCTACCTCGAAAGTGCTTGCAACCTCTCTCAGTTTAGCCCTCTTGATGTCATCAGTTATTAGCTTTTCTTCCTCACTAAGTATAGGACATACACTTTCCTTCCTCTTTCTCATGCTCCTAATGTATTTAAAGAATCTCTTCTTATTGCTTTTTACATCCCTTGCTAGATGTAACTCATTTTGTGCCTTAGCCTTCCTGATTTTTCCTCCTACATGCTTGTGCTACTCTTTGGTACTCCTCCTTAGCAATTTGTCTACATTTCCACTTTTTGTAGGGTTCTTTTTTGATTTTCAAGACATTAAAAAAATATTCCTGTGGGAGCCATATTGGCTTCTTACTACTCTTCCTTCACATGAGGATAGTTTGCAGTGTTGCCTTTAATATAGTCTCTTGAGAAACTGCCAAGTCTCCTGAACTCCTTTATCCCTTAGATTTTCTTCCTAAAGTACCTACCATTCCTCTGAGTTTGTTAAAGTCTGCTCTTTGGAGTCCATTGTCCTTATTACGCTGCTTCCACTCCTTCATTTTCTTAGAATCATGAAATTTGTCATTTCATGATCACTCAGAGGTGCTGGAACTAGGGGTGCTGCGGGTGCTGTTGCACCCTCTGGCTTGAAGAGGTTTCCATTATATCCAGGGTTTACGGTTTGGTTCCAGGCTCTCAGCACCCCCCCCCCCCCTTTAAAAATTGTTCCAGCGCCCCTGCAATCACTTTCACCCAAACTGCCTTCCACCTTCAGATTCACAACTAATTCTTCTGTGTTGTCAGAATCAAGTCTGAAATGGCTAGCCCCCTGGTTACTTCCTGAGACTTTTTTCCTGACCACAATACATTGAGTGTAGTCAGGACAACAGAGGGTTCCACCTGAGTCATTTGAAATTCATTGGAGCCTTGCAGGGAGACAGGGGGTCACCTCGTCAGTTGCTGCAATCTGGTCCCTTCCAATGGCAATGCAGTTGCTCTGCTGAAGTATTTCCATGTGCTTCGGGGATGGGTTAGCAGCACCAAGAGAGTTCATTCACCCCCAGTATTCATACACTTTCCTTTTGTATAGAGTCTCACGTGCCAATGTATCCCTTTGAGCTGTACAGTTACATGATTTGGTACTAGATAATAACAGCACTGCAGAGGAAGGAAGGAAGGAAGGAAGGAACTACAAAGGAGTTGCCCTCTGCAGTTGAGGGAGCTTTGCTGTGCAGTAGGAGCAGGAGAGAGCAAGGCTCACTAGAGCTCAGTGCAGAGAGTATGTCTATTGCTTAACCCAGCTGGAGGCTGTGTGGGCACTCCACTGACACCTGCCCAGGCAGGTGCCGGGGCACCCAGCTCCACACAGCACAGGGACCACAGGGGCAGGGTTTCCATGTTCCATTTAGGGGGAAGTGTTTAAATTCAGCTGGTAACAACTTGGGTTAGTTTGTCCATTCCTTAAATGGAAAAACTTTGAAATCTTGTAATGAATCACCGCAGTGTGTGAGTTTCCTGCTTCCACCCATGTCACAGGAAGGATGCTCTAGTCGGGTTAGATCAATAGATAAAGACAGGAGAGGCCAATGATGCACAACATCCTCTGGCAAGGAATTCCACAGGTTGACTGTGCGTTGTGTGAAAAAAATACTTCCTTTTGTTTGTTTTAAACCTGCTGCCTATTAATTTCATTGGGTGACCCCTAGGTCTTGTGTTATGAGAAGGAGTAAATAACACTTATTTACCTTCTCCACATCAGTCATGATTTTATGGATCTCTATCATATCTCCCCTTAGTCATCTTTTTTCCAAGCTGACAAGTCCCAGTTTAATTAATCTCTCCTCATATGGCAGCCGTTCCATACCCCTAATAGTTTTTGTTGCCTTTTTCAGAACCTTTTCCAATTCAATATATCTTTTTTGAGAATGGTTGACCACATCTGCACGCAGTATTCAAGATGTGGGCATACTATGGATTTATATAGCAGCAATATGATATTTTCTGACTTATTATTTATCCCTTTCTTAATGATTCCCAATATTCTGTTCACTTTTTTGACTGCCGCTGCACATTGAGTGGATGTTTTCAGAGAACTATCCACAATGACTCCAAGACCTCTTTCTTGAGTAGTAACAGCTAATTTAGACCCCATCATTTTATATGTATAGTTGTGATTATGTTTTCCCAATGTGCATTACTTTGCATTTATCAACATTGAATTTCATCTGCCATTTTGTTGCCCAGTCACCCAGTTTTGAGAGATCCTTTTGTAGCTCTTCACAGTGTGCCTGGGACTTAACTATTTTGAGTAGTTTTGTAAGAGCCATTTGCTGTGGGACAGTAAGGAAGCCTGTGGCCAAGCACAGGGACTTGAACCAAGGTCTCTCAAGTCCTAAGCGATTGCCCTGCCCGTTGGCCCATGCTTCCTCACTACCCAACACTCCATTGTGCTATATCTCATGTTCCTCAGGAACAAACTATAAACGCTGCCAGCGTGTGGCCCATACGACAAGCCTGTTTGCTCTTTGCTGCTGCCTCTCTATTTGATTCTGGTGGTGAGAGAGCAGTCTTGTTCCAATGGGAATACCCAGCGATAGATTCCCCAGCCCTGCACTCCTCCTCTCTCCGGCCCAAGCACTCCTGAGACACTGGGTTTGCCCTGCGCTAAGGCAGGAAGGGGAATGTTTTTGTGGAATTCTCATTGTCACGTGTTTGGCGGCACATCACCGTTCATCTCAGATGAAGGCCTGACTGGCCTCAGGGTCAGATGAACTTGTTCCCACATGTCACGTTTACATGGGGGTCCATGGCTCAAGAGCCCCACCAACCTCCACAGGAACATGCTTCCTTTATGAAAAGCAGTTTCCGCTTGAGAGGTCATGAAGCCAAGTCCCCCGGGACTCCTCATGGATCCTCCTCAGACATCAGGTGCCCCCTATCTATCTGGGTAGGCTGAGGCCGTCACTGCATTGTACACACTAACAGAAGTGTCACTTCTGGGAATCACATCAGACAGGCCGAGGGGAGGGGAGGCTTTTAGACTGGTGTAAAAGAACAGCTGGTCCCCACTGGTTATGGCATATTCTCCTCTCCCATCAGCCTTGGTGTGGGGTTCATTAGCTCCCTCCTTTACCTCACCCAGGCATGTTTTGAAGATCAGGCTCACTGAGGTCATGGTTCCCCCGGGGTCTTGGTTTTACTTCTCACTTCTGTAAATCAGAAGGGCTGCTGTATCAGTCCCCCTGCGCAGAGCCCAAGGGCCGATCTGAGGCCTGTCCGACATTAGAGGGATGGTTCTTGTAAGAGGCTTTCTGCACAAAGCCCCGGCTAGCGCATTGTGTAAGGACAGTGCACATGAATGTTCGTAAGGCTCGGTCTGTATTTCTACAAGCTGCAAAATCCATCTCAGAGCAAATCCCAGCAGCTATTTGTCCAACTTTACCTCTTTGGTAACAGACAATGGGTTCCTCACCTTTCTGACTTCTCTTTACATTCTATCCTAAACTGCCATATGATGCTTCTCCTTTACACTGCTATAAAGTTACCTTGTTCCACCCCAGAGGTGGCTGCATTTCAGTGATGGATGACGAGATTATCACATAGGATAAAATCATGTTCTCTTTCAGGCATAATCATTGGGTAAAGAACAACATGCAGGGAGCTTCTCCTTCTGCCCGTCCAGTGTATTTATAGGGCTGCAACACAGGAGTCCACCTTCGTTCACTAGACAGTGCTGGGGGACGTGTGCTTGGCTAACACACTCTGACCCTGCAAGGGGACACTGTCTATTTGTTTACAGGTACAGCTAGGGCTCCAGACTCCCATGTACTAAGCAGTAGGTGCTAGAGGAAACCATGCTGCTCCTTTTGGTGGCAGCTGTAAAGTGTGTGCTATACAGCAAACTGCCCCTGCCATCTGGGGTACATCTGGATTCACACAGCTGCAACAGAGTTTGGCCCTATATGTTAACAGAGCACCCCATAACCATCACCATGCTTAGTACTACCTAGGAGACAAAGTTGTAGCAGTCATTTACAAAGCTAGGGACTATGATTCTCTGAAAAATATGTATCATGCAAAACATATCAGTCAGTGCTGGACAGAGGGAGGTGACACTGCCATTCCCCATTGCTGATCAGCTACATTGGTACTAGCTCAGCTTTTCAAGTGTTTTAGGGACAGTCAGGGACCAATGAATCTATAAAACCACACATCTTTCTAATGTTTGGACACTGGTAATAGTGCTCGTGTGACCTCTGTCCACAGCCCTGCTGCTAGCTCAGTGACAGTCATGACTGTAAGTTATTTGCACTAGAAACGTTCAATTGGTCTCAACACCAAAAATGTTTTCATGATCACATCTTGGGCTCAGGTTCTATAAAACATCTTGTATCGCCTATTTACACCAAGGCTAATAAGAAATGGATCAAACTTTCTGAACTTTTATTACATGAACTGGGGTCCTCAGCTGTATGTGGGACGGCATAGAGCATGCGTAACAGCTTTGCTTTTATGAATATTTTATTGGCAATTTACAAGCAACAAGAACAAACCCAATATTGTCAAGATGTGCACAGCAATGTGGATATGTGAGAACCAACCCCCCAGTAATAGTCTGGCCCAGCAGAAGTGCAACTAAAGCCAGTACTGATTACAGAGTACAGTAACACCTCGCTTAACATTGTAGTTATGGTCCTGAAAAATGCGACTTTAAGTAAATGATGTTAAGTGAATCCCATTTCCCTATAAGAATTAATGTAAATGGGGGGGTAGGTGCCAGGGAATTTTTTTTTGCCAGACAAAAGACATTGTGGGTGTATACATACATATACATACACACACTCAGTATAAGTTTTAAACAATTTAATACTGTACACAGCAATGATGATTGTGAAGCTTGGTTGAGATAGTGAAGGCAGAGGGGGGAGATATTTCCCAGGGAATGCCTTACTGCTAAACGATGAACTAGCACTCAACTGAGCCCTCAAGGATTAAAACATGGTTGTTAATGTAGCCTCACATTCTACAAGGCAGCATGAAAGGAGGGAGGGAAGACAGCATGGCAGAGAAAGAGAGAGACAGAGAGAGAGAGATGCGCATTGCCCCTTTAAGTATGCTGACCCCACTCTAAGTACACTGCCTTTTTAAGCAGATCAGCAAGTTTGAGGCAGCAGCTGCTGCCAGCAAACTCCCTCCGTCCTCCTGAGCCCCTGTCCTGCTCTATGGAGATGGGGTGCAGGAGCAGGGGGAGAGCCAGACATTAGCACCCCTCTTTTCCACCCCCGCACAGCAAGCAGGATGCTCCCAGGAGCAGCTCCAAGGCAGAGGGAAGGAGCAGCACATGGCAGTGAGGGAAGGGACAGCTGAACTGCCCAGCAATTGATAGCCTTCTGGGGGCTGTAGCACAGGGAACTTACAGGACCGGGAAGCTACTAGTGGGGCTTCTGGTCCACCCTGGTTCCAAGCCCCCCCCATCAGCTAGCTCCAACGTGCTGCTCTTTCTGCAAGCAGTAGACAAAGCAGGCTAGTGCCAAACAAGCAATGTTATAAGGGAGCATTGCGCAACTTTAAATGAGCATGTTCTCTAATGGATCAGCAACATAACGTTAACTGGGACAAATTTAAGTGAGGAGTTACTGTATCAATGGTAGTCAGAATCCAGCAAAATACAATGAAAAGTGTCCTAAGCAACCTCTTAGTCTGGTTATTCAAAGGTCATGCAAAATTGTAGTTGACTATTGTATTTCTTCCCCTCTCCATCAACTTGATATTTGATAATTTTTGCTTAAGCAGGTAAAAGCTGCACTCAGAAGGTGAGCAGATCCTCCCCCCAAGTTTCTTCACCAATTTACTCTAAATTGAAAAACAACATGTACTGCACACTATTTTCCCATGCTATCTTAAGAGTAGGAACTGAGTGTTAGAGGCAGTGTCTGCTACAGGTTTTGTTGTGCTTTGCAGAAAACCTCCCAAGTAGCCCGAAAGTAAAACCAAACATTACAAGACAGCGTCCCTTCAGTATCTATAATGTTAATTTGTAAAAAACACGAAAAGACAAAAAATGAAAAAAAAATGTGGATACAAAAAGAAATGTGCAAAGCCCTCTTCATAAATGTGCATTTAGCATTTCATACACATGTAAAGTTTCACCTATGGATTTGGATTTTTCCAACAATTACACAGTAAAACATTATGGACCCAGTTCTGTAGTCCTTACTCAGGGAAAACTTCCAGTGAATGCAACAGGAGCTCTGCCTGGGCAAGGATTACAGGATCTGAGCTGACAGAAACATAACCCACATACAAATGAATATTGCAGATATGTGAGTACAGCATGCTGACTACAGCCATGCAATAATATACTGGATATTCAATAAGCTACTCATGCAAAAGTGACAAAACAGGAATATCTTTGATGAGACACTAATTCAATCAGCCACTCTGTTGTAGTTACAGAGTGTTACAGAACCAAAAGCCCTCTCAGTACCCTCTCCCCTCCTTAACATCTCACAATCTCTTTGCTTAGCACCTTCTAGATTACTCACCACAATATTTCCTGTCAACAAGGGGGGGAAAAAGGACCTTCTGTCTTCAATAGCTAGGAGATTTACACACACACACACACACACACACACACAATTGTGCATCGTTCTGTGGTTACAACATAGAGATACTCAAGCCAAGGTTTGCAGAAGCAGCCTGATTGGGGCTGCTCAAGTTGGGACACCTCATGTCCAGTTCTCAGAAGCGCTAAGCACCCACAGTACCAACTGAGAAAGGGGACTGGTGCGCTTTGAACAACTTTATAATGCAAAGTAGGCAAAGTATACCCCCAAGGTAAAGAATATCTTGTCCCCTTTGCAAACCAAATACAAGACAGTGTCCCTCAGTCAAATAAAATGCAAAATTTTAACTTTAAAGAACCTTTTCCTTCACTAACTTCCTTCCTAAACACCCTGAATCCAATAACAAATATCAGGCCCACTTCCCCTGTTTTATACTGTGCTGGGGCTGGGGGTAATTAATTAATTCACCACAGCTGGGCTAACTCTGGATCTCCCTGCACTCAGGGCAGACAGCTGTGGTCTACCCTCTAGCCAGAGAGAAAGAGTATTAAATCCTTCCCTGCTAACCAATGAACAGATATATATAAGCCATTACAGAGCTAATGTAGGTTTTTACTCACCACACTGAGTTTTCAAACTCATGTTACCAAGAGAAAGGTAAATATATGCTCTGGGGCTTAGGTGGCCAGACACCAAGAAGGAGACAGGTGCGCCCTTGCCCAGAGGAACTTAGATGCCCAGGGAACTTTTACTGCAAAATAAGGCGCTGAGCTTGTTTAGGTTTTGTGGATCTCAGTAGCACCTAAACCGGGACTTAGAGGTGCCTGTGTGGGTTGAGGTGCCTAAGTCCCTTTGTGGATCTGGGCCTGAGTGCCTCCCCGTGCTCCCAATACAACTTCTCTCACATGCTCCATTGGGAGGTGTGATCATCACTAACGGGAGGAACAAGGGCAGGTGTTGCATCAAGTCGACTATACACCACAGTATCTAACACTGCCTTCCCCAGCACACACTCACACGTTCAGGGATGCACTCATTTCTCTACATTTTCTGAAAGTAACCTCCCTGCCCCCCTTCCCTTCCTGCAAAGTGGTCTTCACAATTGAGTGAAATAAGCAGAAACATTGCACAGGACACAAGGCAGATATTTTTTTCTTTTCTCTAAAGGGAATGATTGTCAGATGTCAGCCTTTCTAGCTCAAGCACGTGGAGAAGGAGCTGCTGATGTCCACACCGCCTCAGCTAGCAAGAGCTTGCTAACAATTGTTATAAGGGTTGACTGTGGCCAAGTTGTTGAGCCTAAGGGTGTAGGACATGTCTTCGTACACTATATTTGCTTGCTTTTCCTTTCCTTCTTGGCAGTGTTTCTTGATCTGCAAACAAACAAACAAAAAACCAAACACTCAGGCAGCCATTCAGGTCTAGGGCTGGTGCAGAACCTCTGCCAAGGAGCTGGTCTCATCTCAGTGTGCAGGGAGTTGCGAGCAGAGATAACAAAACAGTCCTTCTCGTAGCCCAAAGGGACTACATAGAGCAACAGGCAGAAAGGGCTGGGTTAATCCCCAAAATTCATACAGGCTCTTCCACCAGCAGCTCTTTAGAGGGCTGAAAGTATCAATGACTGCAACCACTTTGGCCAATTGTCTTGTAATTATTGCAAGAGGAGACACGGCTTCCTTAGGAGAGGCTCGCTGGCATCATTGTACTGCAGTACCTGGTAAACTCGTTAGGAGGAGGCCCAGAGCAAGGCTTTCCTCCAATCCTGTTCTACAGTTTGAAATGACTCTCCTAAATAAACATGCAGGGCATGGGAGGTGAGTGTGTGTGTCAGTCACAGCCCATTTCCAAAGAGGCTTTTCTGCACAAGCCATCTCAGGCAGCTTTATTGTCAGGATATGACAGGGACACATGCTTGTGCTACCCTCTGACACTGGGCTTCTTCATGACCCTGCGGTGTCCCTGATCTCCCCCAGAACACCCCAAGAAGGGGACATCCCTCTCGTCCATCCCAACAGGGGGCTTGTTGAGATGCCATTCTTCAGTGAGAAGGGCAACTGCAAAATGGTGGGACTTCAATGCAGTTACCACATCAAGGTCCATAGGCAAAGCTGGGGGGAGGGGAGGGCTGGCTCATGCTTTCCTCCTCCTCTCTAAGAAATTATTATTATATTATAATAGAGCCTGAAAATGAGCTTGGGGCTGTACAGACATGATAGAAGCGGCAGCCCCTCCTTCAGCGATTTACAGTCTACATGTAGTCCTGACACCAGGGGATGTCAGCACACAACGGGATGGGAGCAGTGGGGATGGAAGAACAAAGGGACAATAGAAGATGCACGTGGTCAGAGACGTTTATCATATGCATGTCTTATGGCTCCACAATGTTTTATGTGCACAGTACTTTAACAGGCATGGTTGTGCTTGGGGATGACTCCTAGCTGCAGGGTCAGAAGTGCGGAAAACTTTGCGGCTGTGGCCGAATGACATACTTACATCTATGTGAGACAGAATGAGGTATCCCAGCGCAGAAACCAAGATCAAAGCCATGAAGGACAGAACATAGGGCATCCAGGAAGCCATGTGGCACTCTGCCTGCTCCATTTCTGTGGGTGATTTATCAGAGGAGAAGCAGAATTATGATTTCATGTGAGGAACATGTTATGTCGCTCTGCAGGGGAGAGTAGTGCTTTGTACTGTCTGGTACTGCAAAAATGGTTGTGGGAATTATCATCCTTTGTGGAACAGAGCAGGTGGTTCCATGTGTTTAAGTGGAAGCTGAAAGGGCAGAACAGAAGCAGTATATCAATAGAAAACCAGCGCGAGACTGTGGGAATAAGTTGATCGAGGGGAGGTGTCCTCTATGTCATGTAGGTCTTTGAAAAGAGGTAACCAGACTTCCCTGTTCTGTTGGGCAATCTTGGCGTCGGGAGCAGCATCCTGGGTGAATGTTACCAGTGGGAACGACGTTATCCATCTTGCTTTTTAAGAAAATGTGGTGTCACCAGGATATAGTATAAAGGAATGTAAGGGTGACTCTGCCACCGGGAAGAACTGTTACATCACTTTCCCTTAAAACTACAGTTGAAGGTCATAGGTTTCAAACTCCTTGTTTCTTATAAGTCCCAAGGGAGGATGTGGGACTTGAGACCTAATATTTACCCATAGTATGAGTATCTGCTGCTGTATTTGTCTTGTCCTAGTGGTGGCAAGAAATTAACTGTGGGGAGGGATAGTTCAGTGGTTGGAGCATTAGCCTGCTAAACCCAGCATTGTGAGCTCAATCCTTGAGGGGGCCACTTAGGGATCTGGGGCAAAATCAGTACTTGGTCCTGCTAGTGAAGGCAGAGGGCCGGACTTGATGACATTTCAGGGTCCCTTTTAGTTCTATGAAATAGGTATATCTCCATATTTTTTTTTATTTTAGCATTATTACTGACAAACAGGCGATATTTTAGCTTTGTGCAAGAGGCAAAGTTGCAGCACTGGAATCTGAGAGTCCTTGATACAACTCCCAAAAGGGACAGATTCCTCACAAACGCTTTAGACTTAATATTTTATGTAGGCACACCTATCTGAGATGCCTCTGGATCCTTTCAGAGCTCCCCTGATTAGACAGAGCTCTGCGTACTGAGTACGTGTTGGCTTTGAAGGACTGCAAGGTCCATGATGCAGTAGTAGGCCACCTCTGGGACTGGACTGCTGCAGAGGGCAGTGGCTGGGTCTGGGCCCAGGAGACACCGTAACCGAGACCTGTTGTTCTTGCCGGGGTTGAAGATACACAAGCAGGGTTAAGACTAAACTGCAGCTGACAACTTGTTAGCGCTGACTGACTCCTCGCTCATGGGCTCCGTCTCCAGAGCTAGGCATTGGGAGCAGAAGCTGGAAACTCAGGGCACGTCTTCACTACCCGCCGGATAGCAATCGATCTATTGGGGATCGACTTATCGCGTCTAGTGAAGACGCGATAAAAATCGATCCCTGATCGCTCTGCCGTCGACTCCAGAAATCCACCGCGGCAAGAGGCGGAAGCGGAGTTGACGGCGGAGCGGCAGCGGTTGACTCGCCGCCGTCCTCACAGCCAGGTAAGTCGACCTAAAATACGCAACTTCAGCTACGCTATTCACGTAGCGTAGACCTAGCCTCAGTGATGCAGCAGGTCTGAATTTGACTTACAGACAATTGAGGAAAGAGCAAGTTACGCCTGGGCTATTGCTCTCTAATATAACAACCAGTACTGCCGGCTAATACTGTGCAACCTAAGCTGGTCACAATACAAAACTGCCTCACTCCTTGGTTCACCTGGACTGCTTTGCGGTCCTTACAAAGTGCTGGCCTGAACTCCTGCTCATTCAGCACCTACACAAGAGAGGGCCCAGGACTATATGTGCGCTCAGGGCTGGGGTGGATCTGGGTATAATGCCACATGAGCGTTGGTTAAGTTTATGTTGCAACTTGCTGTTGAAAGTTGCAGCCATTAGCTGAGCGATGGCAGCAGCCCCTACTAACGTGGCATAGATATAACAACTTAACCTATCACAGTCTGTTGCATGTTCTAGTGTGTGTTGTTAGGATAAGTTTTAAGTAGAATTGTGTTTATTGCCATTGGAGTGTTTATTGCCATTATTTACATTTTTGTTCCTGGAGGGGACCTAGCTACACCCACAGGTGTATATCAGGGGTTCTCAAACTGGGGGTTGGGACCCCTCAGGGGGGTTACAAGGTTACTACATGGGGGATTGCGAGGTGTCAGCCTCCACCCCAAACCCTGCTTTTTCTCCAGCATTTATAATGGTGTTAAATATATTAAAAAGTGTTTTTAATTTATAAGGGGGGGTCACACTCAGAGGCTTGCTACGTGAAAGGGGTCACCAGTATAAAAGTTTGAGATCCACAGGTGTATACAGTGCCTGTCCAGATGGAGGCACTGCAAACTATAAGTATTCATAGACATAAGAGGACTACTACGGATGGGGGACTAGAAGATTCCCACCTAATTCTCCACCTCAGCTGGGACCCCCAGGATTTCCATTATCCTTAATGACCATAGGCACCAAGACCACAGGAGAGAGTTGCTTAGTCCCAAGTAACCTGGGAAGGCAATGGGGGTTACATTTAAATTTTAAGGCTGAAGAGCAAATTTGGGAGGGAATAACTGTGGTGTCTGGAGCTATAAAACTATGATGCCTTTGTTTCCTGTGTATTGCCTGTTTACATGTCAAAGAAATCTGTTCAATGCAGAAAGAGCAACCATTTCACCTTCAGACTTGCTGCAGCCTGTTACAGATGACACACACACTGGACTCTCACATGGGGACTTTACTTTTGTTCTTTCTTGTTGTCTTCAGATCAAAAAGTTATGGTTTGTATATAGGAAAAAACACATAACTTTAAGAAGATTCCTTCCCTCCATAAACTCATCCTTGGCTGTGCTAATATACTGAAACACATAACCATTCAGTTAATGTTCTACACTTCCTCAGCCCTTTCAACTGAAAATAAACACCCATTTGATTTACACTTAAAAAAAATAAAAATAGAAAAACATACAATACCTTTCACCACCAATATGGTGCCTTGGCTCGACACACAATTGGGCTCGTAATTTTCTAGAACACTCTCTCTACAGACATATAAACCAGTGTCATTTTTCTGCAACTGGTGCAGCGTTATCCACACATCTGTCTGGAGAACGGAGATCTCAATGCGGTCTTTGTAGCGAAAGTCTATGGTACGGGTACGACCATTATTTGTGATGTATAGCACTTCCATGGCATTTACAACTTCTTTTTTCAAATACATCCCTACTAGCGTTCCCTTGGTAGTAACGGAGCAGGTTATGTTGACCGACTCTCCTTCATTAACCATGAGAATAGCTGGCTCCTGTGTAACATCTGCGTGCAGAGAGGAGGAAAGGAAAACATGTTATTACCATGTGGCTGACTGGGAACTGTTTGAGACTAGAGGGAGGGTGGCCTTGCCCTAGCAAGCTCTTCCAATTACAAAACACCCCTCTGCTCCAGAGCCAAGTGTCTTTGACATACTCTTTGTAACAGAGCGTGCTGGCCCTCCAAGGGCGGGCACCATCCACCACTGTTCACAGTTCCAGAGCTATATCAAGGGAATTCTGGGACTTGTAGTTCAGGCACTATTAGATTTGCAGGCCTGAGGGCAAGGCTTGATGGGAGACGAAGCAGGATATAAAAGGCCAAACCATTGTCTTAGTTTAAAAAGAGACCTGGCGGGGACAGGGAGCGTTTGGGAGTCTGCCCACTGGGAGACCTGAAGGGTAACAGCCTTGATTTTTAGGCCTCTCCAAGCAAGAGCCTGAGGAGGGGCAATAGCTGTCTGGAACCTGACAGCTAGGGTTGGGACTTATGAACCCCGACACAAGAAGAAGAGGGTTATCTGCACACCCTATGGATTGGGCTCTGGAGCTTCCCATGGAAGATGCTGTAGTCTAGGAAGGGCGAAGGACTATCTACAAGCCCAGAGGAAAGCTGTGGTATCCTGAGGAGGTGTGGGTGGATGGGGTCTCCTGTTGGGATATATTGTATACAGTGATAAACCAAGGCCCAAGAGGGGAAGCTTTGAGTTAGAACTTGAGTCATTTTGTGAGCGATTACAACAGATCCCACCCCACAGAGAGGAAACTGAGGCAGGGCTGCACCTGGAGGATAGCCGGGTAAGGTGCACCCTTACACCCTATCTAAAGGTGAGAGGTGAACAAATAAGTCTCTTTTAAAAGCCATTTCCCTTCCACTGACCATCTTGGAAGCTTATCTCCATTGCCTTTGCTGGGTTCCTGAAACCAGCTCAGACCTCTCACTCTGGGGTGAACCTGGTCATTTGGAATCAGAATGTGTGAATGTGTATCCAGACGTATCCTGCATTTCCCTACAAATCTGCTCATTCTCCTCACAAGAATTCCCCCCTGTCCATCAGCAGGCCCAGGCTTCTATCTTTATCTTAGTTATCTTCCAAGGGGAGATCCAGTGGCTTTCTGTCTCCCATCCAGTATCTTCAGGAGTTGCTCACTGGTCTGCTTCCCCTCCTGTTTTGTTGGGAGCCGCCACTGGGCAGGTGAGGGGCCACGGATCTGACTTTACACAAGTCCAGAGGACCTACTATTCCATGCAATGGACTGAAGTAGCAGCTGCAATGGAGGAGCTGTGATAGCTGCCCAGTGCCTTGGTCCTGTATTGGGGTGTAGATTTCACCTCCAGGTACTCCAGCTAAATGCTTGGGTTTTATGTGCTGCCAGTGACTTTCACACCATAATAATAAAACATACAAAAGTAATCCACAGGAACTGTGTACTGCAAGATTCAGATCAGTAACGTAGATTATAAACAAACACTTGGGAACACGGAGTGTGTGCTCCACTACATTTGAACAGTACTGAGTATCCTGATGGCATTCAGAAAACAATAAAAAATAAAAAAATAGTATTTCCCTAGTTTGTTTATGAGAAGGTCATGCAATACAGTATCAGAGGCCTTACTAAAGTCAAGATATACCACATCAACCACTTCCGCCCCCCCCCCCATACACAAGGCTTATTACCCTATCAAAGAAAGCTATCAGGCTGGTTTGACACAATTTGTTCTTGACAAATCCATGCTGACTGTTATTTATCACCTTATTATCTTCTAGGTGTTTGCAAATTGATTGCTAACTTATTTGCTCCATTATCTTTCCGGGTACAGAAGTTAAGCTGACTGGTATGTAATTCCCCAGTGTGACAAAGTTCTGTCTTTGACTCCATGGGTCTTGCATTTCCTGGTGGATTTTGCTAGCCTCAGAGGCTCACTGTGACCCTCCACGTAGCCCTTCTCTCTCTAGAGACAAGGGTCACATTCTACTGAGCCATTTTCATCATAAACCAGCAAGGGAGGTGAGGAGAAACAACCCTCCCTCGCACAGTCTCTGTTGTCTCCCAGTATCAGTGATTAATCAGGGAAGGGAAGGGGGAGCCCAGGCCCGCCCTCTACTCCAGGCTCTAGCCCAGGGACCCTAAAATTAGCAGCTATGGAAGCTGACTTTTTGGAAATAGGACATGTACAATTCCCTGGGCCACTTCCTCACAGCAGCCCCCCACTCAATATCTTCTTCACAATTACCTCAGGGCCTCCTTCCTGGCACCTGATATGCATTCATACAACTTCATTCCTCCAACAACCCAGCTCCCTCCTATAGCTCCTGGCACCCACACCTCACTGACTAACTGGGAGGCTTTTAACTAGTTCCAGCCAGTCATTGATTGGCTTCAGGTGTCCCAATCAATCTAGCTATCTCCACTGCCTTCTAGATTAGAAGGATCTTAATTGGCCCCAGGTGTCTTGATTAACCTGGAGCAACTGCCATTTGGTTACCATGGTACCAGGGATTTGTTTAGCCTGGGGCTAACATACCTGTTCCTCACTACTTTACTGTAGCCATCTGGCCTTGCCCCATCACACCGGGTTGTCCTTATTTCCCTTTTTATAGATGGGCACTATATTTGCCCTTTTCCAGTCTTCTGGAATGTCTCCCATCTTCCATGACTTTTCAAAGATAATTGCTAATGGCTCAGATATCTCTTCAGTCAGCTCCTCGCGTATTCTAGGATGCATTTCATCATTAAGCAAAGTGGCCCAAATTCTAATCAGAACACCACCAGTGGAAATCTATATTCTGCACTTGTGGATGACACTCCTCAACCCATACCAGTGGTTTCATTATTTCCATAATACAAATATGTTTCAAAGGGCGAAAGTTGAGGGGGAAGTACAAAGATACAAGCAAAATAAGTGGCACTGACAAAATGTGTGTGCTACAAAGTTCTTATACTATAGCCACTTGATTGGACTGATTCGCAGAATTCATTCTTTGGCTCCAATGTATGTGGGTGACTGAGTTATCCCAAACTCTCAGTAAGAAATACTTCATCTCGCAGCACCCCCACACTATCACATATTCCCTCTTTATGCACAGACAGAGATACTGCAGGGGAAGAAAAGCAACTGAACTTAAAGTAATAAATCATTTGTACAAAAATTATTTTTAGTTGTATGAGTCCTACTGTAACAAATGGTCTGAAGAGTTAAAAAGGTTCCAAGAAATCTCTGTTAGACATTGTTGGGGTTTTATCCTTGCGGTTGCTGTCTGAAATATATCACCTGAAGTGTATTTTCTTTTGTCTAAAAACTACTATGACACACAAAACAATCCTACGATAGTTGAAATGGGCCGGGAAATACCAAATTCAGTCTCAGAAAATTTCAGAAAACTTCTGAAACTTTTGTTTCCTTTTAAACCAACCCACCTCTCCCCAGTCAGCGGTTGATAATAACATCTATTAACACCCAGAGAGTACATTTGCAGGTAATAACAATGTTATAAAGTCCTTCTCCAAGCAAGTTTGGTAAAGAACATCATGACCTTGCTTTCCATAACATAAAGGCCTTGCAAAAATGTATGTGCAAATACCACAATTGCAGGCACCAACTAGGTATGTGTGCAAATAAATAACAAGGTAGGCTAGGGTTTCTTAGCACCTATATATACACCGTGGAGACCTGGTGGAATTTCGTGGATAATAAGTTTTCTGTAAGAGTGATGAAAATGGTGTGGCTCTATCTACACTTGTAGCCAAATCATCTTCAATACTAGTTGAAAGGAATCCTAGGGGACCCATTGTTACTCCCCAGCTATTGTGAACAGCAGGTCACTTGCCCAGATTAGAAGGACCCCAAGCCAAATTTGGATTTAACAGACTGAGCCATTGGAGCTACGATATTCCAAAACAAAGTTAAAGCTTGAATCTTCACTACATACCTTTCTGGGCTGGGGTACCCTGGAAAAGCAGGAAGAGCAAAAACGCAGCTGGAAGAGCAGGTGTCCAAGGCATTTTCACAAACCTTTGGAGCTAGATTTCTGTGCTACTGTGTAAAATCCCACCCAACGTCAAGTGAAGAAAAGCAGAGTTTGATGAGCTGTTTCTCCTGTGACGCTAAGCTAGTGACACTGGCTGTTAACCACATCACTAACAAACAGAGTAGCATCAACACCACTGCCTGAGATAGTTTTGAAAAAGTGCTGGCTGGGGGGAAGAAACCCCAAGCCATCGGTGTTTGTAGGGCTCAGTTTGGCCATGCACTGAGCTCTCTTGACTCCCACTGAAATTAGCCAGAGCACAGGTCCCCCTAGAGTGACCAGACAGCAAGTGTGAAAAATCGGGATGGGGGTGGGGGGTAATAGGAGCCTATATAAGAAAAAGACCCAAAAATCAGGACTGTCCCTATAAAATCGGGACATTTGGTCACCCTAGGTCCCCCACACTGCACAGGAGTGCTCAGAGCCTTGCAGGTTTGTGCCATTGGAGGGCCACGCTCCACCTTGCTGGAATAAGTGAGGCTCCACTAACTTCAGTGGGTTTGCACCCACTTACACCAGGGTTGAATCCAGTTCAGTTTATTCCCACATCATCTAATGTACAAGGTCAGATAGTTCACTGCACTTTCATTTCCACTTCTGCATCCTTTTCAATGTCTATTGCTGTTGTGACAAAGTCAGGCCGGACAGCTGCAGGAGGGTCTGGGGAAACAGGTATGTTAGTTCTAGAATGCTAAAGGCCCTTTTTCCGACAAGCTGGTGTGGGGGAAAATTTTGCTAGGGCCTAAACTTTAGTTGGCTCAGGCCTAGACTTTGGTTCAGACCTAAACATTAGTTAAGTTTATTGGAGAAGAGGGGTTCTTAGAGGCAAAATGAAGGAAAAGTACAAAAGCAGAACTATCTATAATCACAAGGCTTATGATTCATAATGGCTCATTAACAGTTTTGGGGGAAGCTTGAGAACCACAAAAGGGCAGACTGTAAAAAACAGAAAAGCTTGCTAAGCTACATTCCCTTTTGTGGGGAATATATTCTAAATATGGCAATAATGTTAATAAGAAAGTATGCGTTATCTAGTTGTGGTTTTATGCTATATAAGCTATTTAAAAATCTGTAGTCGGGGGGATTGCCAGTTCACTGGTACCCCCCGTGCATGCATGTAAATAAAAAGGCCTCAGGCAATTCTAATCCAAACACAACGCGTGGTCGTTTTTCCACAACACTGGGAAGGGGTAACTTCAGGTCAATTAGGGATACCCGAGTCCAATTAAGGGCTGCCTGAAACCTGTTAAAATCTCTCTCCTGGTGAGAGTGAGGGGAGAGACAAACTGCTGCAAGCTAGAGGTAACAGGGAGATAGGCTTCTCCAGCGTGAGAGACTGCGCTCCTCCCCATAGGGGAGACACCCAAAACCCAGTGCCTGTTTAGGGGAAGGACTGACACCCTGGGGCCAGTGACAGGACAAGGCCTGCCCCAGTGAGGGGGCCAGGGAAAGGTATTCCCTTTTTGTTTTGGTGCTTTATAGACTTGTTCTCCTTGTTTGGCAGAGGAGCACTCCTCCGGCCTGCCCAGAGGCCTACTGGGAAGGCTCTGAGAAACAAACCCTGAAGAGGGAAGGCAGACATGCTCCGGAGTGGGGGCTCATTTACCCAAGGCCCTGTCCCTGCCAGAGGAGGGTGCGCTAAGCCCGGCGTGGCAGAAGGGATGCCTTGCACACTGTACATGCAGGAACTCTGAGTTCTGGCAAGGTCATAAAACAGGGAAGTGTTTTTATTAAATCAGCATTTCACTAGATAAATCTGCACTCATCGATATGGACAAGAGGCAGATCTGGTGCTAAGTAAAGACCAAAGCCACCTCCTGTCTGACAGCCCCTGCACTGTTAAGGAGTTTGAAAGTCTCGGGGCAGGAAAGCATCCAGCCGGAGCAGAGGGAAACAATCCCATAGTTGGGACTCGCCTTCCAGATGATCTCATGATATCCTCTCGCACTGAGGATACCCCTCTGGGGAGCAGGCAGGGACCCCAGTAATTAGCAAGAGACAGGCAATAGCAGTGGTGGATCTGATTATTAGAAATATAGATAGTTGGGTTTGTAACTACTGGGAGAACCATGTAGTAAATTGCCTGCTGGGGGCGAAGGAGTGGACTTCACGAGACATCTGGATAGGCTTATAGGTAGTGCTGAGGAGGAACCAGTGGTCATGGTACATGTAGGTACCAGTGACACAGAGAAAAGTAGGACTGAGATCCTGGATGCCAAATTTAGGCTGCTAGAGGAGAGATTAAAGTCCAGGACTTCCATGGTAGCATTCTCTGAAATGCTTCCAGTTCCATGTGCAGGGCCAGATAGACAGGCAGAACTGTGGGGTCTCAATCTGTGGATGAGATGATGAGATGATGGTTTAAGGATTTAGGTTTATGAGGAACTGGGGAACCTTTTGGAGAAGGAGTAGCCTATACAGGAAGGATGTGCTCCCCCCCAAACCAAAATGGAACCAGATTGCTGGCATGTAAAATTTAAAAGGTTGTAGAGGATAATTTTTTAAACTAAGGGGTTGGAGGAAAGCCGACAAGTGCAGAAGAGTACATAGTTTGGGTGGAGATATCCCGTAGGGAAGAATTTATTAAAGGTGAGACTCTATATCCTCGTGTAGAGGAAAGGAAAGAAGTTGATAAAGTACAGGTAGGAGCTAGCTACTGAGGAACAGTCAACATAAAAAAGTCCCATTTAAATATACCACATGAAGGCAAACAACTAAATATTGACAAAACGTACAAGGGCTTACTTCCAAAAACTAGAAGTCTAAATACTAAGATGGGTGAACTAGAGTGCCTGGCATTAAATGAGGACATTGATATAATTGTATCATGGAAACTTGGTGGAATGAAGATAATCAATGGGGCATGGTAATACCAGGGTAAAAAATATATAGGACTGATACTTAGAATAGGTCACGTTGGTTGAGTGAGTGGCACTATATGTTTGGGAAAAAAAGCAGAGCGTCAAATAAAGTGAAAATCTTAAATGAATACAACTATACCACTGAATCACTATGGCTAGAAATGCCATGCTTGAATAATAAAATACAACAGAAATATACTATCCAGCTCAGGATTAGGATGGTTATAGTGAAATGCTAAGGAAGGGTAGAGAGGCTACAAAAGCAGACAGTGTAATAATAATGGGTGATTTCAACTATCCCCATAGTGATTGGGAACATGTCACCTCTGGATGTGATGCAGAGATAAAATTTCTAGACACTACAAATGACTGCTTCTTGGAGCAGCTAGGCAATTCTTGATTTAGTTCTAAGTGAGGCACAGGATCTGATCCAGGAGGTAACTTTAGCTGAGCAACTTGGTAATAGGGACCATAATCTAATTAAATGCAACATACTGTGTGTGTGGGGGGGAAATATTAAAAAAAAAACAAAAAAAATCACAGTAACATTTAATATTAAAAATGGGACCTAGATAAGAATGAGGACACTAGTTAGAGGGAAATTAAAAAGAGCATTCACAAGGGTAAAATGCATGCAAGCGCATGCAGACTACTTAAAACACCATAATAGAGGCTCAGACTAAATGTATACTTCAAATCAAAAAAGACAGTTGGAGGACCAAAAGAAAGCCACCATAGCTGTAATGGAGGCCATTAGAGGCAAAAAGACATCCTCTAAATGTGGAAGTCAAATCCTAATGAGGAAAATAGGAAGGGTTAGGGCAAGACTCTGGCAAGTAAACTGGAAAAGTGCAATAAGGCAGGCCAAGAAAGCATTTGAGAAGCAACTCGTTATAGATGCAAAAAACTAACAGTAAAAATTGTAAGTATATCAGAAGCGGGAAGCCTGCCAAACAGGTAGGAGGGCCACTAGATGACAAAGGTATTCAAAGGACACTCAAAAGCCATCACAGAAAAGCTAAATTCATAATTTGTGTGGGCCTTTACTGCAGAGGATGAGGGGGAGATAACCACAGGAATAGCTCTGATGTGGGTAACAAATTTGAAATACTGATGTACACAAATGGATGTGTCAGTAGAAGAGGATTTAGAGCAAATCAATAAGTTAAACAGTAGTAAGTCACCAGGACCAGATCGTGTTCATCTGAGAGTTCTGAAGGAAATCAAATATGAAATTGCAGAACAACTAACTGGTATGCGACCTATCACTGAAATCAGCGTCTGAACCAGGTGACTGGAAGGTAGCTAATTTAATGCTGATTTTTTGAAAAGGGCTCTGGGGAATATTCTGGCAATTACAGGCTGGTAAGTCTAATTTTAGTACTGGCAAATTGGTAGAAATTATAGTAATACCAGGGTCACATAGATGAACACAATTTGTTGGGGAAGAATCAACATAGTTTTTGTAAAGGGAAGTCATGCTTTGCCAAATCCTCTGATGTAGTCAACAAGCAAGTGATAAGGGCAAGCCAGGCAATATAGTGTACTTGGATTTTCAGAAAGCCTTTGACATGGTCCCGCATCAAGTGACTTAAGGAAACTAAGTAGCCATGGCCAAAGAGGGAAGGTCCTCTCATGAATCAATAATTGGTTGCCAGGCAGGAAACAAAGGGTAGGAATAAATGGTCATTTTTTTCACAATGGAGAGAGGTGAACAGTGGGGTCCCCCAAGAATCTGTACTGGGACCCCATGCTGTTTAGCATATTCATTAAAGATCTGGAAAATGGGGTGAACAGTGAAGTGGCAAAATTTTCAGATGATAACTAGCTTGAATAATTTTGTAAGTCCAAAGAGGACTGTGAGGAGTTACAAAGGGATTTCACAAAAATTGAATGTCTGGGCAACAAAATGGCAGTTGAAATTCAGTGTTTATATATTTGGCATATGCAATTTGGTCAAGCTAAGCCGCAGTGGTCTTATCAAAGACGTTCAAAGCACAAAGACCTCCAGGAAGTTGAGTAATTTTTCATCCTCAACAATATGTGTCATGGTTTGTGGCTGCTCACACTCTCATAGTGGACTGTCTCTAAAATGCTAATGAAATTCTGCTGCAGCACCGATTCCATGTCTGGTACGAAACCAGTTCAGAAGCCTCCATTTTTTCGCAGTCAATCAAACCCAGGTTGACGTTGAGTGGGGTCTAAGACAAGATAATTATTTGTCACTTTCTCTGCGGACCATGAAGTTCACCATGTGTACTCTACTGTAAATCCCTCACCCAGTTAATTTATCCACAGCGGACACCGTGAGGGCAGAAGACCATGTGGTGGATTAAACAAGTCTTTAATTAATGGTAAATGTGGCATATGACGCAATTTCATCACATGAAACACTGGGCAGAGCAATATTTCAGAAAATCAGTAATCAGAGTAGAGGAGTAGATTTAAGTGTGCCTGAAATAATACACATAATTCAACATTGATAAGTGAAAAGTGATGCACAGGGAAAAATAATCCCAACTATATGAACGCAATGTTGGGTCGGAGTTAGCTGTTATCACCCAAGAAAGAGATCTTGGAGTCACCATGGATAGTTTGCTGAAAACTTCTTTTCAATGCACAACAGCAGTCAAAAAGGTTAACAGTATGTTAGGAACTATTAGGAAAGAGAGAGAAAATTCCATAATGCCACCATATATATTCATGATGCTCATGCCTTCAGTACTGTGTCCAGTTCTGGTCACCCCACTGGAAAAGGTTCAGAAATGGACAAAAAAGATGATCAAGGTTGGGATGAATCCTAATCCTATCTCTTGTGCATGTCAGCCCAGATTTTTAAAGGTATTTAGCCTTCTAAATCGCTTACAACTTGCAGTGCTGAGTGGGACAAAAGCTAAGTCCCATTTTCAAAAGTGACTGTGGCACTCATCTCATCTCGCCTTTATTCCTGGCTATGTGGAAGAGGAAGGGTCCTTTTGGCAGCTTCTCATTTTTTAAATTAACCTGTGGGCCAAATGCTCACATGCTCTGTGGCTTGCATTTTCGGGAGGGGGTGGGGCTGGTGCTTCCTCTGAAATTCAAGAGGAGCTGGGTACCTTGGCCTTTATGAAAATACTAGCTTATGTTCAGAAGGTGTGAAATCCCCCAGTGCTGATGGCCAGCCTAGGCCTCTGCCCCACTTAAATCCCATTGAAGACCTCTTTTGAAGACTTAAGGGTGCATAGACCTCATACTTGTCCTCCACATGGGGAATTTCACCCCCAAAGTGGGTATGGGTGACAGAAGTGTATCCCTCTGTGACACCCTGGTACCCCCATATTCACCACTGTCATATAATTAGGATATGTTTTGTACAAAGTATGCCTTGTAAGGCATCATTCTAAAAGTCTTGATCTGCTAGACATTACTATCTCATTGGATTGTATGTGCTATCATCGTATGTGAAGTTATAAAGTTTGGCTATGTATGTGTGACTGAAACATGATGTGAGATTGAAAACACCCACAAGCAGCCTTTCAGGCAAAACAGTAAAAAGGCCAAACAATGTTAATGGCTTATTGAGAAAATGCACACAAGCACAAGGATTACCCCAGGAACAGTGTACAATAGAAACCTCTCAGAGATAGCACTACACAATGGGAACTGTTTGACCCATGTCACAACAAAAGAGCTCTCCAGCAAGTGGGAAGAAGATATAAAAGGGGGAAATGACAGCATGATGTTACCTCACTCTCCCTACAACAACACACCTGGAAACATCTGAGGAACAAGAATTGAACTGTGGGAGGTGATGGTCCCAGACTAAGAGATTGCTAGTCTGTGTATGAAAACCTGGGAAAGCCAAGATGCAAAGCCAGGGCAGCTTGTGCCTTAAGAATCTGCCAGCCTATTTATCACTCAGGGTGAAACTTTGCTAATTCATATTTTACCTATCTAATAGGTTAAGCTCAGTTTGCATTTTTTGTTTATTTGCTAGATAATCTGCTTTGATCTGTTTGCTGTCCCTTATAATCATTTAAAATCTACCTTTTGTAGTTAATAAACTTGTTTTTGTTTAGTCTAAAACCAGTGTGTGGAAATCCTAATGGGGGGCAGAAAGCTGTTGCGTATCTTCCTCCACATTGAGGGAGGGGGCGAATTTCATGAGTTTACACTGTACAGTTCCCTGTGCAGTGCAAGATGGTATAATTTTGGATTTACCCTTCAAAGGGGGGTGTGCTCTTGAGTAACTGGGCAGTTTTTTAGCTGAGTCTTCCCACGCAGAGCTGATCTCAGCAGCTGTGTGAAGATGTAGCTGGGTGTGTCCCTACCTGTATGTGTGTTGGAGGGGGGCTTGAGAGCCTGTCACAGCAGTACACTGTAAAGGGATACCAGGCTGGTGGGTCAGGCGGGCTCAGTGCTACCCCAGTTCCAATTAGCACACTGAGGGGAACCCATCACACCATCCTCCTAAATCCTAGCAGACAATTTTGCCAGGACTCTGGGCTCTTGTCACATGTAGGCGAGGATGTGAACACGTTGCTGCATGTGGGGCTGAAAATTCCACATGTGATCTCTGTATTCTGTCAGATGGTTTGCTGGACCCACAGGTAGAGCCAGCTCCAGCCGCTTTGGTTACGCAGCAAGAGTCTGAGACACTGAGGTATCCGCACACTCTGTGCTCATTGCTGACCTGACTCACTCTCCCATCTCCATCCGTGACCATAGGCTTATTACGGCTCCTAGCCTACAGAAATGATTCTTGCATTGGGCAGAGTTCTTCTGCACATGTGGAACGTGGCCATGGCCTTAGCTCATCCCTTTTCTCCATGACTAAGCCTCCTATCATCTCTGCCTAGACAGAGCTGGGGAACACTGACAGAGCGTCATGCAGTTCTTCTCTCTGGACTCAAGTGATAGAGCACACGGGTGTGCTCCATGACAGCCACCATTTTGCCAGATACGTTCAACCTAGCACTCTGAATTTAGCCTTTGTCTTTTTTATCCTGCCTAGGGTGACCAGACAGCAAGTGTGAAAAATCGGGACGGGGGTGGGGAGTAATAGGAGCCTATATAAAAAACAGGCCCAAAAATCAGGACTGTCCCTATAAAATCCAGACATCTGGTCACCCTAATCCTGCCCTAAACATCCCATCTTAGCTTATGCTTCAGGGCATTAAATCAATATTTCAAAGGTACTGTGGTCAGAAAGTGAAACTACATTCACGGGTTGTTGTTTCCTATGTCTGCTAGGTGTACTAGACCTTACTATTGTCTGCTCTGCAGAGCCAGTACTGCTGCAGGAGATCAAACTGTGCTCTGTTCCACTTGGTGCAATTCCTGGCTCAGAGCCAATTCCCGTCTCGTTATGTATGAAGCAGGATTACTCTAGACTGCAGGCTGAACTAGCAGAGGTGACAGAAAGGAAAATCTTGGTTTACTTGGAGCTAGTCTAGGTCGGAAATATGGAATTTATGATACAAGATTCAAACAAGTGAAAACATATAGGTAGGTAGATAGAGAGCATAACCTTTCTTTCAGTCTAGCTATGTAAAGGTAGAAGTGTGACTGTATGAAGAAGGGGGGTGAATTGTTTAGGGTGATCCAAGATGGTACAGCAAGGAATAATGGGATGAAGCTGAGCAAAGGGAAAACATTCCTTACAATAAGGTCTAATAGTCTCCTGAGTTGGAGAAATCAATGTCCTGAGTAATTTAAAACTAGACTGGACAGAGGCTGGAGAGCAACCCAGAACTGCCTAGAGGAGCAGCACTTTAGACAGGATGGTCCTTGTGATCTCTGCAGTTCTATAAAGACTGAGCTGTCATTTTCACAGATGCTTTTCACACCACAGCTGCCTTTGAAGCCCCTGCAGCTTTGTGATTCTCAGCGATAGGTGTACGGTGAGCTAGGCTATATTTGAGAAGGTGGTTTGGCAGTTTTCCATGTACCTGCCCCCAAAAGACTCCTGAAACCTATAAAAAACAATTTTTAAACCATTTAAAAACAATTTTTAGTCTTCTTTGCAACAATAATAATTAAGACAGAAATCAAAACGGTGACTTCAAAATCCTGTCTGGTTAAAACCTTCTCTTCAGTCAGCAGACAGAAAGAATCCAGAGACTAAAAACATTGAGAAATAATTTCCCACTTGCCAGTGAGTTGATTTAATGTTTATGTGAAAATCTTTCTTATCATTGAGTAGATTGGGTGCTAAAATGACACCACAGCCAGCAATTCTCATTTTAGCAGAAGACATTGATCCATTGCATTATAAAACAAAGCAACTTGCATTTGTGTTTTGATTACAGTTATTTACAGGATTGGTTAAAGGGGCACAGAGCCAAGTAGTTTAGTTCAAAACTTTCTATACTTTGGAAGTTGCACATTATGGCCTTGGTGCTACAGGCTTCTGCTCATCACCAGGGGAGTTGAGGGTGTTGAACATCATACAGGGGAGACCTATTAGCAGATGTCCTTTGATTATTGCCCTTGTTTCTGGTATGAATAGCAAGCTCCGAGGAACTAAAAAATATTCCATTGTCTGTCTCCTACTGTAGGTGTCTTGCATAGCTATAGCTGCATATAGGTGGACTGTCAGCCCCATCTCTCTTCCTTGATATGGGCACCTCCTAGCAAGGCTCAGCATGAGTGCTAGGTACCTTGCTCAGCCCCACTCCCACCCTGGCAGAAATCTGGGGGGGAGGGGGAAGAGCACATGACCCCACATGACACTCCCCTCGCCCACACATATCACCTCAGCTCCCTGCTATGTGAGATACAGGTGAAGGGAAATCAAGACTCCTCCATAAACAATCATGGGCTAGCAGCCTGTCCCTTCCTTGTCGACAGCAGCAGTTACCTGCTTGGAAGTAGGTGTCCACAGCCCACTCTGGCCTGGGCCGTGCCCGCAGCAGGGAAGCAATGGGAAAAGTAAGTGGGAAGTAGCTGTGAGGGGAGTGGGGGCAAGTTGGTGCTGGCTTGGAGCAGGTGTGGATGGTGCAGAGGGAGTAGAAAAGGGGCCAGAGGCAACACATGGGGTGGTCACATGCCCTCTAACCTCTAAATTGCCCCATCAAGAGTAATGGGTCATTTCTGGCTCAGAGTGCATCAGATTCAACATGCTCATCTCTCAGGTCCCAATCCTGCACTGTGATCTCATTGTGTCCATGTAGAGCCCATTAATATCAGCTGGGCTTTCCACAGGCACTGCAGTCTGCCTATATGAGTCAAAGTGCAGGATTGAGGCTTCATTTGGTGCAGCTCCCCTGCACCTCGGGAAAAACTAATAAAGTTGTGCGGGTGCGTGAGCACCCAGCGAAGACAACACGCCAACACCCAGGCAGGAATCTGAGCCCTGATCTCACGCAGTGTTAACCTCTGTGTTGGACATAAAGAAAACACTGCCATGGCTTTAGTAAATACGTAACTGTCAGGATGGGAACATTTGAGACCTAACCCACCAGCCAATGTGCCCTTTCCAGCCATATGAAAGTTCAAAACCTTATGGAAAAAATATATATTCTTATCACTGTTACTGCAAAATGATTTCTTACAGAAATAAACCACAAGTAATTAGTATGAAAGGGGTGTTAGTCTGGATCTGTAAAAGCAGCAAAGAGTCCTGTGGCACCTTATAGACTAACAGACCTATAGGAGCATGAGCTTTCGTGGGTGAATACCCACTTCTTCGGATGCATGTGCCACAAGTAATTAGTGATGCCATGAAGTAAAAAAATGTCAATGCTAGAGCTAATTCTGGAACACAAGCTCCTGTGGCAACTTGAGTGAAAAAAGAATAACTTTGGTTCACATTTTTAAAATGTCACTAATGGAAATTCCATTAGAAAATTTTTATCTGGTTTCTACTGATTCTGCTGGCAAAAAAGTTTTGGCACAGAACAATACTCATATGATTGGCACAGAGCAATAGTTTCATTATTGGGCTACCGGTGTCTGGCCCAGCACTGGAAACCAACATAGACCAACTGAAAGATTCAAAAAGAGCCGACTGGAATTGCCATTACGGGTTTGATGCTCCAGAATTTGAAAGGACAGTGTCAGACTTTGGTCTGCATTACCTTTGGCTCTATACACATGACATTCTATGTACATAAAATACACTATAATTGCAGATACAACTTTGGCCTTAATTAACAGAAAGAATGAATCAGCATAGCAATGACAAGAGGTTCCACTTCTTTGGTTAACAGATTCCTGAGATGAACCCAATGGATACCGGGTCATGGGATTGCCAGCTGTTTGCATAGGTTTGGATGGAATTTTGTATCTGCAGCTTCCTGCCCTGAAGAAGTTAAGTCCTGGGCCTAATAACTGGTTTAAAACTCAGCCAGAGGAGGTGTGACAGGATACTACTAATAGCACCCTGGTCACTGAGTTTGCTGCAGCACTGGGAAGAGCGCAGGATTAATTGAAGCCAATTAGACACTTTGTGTTGGGGGATTATGAGCCCCTGGGTGCTATTCACTGGGCTAGCAATGTAATTGGGAGGCTGTAAGTGGGAGGAACAGGAAGCAAGGGGAGCTCAGAGGGTGCGCCTGGGCTGAGGAGTGAAGGTGCATGGAAGCCCCCTCGTACTATAACCCTGCACTGAAATCCTCACAGCATATAAGGAAAGAATAAATACATCCCCGGTGAAAGGGTAACGGTCAGGCATGTGTGTGTGACTGTGAGACAACACAAACTGGCCTGGAGGTCTGTAGTGGTGCATTACTCACTGCTGCGATGCCTCCTGCTGGCCATCTCTGGGAATTAGTTCAATTTCCAGCCTGGAGCACCCTCTGCAGGCCAGTGTCCCGCTGCCGCTTGGCCCCCCATGTCCCTCCCAGAGCCGGTGCCCCGTTATCTGGGGTGCTGCCACTTGGCAGGAACCCCTTTCTCTCAGGGTCTCCCCTCCCCAGCAAACCCCCACCCACTATCCCCACCTCGCCTCAGTAGAAGGTTACTGCCAGTCATCATCTAGCCCCCGTGCTCTGGGGCAGACTGCAGTATCAGCCTACTCATCACCGGCAAGGTTGGGTTTGGACCTGCTGCCTTGGCCTACCCCTGGGCTGCCCTCTGCAACCCCCAGTACCTGTTGGCCTAAGGCTAGGCCACAGCCTGGGGCTTTCCAGGCTGGAGCTCCCCAGCTCCTCTGCCTTTCCCCAGCCCTGCTCCACTCCGGTACCCTGTTCAACTTCCAAGCAGCCAGGCCCATCTCCCTCTACAGCCAGAGAGAGACTGACTGCTCCTTGCCCACTGCCCTCTTATAAGGGCCATCTGAGGCCTGATTGGGGCGTGGCCCAGCTGCGGCTGCTTTCCCCTGCACCTGCCCTCTCCCAGGGCTGTCTTTAAACCCCTCAGGGCAGGAGCAGGTGACCACCCCACTACAAGGTCATAAAGTCTTTGTGATGGTGCACTGCACTTCTGTCCTGATGGCTGCAGGTTAATCGGGGGATACAATGCTACATACATCTAGCTGCCATATTAGCCCATCCTAAAGGGCTAGCTATGCAAAGCTTTGATTCCGTCAAAAGTGGGGAAAATACGGCCTTAAAGCATCAGTGTTTCAGGGAGGGAAAGAACTCTGCTCAAATTATCAGGCCACATTTTCCAATGAGTTACAACAGTGAAATGAGAGGAGAATGTAGCCACCAGTCTCCAAAACAGGGGATGTCTGTCAAAGAAAGTCTTTAAAATACTAGTTGCTTCACATTGTTTGATTGCTTAGCGTGTATGTACTGAATGTCTGAGTTTCTGTATCTACTGCTTTGCTTAAATTCAGTTGCATTGGTGCAGGCTGGATCATCGTTTTCATTCAGGAGCCATCTTGTTTTCATATGTCAGACTTCTTGGTTAGGTGCATTTTCATCTGTAAAAATCGGGGGGAAATTCTTGTGAGAACACCATCGATGCAATTCCCTCTTTACAAAAGAAATGTGAAGCCAGGTTAGTGGCAGCTGGGTGACCGCAAGCTTGCTCCTGCTCTTTCTCACACCAGTGTAAATAAGAATCCATGACAGTCAGTGACATTACACCAGTGTAAAATGGGCGTCAATTAGATCAGAACCAGGCCCATGTGTATGTTTGGATACAGTACAGGCAAAGCACAGACTGTGGTGGTGCCAGCTTCCCCTGCATGGCCCTGCCAAGGTTCCTCAGCTCTGACCTAGTGGAACTGTCTCTATGGCCGAGGGGGATTCTGTCACAGTGGTTCCATAGGGGCTGGTGTACGCTACAAAGGCTTTGCCAATACCATATAACTGCACTGGCAAAGTCCCCGGTGGAGATTCAGCGTGTTCTGATAAGAGGCATTCTCTGACGTTATAGTTCATAGATTCCTACATTGTGAGCTTCTAGTCTCACCTCCTGTGTGACACAGGCCATTAAACTTGCCTAAAATAATTCCTTTTGAACTAGAGCATAACTTAAAAAAAAAATCCGACAGTGATTTGAAAATGGCTAGTGATGGAGAATCCACCATGGCCCTTGCTAAATTGTTCCAATGGTTAGTTACCTTCTAACTCTCCGAACAACATAAACCATCCAGGCAAATGTGCCCCTTTGCCAGAATAAGCTGCAGCTACATAAACATTTTGCCGGAATAGGTATGATTATTTTTTTTCACACCCTAAACAACATAGCTATGCTGGCCAAACTTTACAGTGCAGACCTGGCCTCTGTCTGTAGCCTGTCTGCTCACACTGCCTGTGATGAGGTGCAGTGCGAGAGCTGGGTGGGTGGGTTGCCAGGACTGGAAGCGAACAGGACATTGCAGATGAGTATAGAGGGGCAGAGGCTGAGTTTCGGTAGGTTTAACTTGCGTGGGTAGAGCTGTGTGGTGTTTTAAGGAGTGGTTGGGGGAGGGTGGCAGCACTGAAATAGGAGTTTTGGGGTCCATCAGCTGAGTTGTATGGTGTCCCAGGACTAGCAGGGAGTACTTCAGATCAGGAATTACGTACTTTTCAGAGCTGTGTGTGTGGGAGGGGCTGGACTTTACTGGGGGCAGAATTGGACCGTTGGGGCTGGGAGTTACACCTCTCCAACATCATTATTTTGCATGGTAGGACACATTCTATGGATATGACTGAAAAGCACAGGGTACTTTAGTGCAGGAAAAAGATACCCTTTATTGCCTGGAGGACGAGCAGGGACACTCTACTCTCCTGCTGTCTCCATTACAATTTCTCATCCTCTTTAGGGGGTGCAAGGTAAGGTGCGTTGTGTGTTATAAGTTTGCATTTGTTCATTTGTATGGAATCAGTCTTCACCAAGGACCATGCAAACTTCCTATTACGTTCTTGGGTGTAGCATTAAGTGTTGGGTTTCAGTCATGAGGACGTATGGGCTGGAATGGACTCTACATGGTTTGTAGCATGGAGGGCTTCAAGTGCACACAAATACTGGATAAATCAAACCAGTAAGCTCAAGAGGAGATTAAGGATTTGTCTACACTCCTAACTCAGATTAAAATAGCGGTGAAGATGCAGCAACTCTTCTTTTAATTTGGGATAGCAGCTACAGTGCAGGCCTAAAGGGATCTGTCTACACTGCAGCTGGGCGCAAGCCTCCCAACCTGGGTAGGCAGACTTGTGCTAGTAAGAGCAGTGTGGACATTGTGGCTCGGGCTCTTGAGCCCACCTGACCCTTGGGTGTGAGCTCGCATGACCAGCCCGATTCTTGCTGGAGCTACAACCTCCACATGGCTATTTTTAGCGTGCTAGTTTGAGCCCAGCTAGTGTGAGTCTGTCTGCCCAGGCTGGGAGGCTCACATCCAGCTGCCGTGTAGACATACCCCAGGGGAGCCTGGGGTTGAATTTGAGATGCTAATCCAAGTTGCCATGTTTTCACTGCTATTTTAACCTGAACAAAGAGCTTTTCTTTTGCAGTGTAGACATATCCTTAAGCAGCAGCATTTCTCCCTCTTCTAAACTCATGGGATGGGTCTGTACTAGACATTTTAATCTCAAACCTTTTTGTTACCAATTAACGTGTGGTAGCTAACACATTTACAAAGGCTGGCATGGACACTCCCCACATGTTTGTTCCAGGCTACCACCATTAAATGTGGATTAGCTGAGTTAGCTCTTAGCAAGTGACTTTTTGAAACTCAGCAGGTGCAGATTGAACAGGCTTCGACTTTAATGTGTGTCACACTGTACCTCGCTGGCGGTGCTTCTAGTATAAAACAGCTGCAAGCCAGCAGAGAACCAGAACGACGAGCACTAGAATGATGGGAAAGTGATCTTTCTTGGTCTTCGGAATTTCTGGATCTGGAAAATAAACCAGGTGTGTTAATAAGGACTCAAAAACATTACGGTGACAACCAAAGCCATAGCTTGTTTAAAGCAGTAATTCCCAGCAGGATGACTTGTGGGTCATATGGTACGGCAGATTTTGATGGCAACTTTTATGATCTTGTTTTCAGCTTACTTGGAGGAAATTTTTCAAATGTGCCTAAGTGATTTAAGAGCCTTGGTTGACTTCCAGTAAAACATAAGAAGCTACAGGCTAGATCCACAAAGAGACTTAGGCACCTTGTTACCAGTGCAATCCACAGCCCAGAGTTAGGCACCCAACTCTGTATGCAATGCTTGGGGACAGTTATGAACCTAAGAAAGGGATCTGCAAAAGCCAGCACGCTGAGCGAGGAGCTGCCTAAGCTCCCCAATGGGAAATATTTTCCCACCAATCTCCATGCAAGGTGACCAGCTGTCCCGATTTCATAGGGACAGTCCTGATATTTGGGGCTTTTTTTTTAATATGGACTCCTATTACTCCCAACCCACTGTCCCGATTTTTCACACTTGCTATCTGGTCATTCTAGCTCCATGTGGGATTCACAGCCGTGAACCCTCTCCTGGCATCAGATTTCTTGTACAAAATGCTCTGCCCACACTGCTTTGTGCTATAAAAAAACCTAGCATGTGAAGCAGACGCATGTGAGATATTATTCAAAAATCTCTGCTTTACCTGCATACAGCTATTCCTGGAACAATATGCTGGTGGTGCTCAATAATAATGGCATTAGAACTAGTACTCTGAGAACTGCCAGTCACCCCTTTCCAGCTGGGGAGCAAGAATTCTGCACATGACAACTGCTAACGTTTCATCATCAGGAGACGATTGATTTGTGGCTGAAACTCAAAGTATTTCTGCTATATCTTATACCTGGGGTTGAAGTAAAATGAGGGTAATCAGTGACTGCTTTGTGGGCACGAATGCACTTGGTTTTGCTTCTCTTGGTGTGCACATCATACAGCACAGTGCAGCAACACTCGGAGGCAGTTAAGGTGAGTTTCTCATGGAGAGTGCTGGTAAGGCTGGTTAAACCACCTTCTGCTTCCTCAGATACCAGGCTTGCCCTGCCCGTCAGGTTAGTCCCGTGGCCATCGAACCAATGGATCTGCCTTTCTCGATGCCCTATAGGTGACAGACAGGCGAGCTTTCTTCCGTTTCTGGTTAGGATAGGCTCAATTTCTGGAACTGAAAGAAACACAGTGTTGATTATGGCTTGTGCAATATCCATTGCTTTTTGAGAGCCTGATCCTGCACCACTGAAATCATTGGACGCAGGATTGGGTCCACAACAACTGAATGATTTCTGCCATTTGCAAGCAACTAGAGTCATCTGAATGTTGCTTTCCCGAGCGATTTCCTCAAAGGGGTCCTAATTGACAGCTAACCTCTGGGTCAAATTCAGCCTTGGCGTGTGTGGGTAACTCCTCTGAAGTTCAGTCGAGGAAGAATTGGCCCTAGAACTGTGTAACAACAGCCCTGGCTGGATTTCTGTGGGGACAGAGCTAAAGGATCTGGTGCTAGGGTGGGTTACAACTGCACCTTATACCATACTGGGGAAAAGGGAAAGTGACAATAAAAGAAAAGTGGATCGAGGAATCACTAAAGATTCTGGAGATGGCAGGGAGTTTATAAACAAAAATAGTTTCTGCCAGGTTGGTTTGGGTGTCTGTTTACACCTGATTGATTTCTCAGAAAGTCTCATTACAGATCCCAGGTCAGACTTTCCTCCACAGCTCTACCAATGCATCACAACCCTCTCTGGCAGCATTTATCTATTCCTGTGCTGCTATACATGGGCTAAATAGTGGCTTTGCCCTGGACAAAATGCAGCGTGTAGCCGCACTGACCCAGGAGCAGACTTGGAACTCAGAGGCTCACAATCTGGTCCCCAGTTTCCTAAGGGCTCAAGGAAGAGGGAAGAGAGGGGGGATCTGATTCCATGTGTGCCGTGAGTTTACCTGTAATCTCAAGGGTTATACATCCATGGTATTCCCCAGCATCAGAATAAATATACCATTTATAACCTCCTTGATCAGTTGCTTTTACTTCCTGTATGTGCAATTCAGAAATGTTGTGTTGTAGCACCAACTGAATTCTTCCCTTTTCACTGGAATCCTTTCCTTTCCATGTGTTAATAAAACTTTCTAAGCATGAGTTCTGTTCATTACAGTTTTCACAGCGCTTAACTACCATGTTTGTAATCTTCTTGCTGCCAATGCATGAAATTGCTGCTGTTTTGTTATATTCTGTCTTGACATCACTGCAAGTGAACGGTGCAAGTTCTGAGGGAGGCAGAGGGAAAAGGAACACAAATAAATTATTACTCAAGCAGAAATCATTAAGTGAAAAACAAACCTATTCGATATTTTAGCGATCAAACACTTAAGTGGAGAAAACTTGTATCTATTAGAGACCATTTGGCCATATTCTGTCCCAAGTTATACCTGTGCAACCCTACATAAGCAAATATGTGTAACTGAGCATGGAATTTTAATTTGGGCTAAACTAATCTCTAATGTAATTCCACTGATGTCTGTGGCATTACACCTGGGGTGAATGTGCCCTAAGATGACAGGCAACTGATGGCCAGCATTTAAGTCTACTTTATCCAAAGAGCATTTCCAGTGGAGGGAGTAGCACTGTTACCATATTAGCACATCTTAGTCTCAGCCTTAGTCTGGGATCTTGGGGCCCTGTAGAAAGGGATTCTACCAGGAGAGCCAAAGTAGAGCTTCCTTATTGGCTGAGCCGGTGGGAGTAGTGACCAGCCTGTCTGAGCTGCGTTTCAGAGTAGCAGTGTTTTGTGTTAGTCTGTATCTGCAAAAAGAACAGGAGTATTTGTGGCACCTTAGAGACTAACAAATTTATTAGAGCATAAGCTTTCGTGGGCTACAGTCCACTTCTTCGGATGCAAATAGAATGGAACATATATTGAGGAGATGTATATATACACACACATACAGAGAGCATGAACAGCTGGGAGTTGTCTTACCAACTCTGAGAGGCCAATTAAGTAAGAGAAAAAAAAACACTTTTGAAGTGATAATCAAGATAGCCCAGTACAGACAATTTGATAAGAAGTGTGAAAATACTTACAAGGGGAGTTAGATTCAATGTTTGTAATGGCTCAGCCATTCCCAGTCCTTATTCAATCCTGAGTTGATTGTATCTAGTTTGCATATCAATTCCAGCTCAGCAGTCTCTCGTTGGAATCTGTTTTTGAAGTTTTTCTGTTGTAAAATAGCCACCCGCAGGTCTGTCATTGAATGACCAGACAGGTTAAAGTGTTCTCCCACTGGTTTTTGAGTATTATGATTCCTGATGTCAGATTTGTGTCCATTAATTCTTTTGCGTAGAGACTGTCCGGTTTAGCCAATGTACATGGCAGAGGGGCATTGCTGGCACATGATGGCATATATCACATTGGTAGATGTGCAGGTGAACGAGCCCCTGATGGTATGGCTGATGTGATTAGGTCCTATGATGATGTCACTTGAATAGATATGTGGACAGAGTTGGCATTGGGCTTTGTTACAAGGATAGGTTCCTGGGTCAGTGTTTTTGTTCAGTGATGTGTGGTTGCCTAGACACATGCCTAGAACCCTGACCAGGGGTATTCTATTTGCTACCCAAGATCCATGAACCTGGAAATCCTGGACGCCCGATCATCTCAGGCATTAGCACCCTAACATCAGGTTTGTCTGGTTATGTGGACTCTCTCCTCAGGCCCTACGCTACCAGCACTCCCAGCTATCTTCGAGACACCACTGACTTCCTGAGGAAACTACAATCCATCGGTGATCTTCCAGAAAACACCATCCTGGCACTATGGACGTAGAAGCCCTCTACACCAATATTCCACACAAAGATGGACTACAAGCTATCAGGAACAGTATCCCCGATAATGTCACAGCTAACCTGGTGGCTGAACTTTGTGACTTTGTCCTCACCCACAACTATTTCATATTTGGGGACAATATATACCTTCAAGTCAGCGGCACTGCTATGGGTACCCACAGTATGCCAACATTATTATGGCTGACTTAGAACACCGCTTCCTTAGCTCTTGTCCCCTAACGCCCCTACTCTACTAGCTCTACATTGATGACATTTTCATCATCTGGACCCATGGAAAAGAAGCCCTTGAGGAATTCCACCATGATTTCAATAATTTCCATCCCACCATCAACCTCAGCCTAGATCAATCCACACAAGCGGTCCATTTCCTGGACACTACTGTGCTAATAAGCGATGGTCACATAAATACCACCCTATACCAGAAACCTACTGACCGCTACACTTACCTACATGCCTCCAGCTTCCATCCAGGACACACCACACGATCCATTGTCTACAGCCAAGCTCTAAGATATAACCGCATTTGCTCCAATCCCTCAGACAGAGACAAGCACCTACAAGATCTCTATCAAGCATTCTTAAAACTACAATACCCACCTGCTGAAGTGAAAAAACAGATTGACAGAGCCAGACGAATACCCAGAAGTCACCTCCTACAAGACAAGCCCAACAAAGAAAGTAACAGAACACCACTAACTGTCATCTTCAGCCCCCAACTAAAATCTCTCCAGTGCATCATCAAAGATTTACAACCTATCCTGAAAGATGATCCCTCACTCTCACAGATCTTGGGAGACAGACCTGTCCTCGCTTACAGACAACCCCCCAACCTAAAACAAATACTCACCAGCAACCACACATCACTGAACAAAAACACTGACCCAGGAACCTATTCTTGTAACAAAGCCCGATGCCAACTCTGTCCACATATCTATTCAAATGACATCATCATAAGACCTAATCACATCAGCCATACCATCAGGGGCTCGTTCACCTGCACATCTACCAATGTGATATATGCCATCATGTGTCAGCAATGCCCCTCTGCCATGTACATTGGCCAAACCGGACAGTCTCTACGCAAAAGAATTAATGGACACAAATCTGACATCAGGAATCATAATACTCAAAAACCAGTGGGAGAACACTTTAACCTGTCTGGTCATTCAATGACAGACCTGCGGGTGGCTATTTTACAACAGAAAAACTTCAAAAACAGACTCCAACGAGAGACTGCTGAGCTGGAATTGATATGCAAACTAGATACAATCAATTTAGGATTGACTAAGGACTGGGAATGGCTGAGCCATTACAAACATTGAATCTATCTCCCCTTCTAAGTATTCTCACACCTTTTATCAAACTGTCTGTACTGGGCTATCTTGATTATCACTTCAAAAGTTGTTTTTTTCCTCTTACTTAATTGGCCTCTCAGAGTTGGTAAGACAACTCCCAGCTGTTCATGCTCTCTGTATGTGTGTACATATATTTCCTCAATATATGTTCCATTCTATATGCATCCGAAGAAGTGGACTGTAGCCCACGAAAGCTTATGCTCTAATAAATTTGTTAGTCTCTAAGGTGCCACAAGTACTCCTGTTCTTTCTGAGCTGCGTGTCACTCTGCAGAGCTCACAGGAGACAAATGGGATATAGAGAGTGCTCTAAAACCGACCTGCTGGCTGATTCCAAACCACACTGGTTGTGGTGGGAGTGGAGCTAGAGGGAAGAGGCGATGCTGTGGTTTGCAGTATCCCTTTAGACTATCAGTACTGTAATGTCTCTTCTTGCCAGGCTACTGATCCCTCTCTGCGAAAGACTCTAGCTTTAGTTCTTTCTAAGTAGCCTAACTTGGTTTCCTCCTTGCCCTCGCCCCAGCTCATTGGGTTGCTGGTTTTAATTGTGAACAGTTCAGCTTTCTCCATGGAGCATAAAAAACATATTATTGTGTGATGAGAGGTAAATGCAGTAAAATGAGGTGACTTACTGCTGTGGGACGCACTTGAAAAAACAAACAGGAACAGGAGGCAGACAGCTGTTTTCTGGAGGGAGCCCATCAGGCGTCTCAGATGTCTGAGCTCCTGAGGTGAAAGTTGCTGTAGATGTCCAGCGTTTTGGTATTATTCTATCAGAGCAGAAGAGGTGACATAAATTTCCTGGGTATAAACTTAATTTGCAGCTTTTAGAATTCCCGTCCCCTTCTCATCCTGTTTTATCTCCTTTTCACCAGCAACAAAACAACCCCTCACCACCGGCCTTTTGCCGAAAGAAGAACCCATTGTACAACACAGCAAATGCATTTGGATGATGACTGGGCAGCACGGGGAGGCAGCTCAATCTAGTCAAGGAAGGGGGTTGGCAGTGGGGACACTTGGGTTCTGTCGCTGATTCTGATGCCATGTGACCCTGGCTTAGACTGTCCCTGACCCTGGTGACCACTAAACCACTGAACATTTTTCAGACTCTAATAACTTCCCTGCACTGCTACCCTGGGTGAGATTTGAACCAGTGACTCAGGTGCTAAGCTGCTGGATCCTCCATCACTATCCTGAGATCCATCGAGCTCTCAGAAAATAAGAAACATAAGTCGTATTTATTCTTCATCTGAATTTGTTGATGATAAATAATGGAATTCCTGTACTTTTCCTTTTAAACCACCAGAGGGCGAACTGTGTTCAGTTAACAAGTAACAACGCACAAAATGTATGTTGTTTTGCACTTTTAATCTTTGCAAGCTAAAGGTGCTCTATCCTCCCGTCTCAGGCTACTAGCAACTCCTAAGGAAGTTCCTCTCTGTTTCACAGCACTTAAGTTTATGGAGGATGCTGTACATAAATAAATGTCATTATTTAGAGGGCTGCTGGTAACGTGAAAACAATCTTACTTTTCTCTGAAGATTTTGGACCCACTATTCTTACAAAGTTATTATCACTGAACAAAGTTTAAAAAAATTTTCTCTGTGTTTTCAGTGTATTTATTTTGTACATAGTCAATTTCACCGTTTCCCCTAAACAGTCTATTGGCCATGATCCTGTAAAAAAACTTAGGCAGATGCTTAACTTCACTGAGCTCAGTTAAGGAATTACTCATAAAGATCCTTACAAGCATCATCAACCAGGGAACAGAAATGTCGTTATAACGTCTTTAAAGGAATTTAAGCAAACATTTCTGGACATACTATTTCAAAGGTGGGCTAGCAGAAGCTAGTCAAATTAGAGTCAAATTTTAAAAAATCAAGTTGGCTGATGTCAAACCCCAATGAACAGTGCTATTAAATCCAATGGAAATGAACAATTCTTTGTGTTTGAAATCTTACCATCTGGGTACAGTCCATATTTTTTTTCAACTCTAGACTACCCATCTGTCTTTTTGTTACTCACAGGTTTGTGGAATGATTAGCATCCATGACTGGAGTGACCTCTTAATTTGGCCTGAAAAAAGCCGTCATTTTAGAGGCACTCAAAGGTGTCTGGAATTGTGGTCCATTTCAGTTTACATGTGCCAGCTTTGCAAAAATGAAAAAAATCGCAGACTCTCTGTGTCAAATTTTGTTGCAAGGAAATTATCACGGCTCTGATAGAAACCCCCTGAACAGGGAAGCATACAGCAAAAACACCAACTAATAATTAACTAGACAACCCAGCCTAGAGCCAGAGAGAGGAGCAAAGAGGAGCAAACCCTTAAACCCAGGACTTGTAACTTCACCCGTTGACTTCAATAGGAGTACACCCATAAGTGAGGTTGCTTATGTGCTTAAGTGTTTTGCAGGATACTGGGCCTTTAGATTAGTTGTCTCCTTCATGACCTATGTACGGACTTCTTGTTGTTTATCTTGGGCTCTTGTGTAATCTTTATCTTTGTTTCCATTCTATCACTGTACAACTACCCTCATTTCAGGCTGTGTTTTTTCTGCTACACTCCAGCAGAGTACTGGAGATTTTGTACCTTGGATCTGCCTTTTTCTTACCCTTGGCTACTTCTTGCTCTTATTTTTAATTCTGCAAAGGTCTGTACATTGTCCATTCTTTCCTGAATGGCTCAAACCCTTCGGTACAGATTCTTATCTCTGGGAACACTTTCAATGTCCTCCCTATCACGTTGATGAAAATCATGGACTTGAATTCAGTGCTCAGGAAAGGGTTCCCTTAAGACTGAGCCAGACTTTGCCCAGCATCAGCTTCCTACGCTAACTTCTCCCACAGGCTCCATTAACGCATCTCAATCCCATCCTGCAACATCTACTTATTCTGCCACTAAATCTGCACACAGCTTTGCCAGTGCCCTGACCTACAGCACAGCTGTTCCATTCCTAGGCCCACACACAGCTCTCACCACTGATCTGCAGCACCAACTTTTTTGCCTACACACAGCAGTGCCAATGTACCTTCATTCTGGCTGAAACCAGAGGCAAAGGGGATCCTGCAAAAATGAACTGATGAGAAATTGTACATGGATTTTCACAGACCAACATTTACCAATTTCTCCCAGCTCTGACGTTGATCTGTGAGCCGTATACTACCCTATACAGACACTGTGGCCTGTTCTGTATCTTTTGTGTGGATTTCACAAAATGTGTATGAAATATCTGGACAGCTCTACAAGGTTTTCATGTGGGGCGTTTTATTCAGACCAGTAGAATCAGGCACACACTTAACTAAACTTTTTATTAATGCCAAGATCTACTTGTCCTTGAAATAGATACCTCAATAAAAATGGTGAGGAGGGAACCAGGAATATGAATTAATGAGTCCTGCAGCAGCACTGAAGGGTCCCATCACCAGAACAGCACAATGGGGGAGTGACACGTCACACTCGGCCCCGAGTGTTTGCACCTGTGCCTTCAAGTGACCTCATTTTCCATCCAGCCCTTAAGGTAACATATTGTGCACTACCAGATACCTACAAATAAAACAATTGGACCATGATATAGATCATAGCAGTCAGCTAGAATTGCCAATAGCTGTTAGGGGAAATCATTTCACTAGACTGAACTTTCTGCTTCCCGCTCCAGACTATCAGTTATTGTATGTGGAGCTGGGCTAGAGTTTTCTTTCGGGATGCTAATGTAACCTAAAACACTCCTAGGTAGAGAGATCCAGATTAGCTACATATCTCAGGAGGCTCCGGAGGTGAAGCTACTCCAGCAAAGTTCAGCGGGAAATGTACTTTTCGTGTCCATTTGTCAATAAAAAGGGATTAAAAAAAAAGATAAACCAGAGTCACTAACATGGGACCTTTTAATGTGTGGTAGAGAATTAAAAACTGCCATGCAGGGGGCTTGGGAACAGCTCCTACCTGTCTATGGCTGAAAGATGTTAATAGAGAGGTAGGTGCATTTCATTAAGGAGCACTGATATTAAGTGTGGTTAGTGTTGAATGCAAAGTTTTGTAACTTGAATAAAGACACATGTAAGGCCACACCTGCACTGTAAAAAGCTCCTGGTTGGTCGTTCCACTATGGTTACTGCCTGACACAGGACCCTCTGTTGCTTTTTGCCTGACACAGTTAGCAACATGATTCAGGCTTGCAGTGTAGGGAAAGGGGAAAAACGTGATCCAGGAAACTACAGGCCTGTTAGGCCTTCTCTGAAAAGGTAACTGATTTTTTAGACAAAGGAAATGCAGTAGTTCTAATCTACCTGGATTTTAGGAAGGCATTTGATACAGTTCCACATGGGAAATTATTAGCAAAATTGGAGAAGATGAGGATTGATATGAGAACTGAAAGGTGGATAAGGGACTGATAAAAGGAGAGACTACAGTGGGTCATACTGAAAGGTGAACTGTCAGGCTGGAGGGTGGTTACTAGTGGAGTTCTTCATGGATCAATCTTAGTACCAAACTTATTTAACATTTTCATTACTGACCTTGACACATCAAGAGAGGTACTTCCAACAGAGACAGGGAAATGTTAGTACTGTTATATAAGGCACCTTTGAGACCTCATCTGGAATACTATGTGCAATTCTGGTCTCCCACGTTTAAGAAAGATGAATTCAAACTGGAACAGGTGCCGAGAAGGGCTACTAGGATGATCCGAGAAATGGAGAACTTATCTTATGAGAGGAGACTCAAAGAGCCTGGCTTGTTTAGCCTAACCAAAAGAAGGCTGAGGGGAGAGAAGACTGCACTCTGTAAATGCATCAGAGGGATAAATACCAGGGAGGGAGAGGAGTTGTTTAAGTTAAGCACCAATTGGGACACAAAAACAAATGGATATAAACTGGCCATCAACAAGTTTAGAGTTGAAATTAGATGAAGGTTTCTAATCATCAGAGAAGTGAAGTTCTGGAGCAGCCTCAGTCTTGAACCTAACTGGCTTCAAGACTGAGCTTGAGAAGTTAATGGAGGGGATGGTTTGATGACACTGTCTACAATGGCATGTATCCAATGTGCAACTTCTAATAGCAAATACCCCCAATGGCTGGTGATGGGCTGCTAGATGGGGAGGGCTCTGAGTTACTACAGAGAATTCTTGCCCAGGTATCTGCCTGGTGGGTCTTGCCCACGTGGTCAGGATCTAACTGAACTCCATATTTGGGGTTGGGAAGGAATTTTCCCACAGGTCAGATTGGCAGAAGCCCTGGTGGGTTTTCACTGTCCTCTGCAGCATAGGGCTTGGGTCAATTGCAGGTTTAATCTAGTGTAAATGGTGGATTCTCTGTATCTTAAAAGTCTTTAAACCATGATTTGAGGACATCACTAACTCAGCCAGAGGTTAAGGATCTATTACAGGAGTGTGTGTGTGTGTGGGGGGGGGGGGGGAGGCTCTCTCTGGCCCTAACTAGAAAGCTTGGAGCTCAGATACGAAAGGGTTATGAGTGCATGAATTTTGTTCATCAGCTGCAACCTTTTTGTGTCTCTCATTTTTTCCTGATTTAGCTGTTTCTTGCATTTCATTTGCTATACACAAGCCCTATGTTTATTAAGAGAGAAATAAACAGATTAACTCAGTGGCACTGTTGCCATCAATAGGCATAAATCTAAAGAGATCAGACTTTTAATAATGGGAAGATACAATGTTGATACAACATTAGTAAAGTGTCACGTCCTGCAACCCTTACTCTGGCAAAGCACCCAATGAAGTCAGGGGGATTTTTCTTGAGTGAACACTTAGGACTGCAGGGTTTGTCAGGGGAACCAGTTCTAAGTACTATGAGCTAAATTCATTCCTGGTGTAACCCTCTGATGTCAGTAAAGTTACATCAGTGACTAATCTGTATCTATCTGTACAAGGGGGCATGGAGGAAAAGACGTCCACTCAATGTGCAGCGACAGGCAAAAAAGCAAACAGCATGCTGGCTGGGAATCATTAATAAAGGGATGGATAATAAGACAGAAATATCATACTACCTCTATATAAATCCACAGTACGCCCACATCTTGAATACTGCATGCAGATGTGGTCACCCCATCTCAAAAAAGATATACTGGAATTGGACAAGGTACAGAAAAGGGCAACAAAAATTATTATGGGTATGAAACAGCTTCCATATGAAGAGAGATCAATAAGATTGGGACTTTTCAGCTTGGAATTAGATGACTAATGGGGGCAATATGATAGAGTTCTATAAAATCATGACATGGAGAAAGTAAATAAGGAAATGTTATTTACTCCTTTTCATAACACAAGAACTAAGGGTCACCAAATGAAATTAGTAGGCAGCAGGTTTAAAACAAACAAAAGGAAGAGCACAGTCAACCTGTGGAACTCCTTGCCAGAGGATGTTGTGAAGACCAAGGCACTAACAGGGTTCAAAAAAGAACTAGATAAGTTCATGGAGGATAGGTCCATCAATGGCTATTAGGTAGGGATGGTGTCTCCCTAGCCTCTGTTTGCCAGAAGCTGGGAATGGACTACAGGGGATGGATCACTTGATGACTATCTATTCTGTTCATAACCTCTGAAGCACCTGGCATTGGTCACTGTCAGAAGTCAGGATACTGGGCTAGATGGACCATTGGTCTGACCCAGTATGGCTGTTCTTATGTCCTTATGACAAAGGGGAGATGGTGTTTAGGAGGGTGATAGACAATTAACAGGCTCCAGATCTCCCCTACACTACATAAATGCACCTGCATTTCACAGCCCCCATTGTACACGCACATCAGGTGTTCATCCCATGACCTTTTTGGTGTCTGCTAAAACAAATGGATAGATGATGTGGATCTGGAGATCTCTGCTTTCCTGGGGGTTGACAGAGACCCCAGCAGATCACCAGTTAAATATGGAGGCTGCTATTAGCCTTTTGAAAGGAAACTTGCTCCAAATTTCAGACCCCCTTCGGTAGTAGCAGAATCAGACTTGCTGAAGAATTCAGGGATTGTTGAATTCCTCACACTCCAGTCTAAGTACCTGCTAGCTGTGAGACTGAATCCATAAACGCCATATGACAAATGGAAAATACTAAACAAAATGTGAGCTATTGAAGACAACAAGGAAGTTGAGTCAACAAAAAATAACCAGCCCCAGAAAAGCCTTCCTTGAATTGCCACGCCAAGTCTGCAGCTTCGCTCTGGCAATCCTAGCTGGATTTATATTCACTTTAAGGGTCATTCCTGCTGAGTTATATTTGAAATGAATTGGGACCCATTTACTCAACTGCAGAAAACACTTTTCCTTGTCAATCACACTACAAAAGGAAACGTGCACGATGACGGGAAAGGACAACACACAACATGGCTCTGAGACAAACAAAACAGCGAAATCAGCAATTAACTGGGGTGACGGGATTCTGTGGGGAAGCTGTATTAGACTCCATGGAAAAGAATGCAAAATCAACCAAATATTTTAAAGCACATTTGCTCAAACCACTGGATATTACTCAAGAGTTGTTTACTGCTTGCAGCCTTTAAAGTGAATTTAAAAGAAAAAGAGATGAGGCTGTGTGAAAAGTTAATTTCAAGTCAATACATCCCTGCAGGGCCATCCCTAGCTGTTTTGGTGCCCTAAGCAGCCCCTCCGCTGGGAAGCTGTGTGAGGCTCCGGCCCCCAGGACTCCGGGGGGGGGGGAAAGGGAGAAGACTGGCTGGCGACTTCCTACGGGAAGTGGAATGACCCGCGTCGCCGGCGATTGCTGGGGGGAGGTTTCCCTTTCCCCCCAAGCCTGGAAGCCAGGGAAGCGGAGCAAGCTGGGGCCTGGCCAGTCCACTTCCCGCAGGAAGTGGCCAGCCCCAGCCAGTCGGCCTGGGGTAGGATTACCATATTTCAGCAAGCAAAAAAGAGGATGGGAGGAGCCCCGCCCTAGCCCCGCCCCTGTACTGCCCACTTCCCGCCCCCCTCAGAACCCCCAACCCTCATCCCGCTCCTTGTCCCCTGACTGACCCCTCCTGGGATCCCTGCCCCTAACTGCCCCCCAGGACTCCACCCCCTACCTAAGCCTCCCTGCCTCTTGTCTCCTGACTGCCCAATCCTGAGACCCTCCCCCCATCCTAACTGGCCCCCTAGGACCCTACCCCCTACCAGTGTCCCTTGACTGCCCCAACCCTTATCCACACCCCCAGACAGACCCCTGGGACTCCCACGCCCCATCCAACCACTCCCCACCCCCTGACAGCCCCCCCAGAACTCACGACCCATCTAAACCCCTCTGCTCCCTGTCCCCTGACTGCTCCGATCCCTTTCCCCACCCCTGCCCCCTGACAGCCCCTTCCCAGAACTCCCAACCCCCCTCCCCAGCTCCTTGTCCCCTGACCGCCCCCTCCTGGGACCCCTGCTCCTAACTGCCCTCCAGAACCCCACCCCCTACCTAAGCCTCCCTGTTCCTTGTCCCCTAACTGCCCCCTCCTGAGACCCCCCCCAGCCTAACTGCCCCACAGTATATATGACAAATAGCATCAGTATGATGGGGACACTCACCTGAAGATTAAAATTCTGGATGTGTTATAATGATATAATATAATCAGGACCTGTCTACCTGCTTTGCCCCTTGTATGGTTATTCATACCTGTGTAAAGTGGCTGTCAGATGGGACGATTTTGATAGGGTAACATTTTTTTACCCACTTTGCACAGGTATAAATGGTGAAAAGACAGGAGAGAATCATGCAAAAGTTTTGCTGAGCAGCACTCAAATGCAGAACATTTGTAGCACACCTGTTTCACAGGTTGTGTCTTCACTGCAAAACAAAGTGGTGTGTTTTTACATGGTTAGCAATCTCAATGTAAACTCCTACTGTAATTTTTAACTCATATAGTTAGTTGAGGTAAATCCCAGGTCAGGGGTGTTTGACCTCAACTAATTACAAAGAGAGGTAAAACTACAGTGTCTTGCGTGTAGAATTAACTATCTCAAAGTACAAAACAACATAAAAATATTTTGCAATGAATACATAGCCTTAGTCTCATCTCGGGGCAGGCAAAAGCAATCTTTGTGGGATCAAAACATTTGGGAAAATACTCAAGATTGCAGAGAATTGTTTGCACATCCTAAGCAACCTGCATAGAACACAAGCAACAAGGAACTTCCTTATACAGCATATATTCTAGAAGCGTGAGCTGCTCAGCTGATGATTTAGATTTTCAATACAAATTCCTAACTGTTTAAACTGGAAACCACAAGCTTTGTAATGGAAGAAAACAATGTGGCTGTCACCTGTTCAGAGCCTGGAAAAGAATAACCTAGTACAGTACCTGAAAGCTGACAAGCATCCAAAACAAGTTTTCGATCCCTGACTGCTTCATTCCCTCGTAAAGTCACTTCCAGCAGCTGGGAATCTTGCAAGAGGAGGACTTCAGCTGTAAGCTATAAGCTTTCCCACTCCAGTTTATTCTGCAGCTGCTTCGGCCCATGGGGTTGTTTTCAGAGCCTGGCAGGTGCGTGGAAGCTGCGATTTTCCTGCTTTGTGCTGTTTACCCTTGAACTCGGGGTACATGATGAAATGAAAGCACTGGATTTCCCATCGTAACTCCAAGGAACTTTCGCTTTCATTCTTCTAGCCAGCACTTTTACCTAATTAAATATGAACTGTTACTATCTTTCAATGCTGGATACAGGTAGAGGAATTAGAAATCATTGTACAGGTCAAGAAAAGGTGAGGCTATGCCAGTGGCTGTCGAGTTGTGGGAAGGACCCAACTGCGGCAAAAAGGGAGAAATGACTCAGTGTCTTAATTAAGCACATTATCTGTATTTGTAGAACTGGTTCTTACATGGGTGCTCGGCTGGTGCCATAACCTTAAGCACTGGGGGAATAACAGTAGAGTGTATTGGACCTGCACTGGATATCAGACTAGGACCCCTATTCCCGGAGGCTTCTTTCTAGCTCTGCCACTGATTGGCTGTGTGACTGGGTAAGTCTAGTGAACTTCCCTGAGTCTCAGTTTCTCTATTTGTAAAACGATGCTCACCAGCCATGGCAGGACGATTTGAGATCTACTGATGAGCAGCACTATCTATACAAGTATTGTTATTGTTTAAATGAAAACAGTATGTAGCATTATTCTGCAATGTCCTCTTGAGGGAGGGAGTGCAGCTCGATGGGTTTGAGCAGTGACTCCTGGGTTCTATTCCTTATTGCCTCACCTCTGTCATGTGGCCTTTGCATGCCTCAGTTCACCCATCTCTAAAATGGTTCACAAAGGTATTGGGAGGCTGCATTCCTTACTCAAGTGAAATACTCAGGGACCCAAGCAGAATCATCCCCAGTGTTTGTAAAGTGCTTTGAGATCCCTGGAGGAAAAGTTAAGCATTAACTACTACTGACATCAGTGAACAAGAGGGGCGTGTATTGGTTTCTAGAAAGACAAACAACAAACCAGTGGAGGCTCAGGCACAGCAGTCTCTCCGGCAGTGCTTTGGGCTGCCAGCGTATGGTTTGAACCAAATGTTTCCTGTGGATCTCAGCTGCGTCCCCGACCAATGAAACCTTCCGAGGCAGCATGCAGGGAATGGGAATGGGATGAGGGATTCATGCAAAGCGTAGACTCAGAACACATGTTGCCCTGCTCTCGTGCCTGCTGTTTGCACTGCCACGTTTATGTACAGCAAGAGTCTATAGAACTAACTCGGATAACTCATCCTTAATATGAGAGATGAGTCAGAAGCAAAAGGTCAGATCCAAACACTGCCGATTCTGGAGAAGTTCAGTTCTGCATCTGGACGCTATATTTGTTCATTGTCCATTTCTACTTAATATGATGTTTACAGTTTATGTTTGGTTTGCTTATTACAACATAATGCCAGGGACGTCTTTAGGATTTATGGGGCCCTACACTGTACCCCTATGCTCAACGTGCTCTTAGCAACACAAATGTAAGTTTACAGTGTTGGAAAACTTGCCACATGCACTTTATTAAAACCAGTTTAAACAAATTAAGCACCTATAATGCTGATGGACTATGTCCCCACCCCCCACCCCATTGCTGACAGGCAGCAAAGGATAGTGAACCGCCCTGATGGTGGGGGGCATGGGGCAGGGGGAAGTGGGTCTCCAGTTGCTCCTTGGGGCCTGGGCCGAGGTGGCTTACCTGGAACAAGGAGCACCCACTGATCAGGGTGTCTGTCCACTGGGTGAGGGTGACGCCTCCTGCCCAGCGTGGTCCGGGAACTCCATGCTTCCCGGCCTCCGCATTTGAATAATGGCAGGGTCGGAGCGGGCACCCGGGGCAGGAGGGGGAGCTGCATGTGCAGCACCCTCCCACCAACGCTGCCCCACCCCCGGCAGGGGCCTGAGAGTGCAGGGAGGAGGCGGGGGTCATGCTACGGGGGAGCCCAGCTGTCCGCAGCGCGGCAACCAGAAACCCCCGGGCCTGGCGCTGAGCTGAGCCTCCCTCACAGCACCAAGTGGTACAAGCCCTTGGGGCCAGAGTGGAGCCGCGGAGGCTGAGAGCTCCTCTCCACCCCCGTCACTAGCAGGAGTCCTCAGCTGACGGCCAACTGGCCGAGAGGAGAAAGTGGGCAGGGGCGGGGGGGAGGAAGAGGGCAGCCCAGGGCCCGCTGTCCGAGAGCAGCCGGAGGGAGGGGTTGGGCCAGAGAGGAACCAGCGCTGTGGCTGCTTGGCTTCGGTGCGCATGGAGCATCGGGTCAGGCCAGTGCACGGCACCCTGGGCATCCACCCTGGCCGCCCACCACAAAAACGCCATCCCTGATCCTCGTGGTGCCCCAAATTTTCTGGTGCCTTACGCAGCCCCCTATGCTGCATATGTCTAAGGACGGCCCTGCTTAATTCATTTTAAGAAGGGTAAAGAAGGTGACTTAGAAGGATCATACAGGAGAACTCAGAATCCTTTTAGATAGAGAATAGCGATTAAATGGACTTATTTTAGTGGTGGTGGCAGTAGAGAGGTTTCTTACTATCTGTAATAGTTGTTATACTGTCTCATAAGAGCTTCAGCCCAACTTTTTGTATCAGGCCTTCACTCAGCCATCTGCTATTGGTCCATTTCACATGCCCCCTTTTTGCTTCAAAGGAGGCATCACAGAAAATGCCGGGCACTTGCCTTGGGTGGTAATCACTGCTGTACAGGAAGTGGAGAGCCCTTTCTTCTGCAGACGCTTGAATGCCATTTGCCTTGGTCATGTTTTGGGTTTTCAGCCCTTCATCCTTCAGAAATAGATAAATTAAATTTCATGTGATTTACTCTGTGTATGGGACGGTGGTGATGGGGGATGTTTAGATGAAACCAAACTAACCAGCATCCCATCCCATCTGAACGGACATTCATTGCCCTATCACACTGTTTCCCCCAGTGCCTTTGGCCCTTCTTCTGATACTGTACAATGTGCTGCATGTCAGTTAGCTACCTAGCTGCTACCCTCTTCCTCCCCCAAGATGGCTGCACTTCATTGGTATTGTGTGTACCCCTAGTTCATGAAGCCCTCTGGTATCTTTCTGAGTGAAACGAGCCATAAAACTGCAAAATAGGATGATCTAATCTGTTTGCCATCCTGAAAGTGAAAGCACATTTATCTTGAACTCGATCATTCATATTAGGCTGGCTCATTTATAACAAGCTATTTGTGACTGATAAACAAAGGGATATAAAGTGTTTCCAGTAAGTCAGCCCATGTGATTTTTTTTAAAACCCATAAAGTGGCAGTAGTGAACACAAGCTTCCAAAGGCTAAAGTTACTCTGACTGTGTTTACCAGTTTCAGTAGAGTGGCGGTCTAGGGTTTAGTAATGCAAGCAGGAACCAATTAGAAAAAAAACAACTAACTAACCCAAGATATTGCTAGGCAGACTAGAAATGGTATAGGTCAGCACTCCAGGTATCCATGAATTTCAGTTGTCATTTTGCATACTGAGCATTTTAAATCTTCTTTCAGAGCTTTAATTAAACTAAATGGGACAAAAGTCCTACCTAGTGTAAGTCCACTGGCTTCAATCGATGGAAAAATTTGAACTGCTCAGACACATGGGAAACAATCAGGGCTATTAAGTCATATACGTGCGCTTCGATTTACTTTCTCATATTACAAGAACAACATAACATTCAATGTACTTGAAAGGCATCACATTGAGGTTATAACTTTTTTATGCAAAAAGAATGATTAACCTGTGGAACTCTTTGACTCAAGGATATAATTGAGTCCAAGATCTTAGTGGGACACAAAAAAACCAGACATTTATATAGATAACGAGTTACAGAGTTACATTAGCTAGGAAAATATTGTTAAGCTCTATAACCTGGAGCTGTGCAGGAACTGGAATTTCCATTTTGTGAGAAATTCTCCTATTTCAGAATTTGTTTTCATGACGAGTCAGAATAAAATGTCGAGTTTTGAAGCATCCCATGATTTTCAAAAATATTTGTTTTGAGATCAATTGAACCATTTCATTTCAGTTTTTACTTTTTAGATTTTTAATTTTTTTCTAACACATTTCAAAATGAAAATTTTTTGAAATGAAAAATCAAAACATTTGGTTCCAAAAATGTTGAAATTGAATTAAATTAAAATTAAATTTCATCAAAATCAACATATTCTTGCAGAAAAGAGCAGCTCTACTAGAATCCCTTATGCTTCTGGGCAGAAATCAATCACTTCTGATGGGGCTCAAGAAAGAACTTCACCTAGCGATTGGTTATTCCATAATTGTACAGTCTGGTGTTTCTTGCACCTTCCTTTGAAGCATCTGTTACTGGCCACTCTGAGAAAGATGTTATCGTTACATATTTTAGTTAATTAACCAGTTACCTCAACTAGTATCTCACTGGTCTTTGGATCTCTATTCCTTAGAGAATATACAGACTAAAGAATTATTTTAAACTTATGCAAGCATAGACTCAAAACACATGATGCCCTGCTCTCGTGCCTGCTGTTTGCACTGCCACGTTTATGTACAGCAAGAGATGATAGAAAAAGAAATCCTGGAAAGCCATTTCTGGACTCTAATCTGGTTCAATGTGCCGTGGAGACGGAAGAGTGGCAAAGAGTGGTGGATTTAAGTAATAATGGTGGATTCCATTAGAAAGATTCTGCCACATTTCAAAGTGCTTTATTGTACGGTCATATTCTGAGGCAAATGGGCCCAGATCCTCAAAGGCATTTAGTTGTATAACCTGAACTGATTTCATTGATTTAGGACCCTAAATACCTTGGAGGATCTGGCCCACAGTTGCTAATTCCTAGCACGTAGTACTAGGATCCCAAGTGGGCCCCTGGGACAGAAACTGACTCAACATGGTTGTGTATCCACCAGTAGAAGGCAGAGGATTGAAAAAGAAATCCCAAGCTGGGAGTCGCTGCTTGGGAAGTTTGGGGATGAACACACCTTGAGTGGAACAGGGAGGCTGGAGAGTTTGGTCTAGAACACGAGATGTGGGAGTTCTGGGTTCCAACTCCTGACTCTGTCGATCTTTGGCCACACAAGAGCAAGTTCTTGTCCTCCAACACAACACCCAGATAAACAGGCTTTGTCCAGGGACCTATGCATGGAGTTGAGAGGATGGTATATAGAGCAGTCAGATAGCCAGTGAGTTGTGCTAGTGATAGTGACCCACAATGCACCTCTTATGCAGGGGTTTCCCCAAGCCATGGCCCAGGCCCACTGCCTCTCACACTCCCATGTCCCTTGCCACAGAGAAAGCCCACGTGGCACAGTGCTCTGTGGGTGGAGGGAGACTTCACCCTGTTTCTTGACAGAAATGAAAACCATGCTGTGCACCAGCATGGGGGGATGAATCTGGGCTGGCACGTTTTAAAGCAAGTGGACATTTTATACTGAAGTGAACAGACACTTGAGTCAGCAAACGGGTTGCCTTTTCCTGAAACACATCCACACGAGCCGTCCCAGTGACGTCAATGGAATTGTGTGTGTAAGTGTAAGCAAAGTCTGGATGAGCTCTCCCCTGACATCTAGTGGTGAGCTGTGGAAAAAGACTTCAGAAGCTGATCTCATTTGCATGGACACACCCACCCTGCCTAGGTGCTCAGCATGATGGGACTGCTTGCCCAAATGATCACTGTGTTGGATCCCCAGTCTCCTTGTTATTGGGGCAGGAGTAATGGAAGGTTGCTATCCTTGTTGTGTGAACCGAGGGCAGCAGAACTGTACCTGGCATACCCCAATGGAGGGACTCACCCTCAACTGAACAGTACTCGCTAGGCAGAGTACATGGGTTCCCAAGCCCAATGAGTTGAGAGAGAGGGTGTGGATAAGTACTTGATTCTTCTTTTCTCCATGGTATAATAAAAGAGCTAATTTAGACTCAATTGAGAGTCTTGTTACATGCTGAAGAGCTGAAATCACTGTTATCTAAGTCTAAATATTAGACCTAGTTTGGGACAGTGTCTCAATGACAAGAAATGGCCCAGTATGCACCAGCCGTGAATGTTAGCCCACTAATAGCTGGAATCACTGAGAGTTGTGTTAAGTGTGTGGGGGGGCCCTGAAGACATCTTGGCGAGTGGGCAGCTAGTGGAGAGGTGTGGGCAAGTGGCTAACAGGGTGGGTGGCGGAGAGTGTTAGGTACAAGAACTAGAATGGATATGGAAGCAGGGAGCCCCCTAACAATAAATGAGCTCTCCGTCCTTTACTGTGAGACTAGCATCTATCATCTGATTGGTTATCACCCTCTACCATGTAATTCCCCCACCCCTTCCTATAATGATACAAGTGAAGACAGCTTATGTAAACCAAACAAAAAATGTTTATTTGGGGAGATGTACACAAAGCCGGCACAGGGAAGTAAATAAACATTAACTGAAACGTATTCTTTTACAGGTGCAATAACCTAGTGAACACGTGGTGTGAAGCCAGGACCCAAATCAATACCAGATGGGGTACAAGGTAAGTATGACATACATATATCACCCTTATGTCAGTTGCTCAGGACCTCTATCTCTTAGCTCTTATAGAGCATTGAGAGAGGAACACTGAGGCAATCCCTTGTTGGTCTGTTCTTCCCTGATGACACCAAGACAGGTTTTTGCGATGACAGCAGGGCGTCTGAAGGCAGATGATAACGGCTGTGACAGGTAACTGATCCGGAGTCTAGACGGCCTCCTCCTCGTCCTCGACCCCATCCTCGTCCTCCCCTCATTCCCCCGCAGCCCTTGTTTTGATAAGTTTGTAACTGCAAAACCAAACATTTTGTTTCGGTACTCATTTTCTTCTGCTCTATGCAAGCTGCACAATGATTGGCAACTGTCACCCATTCAGAAAGGGGTTTAGTTTGCCAACCAATGCAGATAGTCCTTAACTGTTGCCGAACGTTCGGTAAGAGTCCCTGAATGAAAGCAGCCCCTACGGCCTCTCTGGCATTTTCAGCTGGCTGAGCAATTCCCGAATGTTGTTCAAAGACCTTAGTCAGTCTATCTAGACAATCAGCGGGGGACTCTCCTTTGTTCTGTTTACAGTTGGTAATCTTTGTCCAATCCATTTTCTTAGGGCAAACCTCAATAATGGAGTTAAAGAGACGGTCCCTAGCCTCGCTCAACTCACGCTCAATTCCAGGGTCGGCAGTGGGCCAATCAGCCTGTCTGGAAAGCCGTTGTCGAAATTCGGCTGGCATAACTACCCGCAAGAGTTGATTAATATCCACCCAAGATGGATTATAACACTGAATCACTGTCCGGAGCACTTCTCTAAATTTTTCTAGCTCCTCCCTGACATTAGGAAATTCCTTTACCAAGTTTCTAAGATCCCCTAGTGTCCAAGGGGCATGCACTGTAACCAACTCCCCCACAGCCCCAGGCAATTCTCTTAAAGGAGCCCAGAGTGTTTGTGCCTGGCATCTAGTAAAGTAACGGACACCTTCATCAGAAGGACCAGGGTCGGGCGAGCTACTGGAGGGCTCAGAATCACTCCTTTGAGGTGAAGAGGAGGATTCTCTCACAGGAGAAGAAAGAACAATTTGTGCAGTTGATACACGCAGGGCCGGCTTTAGCAAGTGTGGGGCCCAATTCCTGGGGCTTGTACTCACTGGGCAGCGCTCCCAGTCTTCAGCGGCACTTCGGATTGCTGGCCGGGGAACAGGGGTCGCGGGGCTTGCTGCGCTCCGGCTGGGGTCGTGGGGCCGCCGCACTCCAGCCGGAGCTCCAGCCAGGAGAGCGGGGCCGCGGAGCTGTCGTGCTCTGGCCAGAGCTCCAGCTGGGAGAGCGGGGCCATGGGGCTTGTGGCGCTCCGGCCAGGGTCGCAGGGTCATGGGGCTCCCGAGCTCCGGCCAGAGCTCTGGCCAGGGGAGCGGGGCCACCAAAGACCCCGGAGCGGACCGCCGCCGCCTGCTGGGGTGAGTAAAAAAATTTAAGAGGCGCCTAAGGAGCAGGGCCCAATTCTGGGGAATCGGGCAAATTAGCCTAAAGCCGGCCCTGGATAAACGCTGCGGTGAAACTGTCACTATCGGGTGAAACTCGCTAGCAGGCACAGCCTGCGGAGGGGGAGCAGAGGGAGGCAAAGGCTGCGGCCATGGAACATTGCTGAAAAAATCTACAATGTTCTCAGCAGCTTCCTCCTCACTCTCAGCCTTAACTAATTGGGGATAAAGAGGAGCAGAAGGAATTGCTTGAGCAGGAAAACATCCGGATGCCTTACATTTAAGTTTTAAATCCTGTACTTGAGTTTTTAATTTTTCCTGGGAGTCCTTTAGACTCCACACCCGAGACTCATGGGGTCTCTTTGTTGCTTCCTCCCCCAATAGACAAATTGCTCCCACTGTGTATCAGAGGCTTTTGGTGATGTAAGGGTTCCTCTGAGGTATGTAAGTTTATCTAAATCGAAGGTACCTTATAGTGGGCATTATTTAGATGGATTTTCACGAGTGTAAAGATTCCAATTTTTTAAATATCTGCAGGTTTTAGGACCATAATGTACGTACATGTAATATGCTGGGGTGCCCTTAGCGGGTGAGGGGGAATGCTTAGACTGTTCCCCACCTATGTTCCAATCATACACTGGGAGAATGCCCTGTCTGCTAGCGGCTCATAAACTAAGGATCTCACCCTACAGGGCACTCACACAGGAGAGGCTAACGAGGATGGCCACGACCCTCCTACACCTCCCTTCAGCAAAGAGCATCGGCTAGTCTCCGAGAGATGCTGCCGTTTACTCTCATTGCTTCCAGTGAGATGATCAGACTGTCAGTGGCTCACACGGAGAGGAGAAGGGGAGGGAAGATGGGTTCACACACTCCTAGATCCAGGCAGCTTCCTCGCCGGACGATGCCAGGCAGAGACAGCCCACCGTGGGTCGGATCTTTTACCGATCCTCTAGGCGGAGTCACCGGGCTTGCTTTAGAATATTTCTGGTCACGAGCTACTGCTTCGCAGAATACTCTGGGCATCTTCCGGTGACTCTCATTCACACTGGTGTACACACACACACACACCAAGGCCTCTGTTTCTAAATACCACGATACATCTGTACCTTATGTCCGGACTCAATACACTTTCCCTTATGACGCGGTAACAACCCCTCAGCACCAGTGCATATCTCATGCATTTCCCTTATGCATTAACCTTATTGGGTGTGGCAAAACAGTTCCCCAGCACCGCTCTGCATCTGATCTTGCTGCACAGTCAATAAGTTCAGATGGCATAAGCCCAACAGGGACAGATGGCCCCATGGACAGTCCTCTTCCGACACCCCTATAGAGACTTCAAAAGGTCTCTTACCTCTATTGTGGTGCCATGGAGTTCGAAGGGGAACGATCCGCAGTAGCTGCCAGTGTCTCCGCAGGCGTTGCCATCCCGGATGAGCCCCCAAATTGTCGGAGAAAAACAGAGTTCTCACTCTTAGGTTCGGTGCAGCAAATCAGATACTTTATTATCTATAGCAATTGTGTGGAGGGAGAGAGCTAAACAGGTCTCTCTACAGGTAAACAATTACATCAAGCATTTATACCTTTGTCACAGACAATAATGAGCAACAGCTGCATTTTGTTTATACATAGGTCATCCTGATAACTTATTTTTCTCACTTATTTAGTCTCTAGTCTACATTCCATCATATCTAACACAAGGTCGTAACAACTTCTCACACAGTTCTTTCCCTCTCGCCTCACACAATCCTTGCTTCTACAAATCTTGTGTTATTAGGGTTACAGCTAGCCTGACTCTTGCTAACAGAGACTGTTTGCATTGACATCCCCTTCAAATCACTGTCAGTTCTTTCTCTACTTCCACAGTCTGTTGGAGCAAGACGCGTGCACCTGCCTCTAGGATGGGCAGCCCCTACCTGAGGTAACTGCCGGCCTTATAAAGATTCTAAGGGGAGAAACCCCGTGGAATCCCCGCACAAAACTGGTTTGAGCTGGTACTTGTTTACCATTGTACCACTGCTGACTGTTGAAAAGGGCAGGAAGCATTCTAGCTAACCCTCGTGTCACATGACCAATACTCCATTTTGGATTATAACATGGATACCACCCAAATACAATAAACAATGATAATACAAACACAAACTTTAGGAATTTGCACCTAACAAAAGGCACGACCAGCAGGGCAGCTGGCGGAGAGGCATGGCAAGCGGCCAGCAGAAAAGCTGATGGAGAGGGTCAGCGAAGAGCCCCGTAGAGGCGTGGCAATCGGCCATTGGGGCGATGAGCGAGTGCCTGAGCAGTGCAGAGTATAAGGTGCCTCCTTACTCCCACACCCCTGCCTTCCACACAGGGTGGGAGGTGAACTCTGCGGGTGAACCTCTGAACTCTGTGACTGCACTGGCCAAGGACAGCAACTGTGAGTGGGGGTACAGAGAAGGTACAGGCACACTAAAGGGACTTTTGGGTTGCTGGATTTAAGACCCTGAGGGGAAAGGACACTTATTTGAGGATGGGTCTTTTGCTCATGGTTTGTGTTTATGAACCCTGGTTGTGGTGTTTTCCCAAATTAATGCTGAGTTAATTCCCTCCTTTTATTAATAGTTTTTGCTAAACTCAGACTCTGTGCTTGCAAGTGGGGAAGTACTGCCTCTTAGAGGTGCCCAGGGGGTACTTGTAATTGTCCCAGGTCACTGGGTGGGGGCTTGAGACGGTTCTGTGTTGTATTGTTGAAAAGGAACCCCTAGATACTGAACCCGGCCCTTGTTGCTGCTGGCTTCACCTGGCAGAAGGTTTACATGAGTAAGGGCTGCAATGCAACTTGCAGACTCAGGCTCCGGGACAGAGGGGATTGCCCTCCTACGATCAGAGGGATGCATTTCCCTTTGACTATCTGCTCTCAAGTTTTAGGGCTGGGAGCTCTCCCAGGCTTCCTCCCACACTTCATTTAAACCCATTTGTTTGCCATTTTTGTCTCCTGGAGTAGGAGCCCTTCTGGTATAAACATTTTCATCCAACACCTTGTGCTTCTACAGCTCGAGTTGTGTCTTTCTGCCCATTCCTTTTGGCTCTTGTGTGGCAAGAGCTTCTACCAAGCACATGAAATGAAACACGGGACTGGGTGCTAGTCTTTGCTTCCTTAATCACTTCCTTCGCATCTGATCATCTTCAGTGGATGTTGCGAGACTCCTCTTCCCCCTTTCCCCCCTCCCCCGGTGTTTAAAGGTGGTAATCACAAAAGTGGGGGATTTCACTATTTACAGTGCTCAGAGGTGGTTGGTGGTTCTCTTAAAATTATACTGCTGTATGTAGGATATGTTTCTGAGTTATGTGAAGAAAGCTTAGACCAGATAGATAGGTGCCTTTGCTAGCATTTCTATAGATTTAAAGAAATAAACATTCACCCTACTGCAGAACTGATGGAAGAACTTGGCTTCTGGAATGACCTATGTCCTGCTGCTGATGCAATCTTTCGCCTTATTTCCATGTTTCTCTCTAGATATTCCCCATGCATTGGTTACCCCCAAAATGGAAAATTGAAACCCATTCAGATTTGCTAATTATTGTAATTCAGATTTTGAACCCTAAGAGGTGGAAGGATAAAGCACAACCGTCCTTCGTACTAAAGGCCTCAATTGCCAGAAAAGAATCCCGAAACCTTGTTTATCTACAATCTTTAAACCATTTTAAAACCATTTTTAGTCTTCTTTCCAACTATAATAATTAAGACAGAAATCAAAACGGTGACTACAATATCCTGTCTGGTTAAAACCTTCTCTTCAGTCAGCAGACAGAAAGAATCCAGAGACTAAAATTGTCGAGAAATAATTTCCCACTTGCCAGTAAGTTGATTTAATGGCTCTTTAATTTCTATGTGAAAATCTTTCATATCATTGAGTAGATTGGGTGCTAAAATGACACCACAGCCAGCAATTCTCATTTTAGCAGAAGACATTGATCCATTGCATTATAAAACAAATCAACTTGTATTTGTGTTTTGATTACAGTTATTTACAGGATTGGTTAAAGGGGCACAGAGCCAAGTAGTTTAGTTCAAAACTTTCTATACTTTGGAAGTTGCACATTATGGCCTTGGTCCTACAAGCTTCTGATCATCACCAGGGGAGTTGAACATCATACCGGGGAGACCTATTAGGGGATGTCCTTTGATTATTGCCCTTGTTTCTGGTATGAATAGTAAGCTCCGAGGAACTAAAAAATATTCCATTGTCTTCTACTGTAGGTGTCTTGCATAGCTATAGCTGCATATGGGTGGACTGCCAGCCCCGTCTCTCTTCCCTGCTATGGGCACCTCCTAGCAGAGGTCAGTGGGAGTGCTAGGTGCCTTTCTCAGGCATGCCCCGCTCAGCCCCACTCCCACCCTGGCAGAAATCTGGGGCGTGCACATGACCCCACGTGACCCCCCCCCACATAGCACCTCAGCTCCCTGCTCTGTGAGATACAGGTGAAGGGAAATCAAGTCTCCTCCATGAACAATCATGGGCTAGCAGCCTGTCCCTTCCTCGCCCACAGCAACAGTTACCTGCTTGGCAGTAGGTGTCCGCAGCCCTCTCTGGCCTGGGCCGTGCCCACAGCGGGGAGGCAATGGGAGAAGTAAGTGGGAAGGAGCTGTGAGGGGAGCAGAGGCAAGTTGGTGCTGGCTTGGAGCAGGTGTGGAAGGCACGGGGGGGGGGGCACGAAAGGGGACATGGGGCGATCATGTGCCCCCCCACACACCTTTAAATTGCCCCCCCACCATCAAGAGTTATGGGTCATTTCTGGCTCAGAGTGCATCAGATTCAACATGCTCATCTCTCAGGTCCCAATCCTGCACTGTGATCTCATTGT